>NC_134488.1:129483841-129807560 GCF_040206685.1 Ascaphus truei
TCTCTCCCTGCTCCATGCTGTTTCATCCTCTCCTTGGCCCCACCCTCAGGCTCCTGACAACTTCTCCTGATTGGGCACTGCTGAGTAATACAGCCAATCAGGGTGGAGGAAGCTGCTCATCCCCGTACCAACAGCCCTGCTCTCTCAAATCCCACAGCCCCCCAAGCCAGTCAGGTCACTAAATCCAAAGAGGTCGTACCGGACACATACATGTCCAGTATGACCTTAAATGTTTACTGGACAGAGTGTGCAAATACAGGACTGTCCGCTTCAATACTGGATGTGGCGGTGAGAGGGTTACCCAGGTCAATAATAAAGGTATTATGCCCGGCTGGTTAAACCTAAACCGTGTTGGGACAGTAGGGGTTAAAATGTATTGCAACCATCAGCCTATGTTTTCCCCTACACTATCTTTTTTTGTCCCTGTTTTGCAGCTAAGAAGCTAGCTGCAGTTACACTAAATGAATGAAAATGTGCTAACTGTATTTGTGACACAAGGGGGAGCTTCTAGCGCTGAACCAAGCGCTAAGTGAAGAAGCGTGCCTATGAATGGGTGGCTGCTTTGAAGTATAGGGATCACTTCCTAAGCGTAGACCTCTAAACTACAAAGTCAATTGGATAAGTGGTTTGCGGTCTACCTGAAGTGCCGTCTTGTCAAAATGTATCCAAGCGGTCTTGTTATCCACTTAAGCTGAATTGTTGGCGCGTGTCTGCGGTTACCGATCAAAGCCAGCACGGATACATTGTATGCCGGCTTGTAACCCAGACCAATTATAGGTCAAACCGCACACCACATCACAGAGCCCATTCAATTAAGTGGATAACTTGCACAAGGAACGAGCTAGCACTCTAATTTTGGAGTGCAGTTAGTTACACATGTACCATGAACATACATATGAATTTTATATTTGTTACACATGCAGAACATACATTTATAAACATACTGTATTTCAATGGTGTTTTAAATGCAAAGGCAGGAAACCCTTTCTGCCGGTCTGGCAATGAATCCATTAACATGCCCATATGTTATGGATGAATGAGCTGAGGGATTTTTCATCTCTGGATTTCAAAGGGCACCCTTCTAAGGTGGTGCCCCAGTGTATAAGAGAAGTCCGGTGTTGAAAAGCCTCAGAGACCCTAGGTGTTAGGGTGGCCGGGATATTGTTAAGTATGGGCACTTCACACTTGGTAGCCAAACCCCAGACTTACTGTCGCCAGGTAAGAGGTTGGGCCGGTATGCTACGTAGCTCAGCTGTGAGGTTAGCACATGCTCTGTGCAAACCGGGAAGCAACTCGGCCCTCTTTGTCAGTCTTTGTAAGGTACTGGCAAGTCTGGGATAGGTGGGGAAAATTATTCCCACGAGAGGATTGGGTATATATTTTAGTATACTGTAGGACCCTTAACCCTATAAAAATGTCTGCAGCCCAGTCCCAGTCAGATTCATCTCAGATTTTACAAAGAAGCGTCCAAGTACAGCGTCGGCGGTTCCGGTGTGTGAGGGGTTAACTACACATAACGAAGAATTGCACCCCTCTTCCAGAATCATTTGAGCTAAGGATTCCCGAACGAATCCTGTAAGGACATTATGAAAGACTTCCTTTTGGCGGAGATATAGGGCTGGCAAGTTGCGCCCCTAGCCAAGGACTGTCGCACGGCTCACATCGCGCACCCACTTGCAGGGGTGCCCAGGGACTTTGTTTCATTCCGTGGACATTTTATTTTGTTTCCCATCCCAGTAAGTGTATATGACTGTAATTGTGAAGTATCGTGTGTTTGTCTTAAAAATAAATAAATTACAATTTATTTTACCCGCCATGTACTGCTCAGTCCAGAATCCGGTATTAATTTGTTGGTAAGACCTGATCTACCGTGACACTGGACACCTGGCAACCCTAAGAATAGAGCAGAATAATAGAGACAAAGGTCCCTGAAATCAGTGCATCAGAGTTACGGATTTATATTTTGCAACATATTTTCTTAATGTCTTTGAGTTGGAGGACAGATATTGTAACCCCCGTGAGCGAGGAGAATAACTTGCTTGAAGAGCTCATTAATGATATATATATATATGAAATGCCTGGGTCTGGAACGTAGAGAACCAACAGCTGTCTGTGAAAACAGCTACGATTAAACCGTTCCTGTTGTCACAGGCAGATCACCCCTAGAGTTTGTAAATTTCGATCTTCATCCATATCAGAGAAGTATAATAATGGTAGGACTCACAATTAGGTGAAAATCGGTCCTCAGAGGCGCGCGTCCAGCCGGGAAGTGAAGATGAAAGGAAATCCAAAATGGAGAAAAAAGCGGAGCAGAGCGTTCCAAGAAACGGGGGCTAAGCAAATCCAATATTAAAGAATAACTCTGATTGTAGGGGTGACAACATGGAAGTGAGTACTCTCTGCTTACCCGCTCACTTCCATGTTGTCAACCCTACAATCAAAGTTAGGCTGCGTCCATAGGACTGCAGCCGTGCGGAGGCGCGCGGAGGCTGAGGGAAAGCGGGTGCTTTCCCTGGCTTAGACCGCGCGCCGTCCGGGGCGTGTCGGAGGGTGGTGCCTGTGACGTCACGGAGCTGCGCTACCTGCGCTACCATGAGCGTGAAAATCTGAAATTTGTCTAAGACCTACGCTTCCGCACGCCTGCGGAAGTGTGCGCGAGCCCCTGCTAAAGCCGCTCTCATTGCGGCTGCAGGGCTCACTGAGAAGCGTCAGCGCGCCTCAGCATGGGTCAGCGCCTAAGCGCTGACCCTGGACGCAGCTTTCTTCTTTAATATTGGATTTGCTTAGCCCCAGTTTCTTGGAACGCTGTGCTCCGCTTTTATACTCCATTTGGATTTCCTTTCAACCCAAAGAATAGATGAGGGGGAAAGGAAGAGGCGTTAGGTGGAAGGAGAGGGGAGAGACGCGAGGGGGAAGAAGAGAAATACACGAGGAGAGGATGAGAGAAAAGAGAGAACGACATGAAGGGGAGAAGGAGAAAGAGGGAGATGTGGGGGGGGGGGGGAATTGAGAAACAAAGGTGAAAGAGAGAAGAAAAATATATCGGAGAAGGGAAAGAGCAAAAGACAAGAGGGGGGAAGAAAGTACAAAAGAGAGGCGAGGGCAAAGATGGAACAACATTAATGGTGTGAGAGAGACACTGGGGGAAGAGCCAGATGTGAGCGGGGAAACATGGCAGGGCATGTAGATGTAATCATGTCATTATATTTCCGTGTGACCATTCTTCAAAGTTGTCCTGGGCCCAAAAAATTCAGTTGGCGGCACAAGATCAAAAAAATGAAACGGTGCCATTCATTGCAATGGGACATTAGGTTGAAGGAAAACACAAGTGAATGTGTCTTTGAGAAGTGTTGTGGCTGAGAGGAGCTAATGATGTTAAAATCCCTGGCACTGGCTATAAAAGCGCGTTCTTGTTGTGGACGTGCTATGCTGGCTACACGTCCTGTTTATGTTGGCTGAGATACCGTGTGCAGAATTTGCAGCCAACGGGAGCCGTCCTGTGTGTTGGAGAGAAGCATCTTGCAGTCTTGGCTATGAGATGGTTTATGTAAGCGCTGCCCTGGTGTGCTAAGGGTGCGGGAATATCTCCCATCTGCAGGCTTGCAGGGATCTATACAGAAAGATCAGTGAATGGGTGCAGGGTTAAATATAAAAGGATGTGAAAGCAGTAATTGCCGCAGCAGCCTGTCTATGTCTAACACATATAATGTTACTATCCTGCTCGCTGAGCATTTCCTGCTCTTTTTTAAGCATTAAAAATCATTGGTTTTCCCAATCTTTAGCTCCTGAGGTTACCATGGTAACTTTGCACTGAGCTTTGGGGAAAGCTTCATTTTAACTTCTTGGACACTTCATATTTAAAAGTTTAAATCTTCTGAACGGAGCATCCGATTTGAAAAATAAAAACAGCATTGGGAAGGGCAAGAAGATAAACAAAAAATGTCGGACTTTACAAATGTTGTGTAAAGAGTGTTACTTTGTATTCGTCAATTCCTCCTACTGACTCTCCCTAAAGTGCAAGCTGGGGCAGAGACGCAGAATGTGATACATCTCATTATAATCTGTGCATCATCTAACTCCCCCCCCCCAACTCCTCCTACTGACTCTCCCCATGGTGCATGCTGGGGCAGAGACACAGAATGTGATACACCTCATTATAATCTGTGCACCATGTAACTCCCCCCCAACTCCTCCTACTGACTCTCCCCAAGGTGCAAGCTGAGGCAGAGAGGCAGAATGTGATACATCTCATTATAATCTGTGCACCATGTAACTTCCCCCCCCCCCAATGCCTCCTACTGACTCTCCCCAAGGTGCAAGCTGAGGCAGAGACGCAGAATGTGATACATCTCATTATAATCCGTACACCATGTAACTCCCACCCCCCACCCCCCGCCACTCCCACCTCCAAACTCCTCCTACTGACTCTCCTCAAGGTGCAAACTAGGGCAGAGACGCAGAATGTGATACATCTCATTATAATCTGTGCACCATGTAACTCCCCCCAACTCCTCCTACTGACTCTCCCCAAGGTGCAAGCTGGGGCAGAGATGCAGAATGTGATACATCTCATTATAATCTGTGCACCATGTAACTCCCCCCCAACTCCTCCTACTGGCTCTCCCCAAGGTGCAAGGTAGGACAGAGACACAGAATGTAATATATCTCATAATCTGTGCACCATGTAACTCCCCCCAACTCCTCCTACTGACTCTCCCCAAGGTGCAAGCTGGGGCAGAGACGCAGAATGTGATACATCTCATTATAATCTGTGCACCATGTAACTCCCCCCAACTCCTCCTACTGACTCTCCCCAAGGTGCAAGCTGGGGCAGAGATGCAGAATGTGATACATCTCATTATAATCTGTGCACCATGTAACTCCCCCCAACTCCTCCTACTGACTCTCCCCCAGGTGCATGATGAGGCAGAGACGCAGAATGTGATACATCTCATTATAATCTGTGCAACTCCTCCTACTGACTCTCCCCAAGGTGCAAACTGGGTCAGAGATACAGAATGTGATACATCTCATTATAATCTGTGCACCATGTAACTCCCCCCAACTCCTCCTACTGACTCTCCCCAAGGTGCAAGCTGAGGCAGAGAGGCAGAATGTGATACACCTCATTATAATCTGTGCACCATGTAACTCCCCCCAACTCCTCCTACTGACTCTCCCCAAGGTGCATGCTGGGGCAGAGACGCAGAATGTGATACATCTCATAATCTGTGCACCATGCAACTCTCCCCCCTCATCCAACTGTTCCTACCGATTGGGCAAAAGTGGAGAAAATGTTTTCTAAAAAGAATGGCAAATCCTGCATTTCAACCCATGTAGGGTACATTTTGTATATCTGTAAACAGATCGTGGTAATTATACCAAATGAATCATACAATGACAGTGCGGTGGGACCAGCCGCACCTTTGCTAAGTGCACAGAATGTAGAAGTGACTGAGAAAAAAGAGTGGTGTGAATAGCGCTAAACAATATATATATATATATATACAACTCAAACACAGTGTGTAAAATTAAAGAACGGCTGCCAGGAAAAAACTAACCCAAACACAGTTAGTGAAAACACACAGAGATAACAATACAGACCGGCGCCTCAATGTCCAAACTGAATGAGTCCAGAGATGTGCTGCAATGTCCAAAAATGCTGATCCGGCAGAAGGACTGCAGACTCCGCAACAGCACACGTGGTTTCATGCAAGGGAGATAAAAAGAAAAATCATAGCGTGACACTGCAAACTATAAACATATAACTCATACAGACATAACATACATGACAAACAACACTCACAGAAAGGCTGACAATAATACAGAGATTTATTTAAACAATACTAAAAACAAGAGAACTTGGGAGCGGGTCGAGGATCCAGTGTGGTAAAACTGGAATCCTACTTACAGCAAGCCAGAGGGGTACAAGCGGTGTGTATACTATGTATACTGTGCAGTTCTTTGGTCAGCTTCGGCGCGTGGTGCTGGTGTAATGGCCGCCGGCGCTTCCTCCAGTTGTTCCTGGTCTCAGCGTCCCTGCAGGCCAAACCTCGCGAGATTCCCGTCAGCCGTGACGTCACTCGCTAGGTGGAGCTACTCGCCGCCGCTTCCTCCTGTACCGCACGTCGTTCGCTCGAGCTGTAACTGGGTGCTGTGACCTGCTCCTTGGAAAGTCTCTTGTGAACAATCTCTAAAACACCCAACGCGTTTCGTGCGCATGCGCACTTCTTCAGGGGATGATTAGCACAGTCCATGGTTGCCTTTTGTAATGGCAAGTGCAGTCCAATTGGTGGAAATAAAATGTCTTTACACATTCTTTGTCTGCAGTGGTGATTGGCTAATTAACCTGTCAGTCATGGTTGTGCTAAACTATGGCAGCCTAACATACACAAACAACATACACAACATTAAACAAAAATCTTATAAACAAAAACTAATCAATCATGTTGTCCTGATTTATAGAGTATATATTTAATATAGATGACTCCAGATAGTCTATTATCCCACATATATGTTCAAAAGCCTGCACCGGAAAATATATATATATTTAAAATCCAAGATGCAGTGTAAGGTGTCTTATAAAATTAAAATGACATTTAAAAATTGATTGAAACACTTATTAATGAATCAATCTCTCGAATTCCTAGGTTAATAAAAACTTAAATAAATACTTATATATTTAAAAAACCTTTGTATTATATTTAAAATTATTATTTAAGAAAGACACCTAGATCAAAATCTATATTTAGTCCATTTGGGGACAGGGTTTTCAGCTCATAGATCCAGTAGGCTTCACGCCTACTGATCTGTTGTAGCTGATCTCCCCCTCTCCAATGCACTTGTGCGTTTTCTATTGCCTGACATTTCAGCCCAGCAGGATTTTTATTATGGTGCACACTGAAATGGTGCGAAACACTGTGTGTGGCTAATCCTCGTCTAATATTATAGATGTGCTCATAAATTCTTCGTTGATAGCACCTGCCAGTCCTGCCCACATATTGTAGGCCACACGGGCACTGCAATAGATAGATCACAAATGTGGAGTGGCAGTTCATAAATGTTTTTATATTGTAAATTTTATTTGTTACATTAGACTTAAATGTTTTCATGCTGTTGCTAAAAGTACAGGCTGTACAGCTCGCACATGTATAAAAGCCCTTATTTTTACTAGTTCTCATTATTTTATTGTTGTCAAGAGGGCAACTTGGGGCTAGACGGGTTTTTAAATTTGCTGCTTTGGTAAAGATAATTTTGGGTTTCTCTGGGAGGCATTTAGATAATACATCGTCACAAAGGAGTAGCGGCCAATGTTTATTGAAAATGGATCTAATTTTTGGCGCCATCTCATTATACTGAGTGACGAAGGCCACTTCATTGGTGGATTCCAATGGTCTCTTATTTTTGTACTCTAATAGTGTATTACGTTCAATTTTATCTACTTGTACAGACGCTTCTTCTAAAAGTTTATCCGGATATCCTCTATCTCTGAATTTGTCTTTGAGATCAGACGCCTGGAGTGCATACACCCCAGAATCGGAGCAGTTGCGCTTCAGGCGGGTGAGTTGACCCCTAGGGATATTACGGATCCAACTCGGATTGTGTTGGCTGTCTGCCCTAAGGTAGTTATTAGCCTGCACTGGCTTGAAATATGTTTTGGTTTTTATTTGATTGTCTAGGATGTATATGCTTAAATCCAAGAATTCTATATGCTCCCTATTATAATTAAAAGTAAACTTTAGATCCCTGTCGTTAGAATTAAGAAATTCAAAAAACAACTCTAGTTGTTCCTGGCTCCCTGACCATACAAAAATAATATCATCTATGAAACGGCGCCAGAGCACAAGGTGTGCCCCAAATGGACAGTTGTTCCAGATGTAATCTGTCTCCCAACTGTCCATGAATAAGTTTGCATAACTTGGGGCAAACCTTGTGCCCATCGCCGTTCCACAGGTCTGTAAAGGTTTGCCCCAAGTTATGCAAACTTATTCATGGACAGTTGGGAGACAGATTACATCTGGAACAACTGTCCATTTGGGGCACACCTTGTGCTCTGGCGCCGTTTCATAGATGATATTATTTTTGTATGGTCAGGGAGCCAGGAACAACTAGAGTTGTTTTTTGAATTTCTTAATTCTAACGACAGGGATCTAAAGTTTACTTTTAATTATAATAGGGAGCATATAGAATTCTTGGATTTAAGCATATACATCCTAGACAATCAAATAAAAACCAAAACATATTTCAAGCCAGTGCAGGCTAATAACTACCTTAGGGCAGACAGCCAACACAATCCGAGTTGGATCCGTAATATCCCTAGGGGTCAACTCACCCGCCTGAAGCGCAACTGCTCCGATTCTGGGGTGTATGCACTCCAGGCGTCTGATCTCAAAGACAAATTCAGAGATAGAGGATATCCGGATAAACTTTTAGAAGAAGCGTCTGTACAAGTAGATAAAATTGAACGTAATACACTATTAGAGTACAAAAATAAGAGACCATTGGAATCCACCAATGAAGTGGCCTTCGTCACTCAGTATAATGAGATGGCGCCAAAAATTAGATCCATTTTCAATAAACATTGGCCGCTACTCCTTTGTGACGATGTATTATCTAAATGCCTCCCAGAGAAACCCAAAATTATCTTTACCAAAGCAGCAAATTTAAAAACCCGTCTAGCCCCAAGTTGCCCTCTTGACAACAATAAAATAATGAGAACTAGTAAAAATAAGGGCTTTTATACATGTGCGAGCTGTACAGCCTGTACTTTTAGCAACAGCATGAAAACATTTAAGTCTAATGTAACAAATAAAATTTACAATATAAAAACATTTATGAACTGCCACTCCACATTTGTGATCTATCTATTGCAGTGCCCGTGTGGCCTACAATATGTGGGCAGGACTGGCAGGTGCTATCAACGAAGAATTTATGAGCACATCTATAATATTAGACGAGGATTAGCCACACACAGTGTTTCGCACCATTTCAGTGTGCACCATAATAAAAATCCTGCTGGGCTGAAATGTCAGGCAATAGAAAACGCACAAGTGCATTGGAGAGGGGGAGATCAGCTACAACAGATCAGTAGGCGTGAAGCCTACTGGATCTATGAGCTGAAAACCCTGTCCCCAAATGGACTAAATATAGATTTTGATCTAGGTGTCTTTCTTAAATAATAATTTTAAATATAATACAAAGGTTTTTTAAATATATAAGTATTTATTTAAGTTTTTATTAACCTAGGAATTCGAGAGATTGATTCATTAATAAGTGTTTCAATCAATTTTTAAATGTCATTTTAATTTTATAAGACACCTTACACTGCATCTTGGATTTTAAATATATATATATTTTCCGGTGCAGGCTTTTGAACATATATGTGGGATAATAGACTATCTGGAGTCATCTATATTAAATATATACTCTATAAATCAGGACAACATGATTGATTAGTTTTTGTTTATAAGATTTTTGTTTAATGTTGTGTATGTTGTTTGTGTATGTTAGGCTGCCATAGTTTAGCACAACCATGACTGACAGGTTAATTAGCCAATCACCACTGCAGACAAAGAATGTGTAAAGACATTTTATTTCCACCAATTGGACTGCACTTGCCATTACAAAAGGCAACCATGGACTGTGCTAATCATCCCCTGAAGAAGTGCGCATGCGCACGAAACGCGTTGGGTGTTTTAGAGATTGTTCACAAGAGACTTTCCAAGGAGCAGGTCACAGCACCCAGTTACAGCTCGAGCGAACGACGTGCGGTACAGGAGGAAGCGGCGGCGAGTAGCTCCACCTAGCGAGTGACGTCACGGCTGACGGGAATCTCGCGAGGTTTGGCCTGCAGGGACGCTGAGACCAGGAACAACTGGAGGAAGCGCCGGCGGCCATTACACCAGCACCACGCGCCGAAGCTGACCAAAGAACTGCACAGTATACATAGTATACACACCGCTTGTACCCCTCTGGCTTGCTGTAAGTAGGATTCCAGTTTTACCACACTGGATCCTCGACCCGCTCCCAAGTTCTCTTGTTTTTAGTATTGTTTAAATAAATCTCTGTATTATTGTCAGCCTTTCTGTGAGTGTTGTTTGTCATGTATGTTATGTCTGTATGAGTTATATGTTTATAGTTTGCAGTGTCACGCTATGATTTTTCTTTTTATCTCCCTTGCATGAAACCACGTGTGCTGTTGCGGAGTCTGCAGTCCTTCTGCCGGATCAGCATTTTTGGACATTGCAGCACATCTCTGGACTCATTCAGTTTGGACATTGAGGCGCCGGTCTGTATTGTTATCACAGAATGTAGAAGACTACAAATGTAGTAGTCTGCATATTTATCACCTGATGCAAGACAGTAATTAAAGTATTTATCAACCCAGGAGGCAGGTTCATCCTGGCCAATGCTTTATGGGAGAGTGGCCACATTACACCATTTAAAGTTTGTTTTTTACTTACAAAATGTAATCAATAATGTGTCTAGACTCCATGTTTTCCTCATAATATAAACCCTGGGTAGCAGTATAAGTGCAACCCTCCCTGCCCGGCTCCCTCGGGAGGTGTCATCGGTGTAATGGTGTATGAGACATCCGCATTGATTTACCTTGTCTCAGGGGTTGTCAGTGGTCAGTTGGGCGATGGAGAAGGTGGGCGCCAGGAGTTTTATAGTACAGCTTCACTCGTTATTTATGTCCCCAGGCTTGGGCACACTGCAGTCACAGTTACATGGAGACTGACATAGTAGCACTTCATTTCCGCCATACTGCTATCATGCGTGATTCTTGTCTTCCCTTAGCGCCGACTCTTAACACAGGTGGGAGGTGCATTTTCTTGTTACAGTACTGACTTCATAGTGTGGACGGGCCCCCCTTTTTAGCAGCATCCTTAGTGTCCCTTTTTACCGTGGGCCCCTGCTGAGGTCCTGGCCCGTTCTGTGTAACGAACAAAACAGAATATATTCGGCGTCTGAAATTAAAATGAGGAAGTCCTGGTGCATTGTGATAAATGCCACATAGGTGTATTGTAATAAATGTCACACAGGTGTATTATACAACCGTCAGTTGTTAGGTTGAAGACGAATGTCCCAGTTGCTCCTCGAATTTCAATGTGGATAAATTCCCAGTGCATTAAATAAAAGAAAAATCACATATGGCATAATATTGTTTGATATAAAGTTAGCACAAGATATGGAGCAAAAAGATAGCCTCAGAGGAAATAGGTGAAAATAAACAGGTGAGTGAAAAAAGGAAAGTACATTTATTAAAAATCAAGTATAAAAAACACAAATGTTATAACAGTACAAGAGACCACAATAATCTAAATCATTTAACTTCCAACAGCAATCTGCTGCAATGGATGGATGCCCTACTTACTAGGCGTAGGTGGGGTATGTGCGGTGGATAATTAGTGAGTATCCCCTCTCATGTAGCGGAGACGCCTCCATGGTGTGCCGTGTCTCCGACCAGTTGATGGCGTCCTGGTTGTAGATAGGAGGCGTATTTATGCCAGACTAGCTCCCTTGTGTGGGCGGGGGACTTTCTGGATATTTGGACTTTACTCTCGGGGTATAAGGACTTTACTCCCGGGGTATTACTCTGCTGGTGAGAGTAATAGGCAAGAGGGAGGACAATAATAATGAGAATTGAGTATGTCATTCTTGCTAGACTGATAGGCGAGAAGTCGTGGAAGTATGACGAGGTACTTTGGCTAAGGATGGCTGCGCAGAAGAAGTTCCATGGGGCTAAAAATGGATTTATGGCTATTGCTCATGGTGTCTAGGTCCACTTCGTCCTTTCAGACGAAGGTGCGGTCCAGGATTTTTGCTGGCGAAGACTGACATCAAATAGAACATTTGGCGCTGCAGATTCATCCATACATTTTTCATCTACAGGAGGGAGTTGTAGACCGTTGTCTGCCAATGTTTTAATGTTTGAGCTATTCAGTTCCTTTTTTGGTTGGGTTCCTTGTCAAGTGGTGGTGAACGAAGGGTGCTGCACTACCTTGAGGATTTTTGTTTGTCGGCCCAGCAGGGTCTGGGATGTGCACATTTGTTAAGAATATTTCAGGATTTGGTGGAAAGTGTTGGAGTACCACTGGTAAAAGGGAAGACTGAGGGTCCTTTGACGAAGATGGGTTTCCTAGGAATCGTGACCAACATGGGGGAAATGGTGGGATTGTTCCGGGAGCTGGCACAAGAGGCGGACGCAGAGGGGCATGTGTGTCAGGATCATTTATGGACCCTGGGTTTGGAACAGTAATGGAGGTAATAAGGAGGTCGTTGGCCCCGGCAATGTGGGCACCATACGAGGGGGATTGGAGGAAGTTGTGCGAATTTCTGGAAGCTTTTAGAGGTCCAAGAATGTATGAGGAACAGTTGCAGGGCACCGTGGCTACAGGGGCTGCCGGAGCAAGGAATGTCACTCGGCTCCTTGGAAAGGAAGCTGGTGAGTATATCTTTTTTCTGTAAGTTATACGGATTAAGGGATTTGATAAAAAAAAATTCTTAAACGGATGCTGGGTTGGAAGAGAATAACACCTGGAAACAGAAGACGGCGAGTGTTATCAGGCTTACTAGTACAGCTATGTGAGGCACTGACAGCAGTGTACTTTTCAAGTTTTAAGGTGGATTTATTTTAGGTTTCCTTCATGTCTGCATTTTTCAAGGCATGGAGGGTTGGGGAGTGAGTTTCAGCTTCCAGTTTGATGCCTGGGGGTTTATGGTGAAATATGGTGGTGGTGGATCAAACAGTGGTAAAGTTTTTGGTTAGGAGATCCAAGACAGATTAGCAGGGTAAGGAGCGATGTGTCTCCTTAGCTGCTATAGTTCAAGAGATGATCTGCCCTGTGAGGGTGATTAGGGCCTTTGTAGTTAGTAGATCTCTCTGGTCCTGGGGCCATTTTTATCCATTTTGATTGGTCCCCTCTTATACGATTCCAATTTAACAGAGTTTTTAGAAGGACATTGCAGCAGTTGGGCATCAACCTCATTCTTTTAGGATAGGGGCGGCATCGGAGGTAGCTGGGCTGGTTATTGGGGAGGAGGTGCTAAAGAGAATTGGCAGGTGGGAGTCACAGTGCTTTAGAAGTTACATTCGTTCTTGCTGGGAGGTGTTGTAAAATATTTTCATCATGTCCCCCTACCTTTATCTAGGTCGGGTTCCTTGCAGAGTATGGGTATCCGGTGACTCTTACATTCATTGGACAGAGAAGAGGACGGCTCGTAGACCATACGGAAAGTAGCTGGGGATATCAGGGTTGGTGGCTAAAGTATGGTTGGGCCTTCAAACCAGAGCTGTTGAGAATGTGCAGCTCCCTAGCTGAGCTGGCCGTATTCATGTTGCATGTTGCAGATAACAGTCTAGCCAGGGTGCAGACAGGTGATCTGTTTTTTACAATAAAGAGAGACATAGCACTTTTGACATCAAGTTTTGCAAAAACATTAAACATTTTTGCATTAAAAAAAAAAACATTTTTGACAACAAGCATTTGGTCGAATGATTTACTGGTTTGCAAAGTTATTTAAAAGAATGATGGTAACTTTTGCAAAGTGAATTGGGAGAGGTTTGCACGGCTACTCACACTGGCCCTCAGTAAACAGCTGGTTCCTGCTGCTTGGGAAGACAATTCATGGGACTTCTGGGTGTGGAGTTCATTCATTGAACTCCGATCATTGTAACTGTTTCTTTCAGTTCTCGGTTGTACTTTTTATGTGAAACCATCACGAGACGAGTTGTCCTTTTTACTGCTTTGGAAAAAAGGACCATAAAAAAAAGGCAGACTGACACAACCTGTCCCTACTGCGGGGTCCAGTTGGCAACCTTACCCAAGATACAAAACAGAGACAACCCGTAGAACGAATACGCGACAGTTCTAGATTCAGATGTTGAAAGTGAGACAGTGCAGATCATTTGAGTTTTCTGAGAGTGCCAGCGGGGAGTCGGGTTACCTGTGAGAGGCTTGGGATGGAAATGAAGGACGGGCACCTCCTACTTGTACCTGGTGACAGTAAATAGAATTCGGAAAGACCCTTTCATTCTACAAAATACCCCCCGAGAAACAAACCACTTTCATATCCCCAGAAACCATCTGTAAGTGGAAAGCCCCCAGTCTTCCAATGAATACTTCCAGCAAACCGGTCTGCAAAACAAACCATCTTTCACAGCAATGGCATAAACTGGGGCACAAACCGAGCCCTCTGTCACAACACTAAAACAAGCCACGGCTGTGGAGTAAACTACTGCTCACAGAACATAAGCAAACTGCGCAGACCGCAAACACGCTGCCAGGCTCCATAGGAGTGATGGGGTTAACCCCTTGGATGCCGGAGGTGCCGGCATCCCATGGCGATATTGCCCAATTCTTCTCCTCGTTCATTGGCTATTGGGCAAGGCAGATACTTTTTCTGTTTTGACTTCACAGGGGGATATTTCTTGAAAACGGGGCTCCTCTTGGTAAGGCAGCAGGGGATCTCATTGGGATCGCATTGGGATCTACTGCACTGATCACCTCACCTGCGGTCTATAAATCTCATAGCGCATACCACTTAGATCAGGGGCGGGCAACTCCAGTCCTCACTGGCCGTCAGGTTTTCAGGATATTCCTGCTTCAGCACAGGTGGCTCAATCAGTGGCTCAGTCTTCAACTCATTAAAACACCGCCACATGTTGAGAGTGGTGCAAAGTAACAGTTATAACTTTGATAACAATGATTTGCCAGTATAGTGTGATGTCACCTTGAGACTACAAAGGGCATACAGTCCTCCAGTATACAATACAATTATACCGCTCATGGTGTAAAAACACCAGTATCTGCCTCTCTGCTGCTTAGCTACTTTGCAGCAAGAGAGACCAGGAACTCCCTGCCAAGCTGATCCTTCTGGCAGATGGAGGGTTAAATCGCTCTGCTGCCTCCTCACGAAATTCCACATTAATAAATGACTTGCTTCTTCTTCTTCAATGTCAACATTTCTCTGACCCCCGTTATATCTCCGTTCCAATGTGTCCTAAATCGCCCCCATTACCAAATGCATTTTTAATGGCATTCTATATTAAGGCTAATGTTGCTGTGTAATATGGGGACATACGTCATCTGTTATGGACTGATATCAGTAACTCTGGATATTTGTTTAGTTTTATTAAGTAGTTGTTGAGTTACTGGCCTTTGGCAGAAGAGCGTTTATTTCTCAGCTCGGGTACTCTGCACCTCGATATCCCATGCACCCCTACCTTCACCCTCCCTCTCTCTAACCAACTCTGGAATGCCGTTATCTTCGGTATTCTTCCTGCACCGTCTGCGAGACCCTTCTGAAACGGCCTCTTAAAATGTTTTGATAGCTCTTTGACTGTACGACCATCTGCAGATGTACTTACGCTTCTAGCAATGTTATGTAAACTAGACTCAGGGTGGGCAACTCCAGTCTTCAAGGACCACCAACAGGTCAGGTTTACTGGATATCCCTGCTTTAGCACAGATGGCTCAGTCAATATAATGTCTGAGATCAGATGCATTGTAAGGAACCCCAACCCTCTCTAATAGCGCGTCTGAGATCAGATGCATTGTAAGGAACCCCAACCCTCTCTAATAGCACGTCTGAGATCAGATGCATTGTAAGGAACCCCAACTCTCTCTAATAGCGTGTCTGAGATCAGATACATTGTAAAGAACCCCAACCCTCTCTAATAGCGCGTCTGAGATCAGATGCATTGTAAGGAACCCCAACCCTCTCTAATAGCGCGTCTGAGATCAGATGCATTGTAAGGAACCCCAACCCTCTCTAATAGCGCATCTGAGATCAGATGCATTGTAAGGAACCCCAACTCTCTCTAATAGCGCGTCTGAGATCAGATACATTGTAAGGAACCCCAACCCTCTCTAATAGCACGTCTGAGATTAGATGCGTTGTAAGGAACCCCAACCCTCTCTAATAGCGCGTCTGAGATCAGATGCATTGTAAGGAACTCCAACCCTCTCTAATAGCGCGTCTGAGATAAGATGCATTGTAAGGAACCCCAACCCTCCCTAATAGCACGTCTGAGATCAGATGCACTGTAAGGAACCCCAACCCTCTCTAATAGTGTCTGAGATCAGATGCATTGTAAGGAACCCCAACCCTCTCTAATAGCGTGTCTGAGATCAGATGCATTGTAAGGAACCCCAACCCTCTTTAATAGCGTGTCTGAGATCAGATGCATTGTAAGGAACTCCAACCTTCTCTAATAGCGCGTCTAAGATCAGATACATTGTAAGGAACCCCAACCCCCTCTAATAGCGCGTCTGAGATCAGAATCATTGTAAATTCTTCAGTATTTGGTACAATTTTCATATCCCCTGGGAATTACAGGGAACCCTTTAGGGATACCCAGGGAACCCAAGGATTCCTAGGAACACATGTTGAAAAACACTGAATTAGACTCTGATTAATGAATCATATTCTGAAACAAATAACAATACTCTGCATTCACTAATCATACTCTGAAATTTCAAAGAAACAACAAGAACTTTCTTTCACATGACTTAGGAACTGGAAAGGTGTGAAGAGAATTTAATATTAAGCAAAAGTGGAAAAAGTATCCATGCGGTTTTTAAAATATTAAAGATCCCCATCAATGAATAAGAGCTTCAGCAGGGGTGGGACCAGTCACCGGTGACCCTAGTGCAAGTTAAAATAAAAAAAGGCCCGCTTCCCACTCAGGATCCTCCCTGTGAAGAGGAAGCCCACCCAGGCGGTGACTGCGGAAGTTGGGTCCGACTTCCGTGTTAGGACCAGAATGGCCAGAGCAGTGTTCCGGCGGGTGGAGGCAGGGCCCCTAACAGTGATGGGTTTGGCTGCACATACGGTAGTCCCGCCACTGAGCATCAGCGCTAGTTTGCATTATTCTGGGAAGGGTTAATAGTAAGAGTATAATGTACAGCTCTGAACGGCCTCAACCATGCCCTCTACATCAAACTTTTAGGATATGTAGCCCCCTTTCCCTATGCCGAAGGGAAATACGCGGGTCAACTACGTGTGCTGCTGTCTGCTCACAGGAGGCCTGAGCCTCCGCTTCTGGGAGCCTGGGGTGAGCTCTGCCTCCTTGTGCACAGCGCCTCCACCTATGAGGGATCCCAGCGTTGGCGGGATAACCCCTCACAGGAACCAATACAACAGCAGTAAACAATAACACAACACAATGTATAATATATATAATCTTTACTTTAACAATACTGCACATATAACACACAATTCTACATAACACAGTATAGTGCAACACTTAGTGATTCCCCCAAAGTACTGAGGGTGCTGTGGCACTAATAACCCCTGGTGTCCTTCCCAGCAATCCCACCCAAATGTGAGGTAGCGCTACCCCCTCTGAATGTTGGCGCACATTGGGTACCTGCCTGGATACTCCAGTACTCAGGTGCCGCTTGCAGAGGTGTGTCGGAGTAGATCCCACGCAGCGGGGCCTCCGACACCAGTTCCCCTCTCTCCTAAGGGTCCCAATCCTCCTCGTGGTGTGAGCTTCAGCCGGAGGGTCTCACACAATGTCCCACAGTACTGTGGCCTGGTCGCAGGCCGCAGATCGCCGCGTGGACGTCCGGTCACCGGCGCAGCAATAATAATAACGGGAAGAGTCCCTATCTGGGGCCTTCTCTGCAACACTCCTCTCAAGTGGCTCAGGGCCTGACTGGGGCCTACGGGGAAAGGTCTAGGCCTAGTCCACGAAGCACTGCTCCCTGGACATTACCTCTTCATTCGCTTCTCCGTCAGGACTGACTCACAGGTTTTCCGCACGCAGGGGATATCCTGTCCCTCCTGCTGCCAGAATCCCATTGGCTGGGACAGTCCCATGTGTTCTTCCCTCTCACCTGAGGATTCTGGGACATGTAGTCCCGCTGCTGCATACGCCATTCTAAGATGGCCGCCGCACTCCTGACACTGCGCATGCGCGCCTCACTGCACTGCGCATGTGCACCTAACCGACATGGCCGCCCCCACACTCCCGATAGCACGGAGCTCCGGCCAAACAGCTGAGCAGTTCCCCGCTCTGGAGTCAGGGTAGGGGACTTGGCTACAGATATAAGCTGCCAGACAGAATCATGGGACAGATAACATTGGATTTTTCAGATCCCAGGGGTGCTTTATACATCTCCATGAACACATAAATCTGGTTATAGTGCTGATGGGGACGCACAATCGCCTCATTTCCTCTCTTTAATACAATTGACTCCTGGGACTTGGCAGCCTCAGGACATCCATCCCTCTTTCTGACGTTTTATGCTGCTATCCCATTGATCCTGATACTGTATGATGAGCCCATTTGAAAGCATATCCATATAATATATGATTCCATGTAAAATGACTGTAGAAGCCGAACCTGCGGAGACGGAAAGGAATCTGCAGGACTCACAGACTAGCGGCTGCAGACAGAGTCATTATATCATGGAAGTTGGTTTTCATGGAGCACACGGTGTTCAAAGTGTTTGTTGTTTCACGCTTCAGTAAATCTGGCTCGTTGGGCTCCAAAGTGACACAAGAGGAAGGATTTGTCAGGTTCCTAACGGCAAAACAGATGCAAACGTGCGAGAAAGCAGAACCCGCTTTATTAAAGAATGAAGCGGTCTAGTTATCGAAGTCTCTTTTCTGCAAAGTTTGGAGATGTAATTGCAGTGAGTCACTCAAAGGCAAAAAAAAAAGGGGGGAGGGGGATAGCCCCCCGAGAAGGTGCATATAGAGCAAGAGGATCACAGAATAACAAGCGGGTGCAATGCGTGGAAGAGGGCCGTGCAACCTGTACCCCCAGTAACACTGGTCCAAATACTTCAGCACGCATACCTAAAAGCATAGCAAAGCCAAGCATTACTCACACTGACTTCCATAAACCCTCCAGAGTACGCAGACTTCCACTGAGCCAACTGCGCTGAATCTGGGATAGCCTTAAAAGCTGGCCTGTTGGGGGGGGGGGGGCTGAGGACTGGAATTGCGCCTCTGCTCTAACTGAAGAAAGACCGCTGCCTGAAACGTCTTGTTAGAAGCCTGTCCTTTTCTGGAATGGGACAGCAGTAATAAAGCTTGCTAGGGTACGGGGTTAATTTAAGGGGTTTAAGCGGTTAGGGTAAGGGGGTTAATTTAAGGGGTTTTAGCGGTTAGGGTAAGGGGGTTAATTTAAGGGGCTTTAGCGGTTAGGGTAAAGGCTTAGGCTAGGGTAAGGGTTTAAGGTAGGGGGTTTACTTACCGTAGTGGCAGGCGGCGGAAGCTTCCAGTGACAGAATTGCGACGAAGCGCAGGCGGCCATTTTGTTGTGGTGAAATGGCCACAACAAAATGTCGTAGAGCAGTCCTCTCCGCTCTGACGTTTGTGCGACGCTTGGTAATGGGACAGTGCTCCCGTGGGAGAGTTTACGTAACTAAATGTGTATTGAGTAGCGCTTTGCATGGATATGCCGCGTGGTGTTCACGCTATCGCGTAGTATTCTGCTCAATTTGTGCCACAGGAAAACAATAACCAGCACCCGACTCACCCAAACACTTCCAGGTATCTAGGGCAGAGGCCCCACATTTGAGAAACATGGCTACAAAAAGATACTCAAATCTATTTATCATATGAGCATTGTCCTGGAACAGGATTGTTCATTTCTGTTTCCCCCCCCCCCCCCCTTTGCAGCTCTGACTGTTAGCCCTTTATATTTGGTTGCATGCTTTCCCTGCATCTGTAACTTCCAGTGCATGTGGGAATTGATACATTTATGATACTTTCCTCTCTCCAGTCTGCTAGTAGCTAGTTGCCCTGGCAACATCTCTAGTCCTCCAAGTTAAAATTGACTTTCCCATACTCCCCTGTCTGTATTCACAGGTAGTTTGGTCCTCAGGATATTCCTGTGTGACAATTGTGACATACTTCCTTTTCCATCCTAAGCAGGCTGAGTGAGTACCTCTTATGCTTCTACCCTCTGGCAAGGCCATTCTGTTTTTACCTTCCTCTAACAACAAAGCACCTTCACCCTAGAGAAACACTCTCTCACCACACAATACCATCTACAAGTGCCTTTATATGTTTGATGCTTTCCCAATAAAGTTAAGAAAATATAACAGGCCTTGGTGTGCTTTAAAAAGGGGGCGAGTTAAGCTATATGGCCTCATCCACAACCTACTCGTGGCCCTGGTTCCAGAATAAGCATAGCATTACTCCTGTGTAACTCCTATTATTCCTTCTAGCCATGTCCCATAGGCTGATGCAGCAGGGGCAAAAGAGGTGCCAGGTACCTTGATACATTGATGCTAGGAGACACATTTTCCAAATGACTTGGCATCAATTTTATTGCTATTTGTGGTGCTTGACAGTGATATATGACCCTCTTTGTTTTTGTTGAGAAATACATGGCACGCATCCCATGCCGGCTACAAGTCTCCATGCCGTGTGACCACAGACCAATGGAGATGCATGAGATGTACGCGGCACTGCTGTGGCCAGCGCACGGATACTATTCACTTTTATCTATTGGCATCTTGGAGCGATAACACGATGTACCGAAGCAGATGTCAGCAAAGCCGTGATCTCTTTCATGGCCTCATTCTTTGTTATCAAACAGAAGCCAAAGAAGACAATGCATTGATCAAAGTCTGTTTACCGAGGTACAAAGTAATCTGAATTCACAACATATCTGTGTATTTGATCATGTAACTTAGTTACAAAATGGTAACCTAGTGACACAGGGACAGAAGAAACCTGCAGCCCGTGCAATCTGTCCCTTAGGGCAGGGAAGCACAAACTGGGGGCGCGCCTCTCATGGGGGTGAGAGGGCGCGGCGCTTACAGAGGCCCTGCACTCTTCCCCACAACATTGAAATAAAATGCCTGCGGAGTGCACGAGGCTGCTGTATGTCTCTCATCTTCTCTCCGGCGGCTCCTAGCAACATGTTGCCATGACAACGCGGAGTCAAACGCCGTGGGGTCAAATGGCAACGCGATGTCACATGACATCGTGACGTCAAATGGCACCTTCGATGCCAGAGGACATGTAAGGGGGGCGCAAGCATGGGGGGAGAGCAGGCAAGGGGGTGCAAACAATAACGTTTGCGTATCCCTGTCTTAGGGTCCCATAGGGTCTGTCTCTCAACGTGATGTCATAGGTATACAGAGATATTGAAACTTGTGACACCGTTTATGGAGCATAGTAATAGGCGCCGCTTTGCCATATGACACCTTCTGGATCCGTAAAACCCCCATCAGCCCATTGACTTGGGCCACAAGGTATCTTCCAGTCCCTGGAAATATTTTGTGAACAATTGCATAAATTGGGAATTGCGCCTTCGCTCAAATAGTTTAGCGGTTCGTGCATTTCATAAAAACACACGCGAACCCCGTTATTTGGGGGGCTTGCTGAATAGAAACGTGCAAAACGATCCCAAATGCGGTCACAAACTTTTTAGTGTTTTTCTTTCCATTTTGGCTTCTAGCAAAACATATTGCTAAGCCTCAAAGGGTTAATAATGTCAGACATTTCCATCAATAATTCATCCTTTTACCAAGTCTCTTAAGGGTAGATCCTAAAAGAGGGCTGTTGGGGGAGGGAGAGATTTATTTAGTAGACTCCCACTGACTTACGGTATATACCTTCAAAAACACTCATCTGTACAACATGGGTAGAGATAACGGTGAGCACACCACAGGTACATGGGAAATATTCTAATTTAAATTCTTTGCATATTCAATTTAGCTTATTTCCCAGGTATCTGAGGGGCATTCACAAGTATTTCTACACATGTAATATATGTAGCACCTGTTTCCCCCCCCCCCCCCTTACACGGGTGTGCTCTGGTGCCGTTAGCTCACCTGTGGTCTTACAGGAAGTCTGAGGGCTCCGCTGGTGGTGTATGGGAGCAGCAACAGGACAGGGTTTTCTTCTTTGGGTGCAGCGCCTCCATCCCATGATGATCCTGGCAGAAGCATTATTGGTCCCCACAGGCACATACTCTCTCCAGGACAGACACTGAGACTCTGGATGGTACAACTGGTCTTTATTCCTTCGCCACATTCCCTGGAGCAGACCCCAGCAGCTTGAGGCCCCAAAAGTCCCTCCTCACCTCCCACACCCCCTGACGGGTCAAGGGGAATCACTCCCACTCCACTAAGGGAGTGGTGGTGTCCACAATTTGGTGGTGTGCCAGCTTTTATACCCAGGGGAGGGGCAAGTAACCCTGCCCCATAACACGGCAAGTCCAGGTACTCACAGGCATCACACCATATGCATGTGACCCAATCAGTATCCTCCCCAGGTATGACACTCCTACCTGCCGGGAGGCCCGCCTCTGGATATGACTTATAGTGTTGAGGCCAGTGGAAAGGCTACAGCCAGGGGCACTAGGCTAAATTTAGATGAGGGTTTTGGGAGATTTACAAGTCAATTGGTTCTCTACGAAATAGAACTCGTCTTGGTCTCTAAAAAGAGGCAAACTTCACCTGGTGTACAAGCCTGGGCGATCGTCTACTGATGGAGACACATACACCCACTCTTGTGTTTCTTACCTTTATTCGGGTTTCTCTCTTTTTTTTTTTTACCCACTGTGAGCTTATTATTGTGTCCGCTGGTTTGTAGGCTACATCTGCTGCGTGTTTCTATTAGTGAAAAGCATCGCCTCAGCCTCCAAATTATACTACAGTATGTGTGTCAATTACAATCCCTTCAAAAAAAGGACACTCTGAAAAGCAAAGGCAGGGACGCAAACTTCCTTGGCCGCACAGTACGTTGGCTGGGAGGTCACAGATGTGCAGTTTGTTTCCTCTGTGAGATGCGTTCGCTGCTTTTCCGTGTGAACAGGCTCACGTGGTAACTCGCCTGTTTAACACGGGGAAGGAAGCTCTAAAAAAGCTGGAGCAGGAGATGTGGTTTTTATGAAGCTACAGATGTTTCACTAGCCAAAAGCAACATCTCAATACTGTTTCCAAAAGTAGTTGTACAGTACTCTGAAAAGAGACTATTTTAAGTTGAGAGCTAACGCTCTTTAGACTGTATTTGCAGAAGGTTTGACACATCAGCACTAAATGAAGGGAAACATCGATTTATTTTGACACATTCAGTTTAATTTGATCAAGAAGTTGGAGTTCTGGATTGTAAATTAAAACCGAATAATACTTCATCATAACCCCTTGAGCCATCGAACCGAAATTATTATATATGGTAGATATGTTTAATTACTTTTACAATTTAGATCCAAAAGTAATAACTATGCAGATACAGTAACAAATATCACACAATATATCGTTTGTTTAGGGCATAGTCAGAGCCCATACCTAACTGAGAAAAGGATCCAGCAGCCACTACAGGGCCATAAATCAGAGTTAAAAAAAATCAAAATAAGAGTTCATATAAGAACAGATTTTGTAGCATTATTTATTTATAAAATAGGAAACGGGTGGAGGATTTCATAATGAAATTTGTGATCTACTCTTAGTGAACCAATGTTATCAAAAATTGCCAAAAATGTGTCTAGCCCTGAATTTCAGCTGTCTTCCGTCTGTCAGGCAGAGGTTCTGAGACCCAGATCCACGAAACTTCATCATATCACTAAACGTGGCATTAACCCAACTTAATGTCCCGTTAACACTAACACTTTAACTTTGACGGACAATAACGTAATGTTAAGCCATGTTTTCTACCGGAGCGTTCCAGCAGAGCGTTAACTATAACGAACATTACTGATTTCATTATCATAATATTGCTATCCCCAAAAGTCCATTAACATTAACGAGGTCGCTTAACGCTATGTTATATAAGTTATACCAAATGTGGCGTTACTCTCACCCGGATACTGAAATAGGGCTTCAGCAGTGTCTGGATGGGGTTAACGCAGACGCTGGGCATCGTTTACATAACATAACAGTTATTTCCTGGCGATCATTCCCTCTCCTCCATCTCTCCGCTTCAGCAAATGCCCTATTTGTGGGGCTGAACGGGAGAAACGCCAAAGCTGACATAACATTACGGTATTGGAAGATAACGCAACGTTATGCTGCAATAACATGACGCTAAGCCTCTGCTAATGAGATGCAGTACGGCCGTTGTTTTGCCTATACCTATCGTGCTAAGTCCCGGGACAGAATGTCCGTTCCAGTTCTAGGTAACGCAATGTTATGCTGCAATAACATGACGCTAAGCCTCTGATAATGAGATGCAGTACGGCCGTTGTTTTGCATATACCTATCGTGCTAAGTCCTGGGACAGAATGTCCGTTCCAGTTCTAGGTAACGCAATGTTATGCTACAATAACATGACTCTAAGCCTCTGCTAATGAGATGCAG
The DNA here is from genome assembly GCF_040206685.1 of Ascaphus truei. Lineage (NCBI taxonomy): Eukaryota > Metazoa > Chordata > Amphibia > Anura > Ascaphidae > Ascaphus > Ascaphus truei. The sequence continues at coordinate 129,508,120 of NC_134488.1, forward strand.
TACGGCCGTTGTTATGCATGTACCTATCGTGCTAAGTCCCGGGACAGAATGTCCGTTCCAGTTCTAGGTAACGCAATGTTATGCTACAATAACATGACGCTAAGCCTCTGCTAATGAGATGCAGTACGGCCGTTGTTTTGCATATACCTATCGTGCTAAGTCCTGGGACAGAATGTCCGTTCCAGTTCTAGGTAACGCAATGTTATGCTACAATAACATGACTCTAAGCCTCTGCTAATGAGATGCAGTACGGCCGTTGTTATGCATGTACCTATCGTGCTAAGTCCCGGGACAGAATGTCCGTTCCAGTTCTAGGTAACGCAATGTTATGCTACAATAACATGACGCTAAGCCTCTGCTAATGAGATGCAGTACGGCCGTTGTTTTGCATATACCTATCGTGCTAAGTCCTGGGACAGAATGTCCGTTCCAGTTCTAGGTAACGCAATGTTATGCTACAATAACATGACTCTAAGCCTCTGCTAATGAGATGCAGTACAGCCGTTGTTATGCATGAACCTATCGTGCTAAGTCCCGGGACAGAATGTCCGTTCCAGTTCTAGGTAACGCAATGTTATGCTACAATAACATGACGCTAAGCCTCTGCTAATGAGATGCAGTACGGCCGTTGTTTTGCATATACCTATCGTGCTAAGTCCTGGGACAGAATGTCCGTTCCAGTTCTAGGTAACGCAATGTTATGCTACAATAACATGACTCTAAGCCTCTGCTAATGAGATGCAGTACGGCCGTTGTTATGCATGTACCTATCGTGCTAAGTCCCGGGACAGAATGTCCGTTCCAGTTCTAGGTAACGCAATGTTATGCTACAATAACATGACGCTAAGCCTCTGCTAATGAGATACAGTACGGCCGTTGTTTTGCATATACCTATCGTGCTAAGTCCTGGGACAGAATGTCCGTTCCAGTTCTAGGTAACGCAATGTTATGCTACAATAACATGACTCTAAGCCTCTGATAATGAGATGCAGTACGGCCGTTGTTATGCATGTACCTATCGTGCTAAGTCCCGGGACAGAATGTCCGTTCCAGTTCTAGGTAACGCAATGTTATGCTACAATAACATGACGCTAAGCCTCTGCTAATGAGATGCAGTACGGCCGTTGTTTTGCATATACCTATCGTGCTAAGTCCTGGGACAGAATATCCGTTCCAGTTCTAGGTAACACAACATTATGAGCCCTGGTTTACTGGAGCTTAGTGGGCCTAGCTCAGGGGGACTCAACTCCAATCCTCGAGATTCCCCAACAAATCAGGTTTTAAGGATATCCCAACTTCAGCACTGGTGGCTCAATCAGTGGCTCAGTCCAAGACTGAGCCACTGATTGAGCCACCTGTGCTGAAGCAGGGATATCCTGAAAACCTGACCTGTTGGTGGCCCTTGAGGACTGGAGTTGCCCCACCCCTGACCTAGCCCAAAGTATTTGAAAATGGAAGGTTAACCCAGCGGTGCGCAAACTGGGGGGCGGGAGATTTGTCTGCGGGTGCACGGGCAGTTGCAGAGGTCCCGCGCTCTCCCCCCAGGCATTTAAATTACATTCTGGGGATCGCATGAGGCCTCTGCAACAAGAAAACGTACTGTGATGCATCTCCATGGCAACGCGGCGTCAAATAGATGCCGCGAGGTCGTGATGTGTTGTCACAGGCATCAAATAGACGCTGTGGGGTCGTTGCGTGATGTTACAGGCATCAAATGACACAGCGGGTCACATGACCTGATGTCACATGACCACGGAGCATCATTTGATGCACCGGCAAGGTAGGAGGGGGGGGCACGAGCTCGGAGCAGCCAAGACGGTGGGGCGCAGCAGTAAAAGTTTGCGCTCCCCTGGGTTGACCTACAAGTCCAGAAATACACAAACCACCTAAGAATGATCCCATGTGTCTCACATTCGTTCCTGTAGGTTTTATGACACTGGGTAAGCAAATAAACCCAAACGCGCATTATGATAGGTTAATGATACGGGGGGGGAGGGGGGCATGTATGTGTGCGGTATTATGTCTCCGGACTTAGTAATCGTGGGAAGGGAGAGAGCAGGGCTGCTGCTGCTAGGGGGCTGGGCAGCCTCCTCCATCCTCATTGGCTGAATTACAGCGCAAAAGCCAATCAGGAGGAGGTAGCAGGAGCCTGCGGGTGGGGCCAAAAATCGGAGGAAAAGCATGCAGCAGAGATGTATGTGTGTGTGTGAGTGTGAGTGTGTGAGTGTGTGTGTGAGTGTGAGTGTGTGTGTGAGTGTGTGTGTGTTGACATCTTTGTTCAATTGCTCAATCACCCTCACTTTTCTTTTACCATACTAACAGTCTTCCCATTTTCAAGACCTATTAAAAATAACCAACATTGTAAATTTATCAGAGCAGCATTGCAATCTCTGCAGCACCCTTACTTACAGATCATCCCCAAGAAGCCAGAGCAGGTTACTTATCCAATGGCATGATTCAATATACAATTTAAAGAGGACGAGGAGGGTAAGAGAGCATGTGGAGGGTGTGCAACATTCTAGGAATGTGTGGGAGGAGCAGTAAGATCAGTATTGCTCGCCATGTACAGTGTGACTGCAGGTCAGTTATTTATAAATGATCTGATCATTACGTCATTTGTTCTAAATTTCACTCCAAGCGTGCACCAATTTCCACCAATTTGCACCAATTTGCACTATTTCATATTCTATTTCCTAAAAAAATCCTCGGAAGGCCGCTCCCTCCCAAGACCCTTTCCCAGGTTTTTTTTACGAAATAGAATATAAATTGGTGCAAATTGGTAAATTGGTCATTTATAAATAACATTCTTCCCCACCAACGATTCTCGTGCGTGTCGCACCTTTCGCCTTTGTGTCCAGTATTTTTGGACAAGCCACCTGGCAACCCTACATGTGAGGTGTGGTTATGGGGCAGTTATATGATTGATGTGCCAGGCACAGTATTGTAATAGGATGCATCTGTACAGTAACCGCTGCAGATTTCCTGCTTCTTTGTTTCTACTGAAATCTTCCAGGTGGAGGCAGCAACTCTCCTCAATCAACCCCCCCCCCCCCCCACCCTCTCCCCTCCCCCTCTGTGTGAAGCTAGGGGGCCCCCTGAGATCCTTACAGGTAAAGGTAGCGGGATCCTTTTTGTCTGCGGGAGATCCGTTTTATATTATTTATTTAATTTTTTTCAACTAAAAATAGCTTGAAATGGCACGTTTCAAACCCCTCTCTCTCACCCTCCGCCTGACTCACAGCCGCCGCCCTCTCACCCTTCCCCTCTCCCCTCTCTCCCCCACTCCCCTTGCCCCTCTCCCCTCTCTCTCACCCTCCGCCTGACTCACAGCCGCCGCCCTCTCACCCTTCCCCCCTCCCCTCTCTCCCCCACTCCCCTTGCCCCTCTCCCCTCTCTCTCACCCTCTCCCACATCCCCCCCTCTCTCCCCTCCCCCCATCCCTCCCTCTCCACCCCCTCCATCCCCCCCTCTCTCTCCTCTCTCTCTCCCCTCTCTCTCTCACCCATATTTCAGGGTCTGGATGTGAGTAACGCCACCTTTACGTATGACCGATCTAACGTCACGTTCGATCCCTGTGTTGATTTTAATGATAGCGGTATACCCTTTTATATCATTAGCACTAATAACTATTATAGTAACGCAATCCCCTTACCGACTGAAAACAGCCGTTAACGGTGCGTTACTGAACTTTGAAGATAGGCGTTAACTTAGGTTAGCGCCTTGTTAAGTCAGTAACGAACGTCTCTGGATCTGGGACTAAAGAGCAGGTTTTATATATCGTGGCACCAGCACAAACTGACACAAGAAAATATCAGTGCATGTCAAGCAACCCAATGCCCATCTTAATACAAACACCAAATAGTGTCACGTTTTAGCTTCCTAATTCCTTTTTCCAGGAATTCCCTTAAAATAAAGTATATATAAAAGTATATATAATATTCTTTTGTTAAGAACTAAACAGGTAATTAATTAGCTACCTTTAACGATGCTATCATGTTAATTGCAAAGGGTTGGCTGCTTTCATTTTGCGAGTTACATTTCTTCGGGGCCTCTGAAGAGGAAAATGTTTCTCAATCTGGTGTTTCCTTTACTGACTGGGGCAGGGTGAATTCACTATCCCTGGGAGACTTATGTATGGCTCTGGTGTCCAGCAGTGACCGGGTTAATCCCAGCTTGAGAAAAGGCTGGGTTAATTAACCAGGTCCCAGCTGCCTCATTAAGGGGCTTTAAGAGCCCAGACTTCCCACTTGTTGGGGGTTCCTGTCTGAATCAGACAAGCATGTCCTGAAACGCTGGAGAGCAGCTTGCCAGAAGGTCTGTTACATTGGGACACTGATCCTTGCTCTGTGTTCCTATCCTGGACATGAACCGCCCGTTCTGGGAAATGGGCAAAGCCCTGCTCAGGGCTCATCTTTCCGCTGCTTTATCTGCGCTGAAGTTAAAGCTCTGCTGTTTTGCGTTCCACGTTTTTGTGGCTGAATAAACAAGCCTAGTCAGATCACCCACGTGTCATTATTACGTGTGTCCCTGTAAAGCCCCGTCCCCAGTGATCGCGACGGCGTGCGCTCCGCGAACAAAGCTGGCCCTCTGTGGGGCCCGGCCGCAGTCTTGCGCGTGCTCAAAGCGCCATGGCGCGACCACATTTTCAAAAGACAAGAATTTGGTCTTTTGGCGCGGCGGCCGAGCGATGGCTGCGTCACGGCGGCGGTTCAGCCAATGAGGGCAAACCAGCCCTGCCCCACCCACCCCCCTGTCGCGAGCAATCAGACGTCCACTGGTCGCTGCAGAAACGGGTGCAGTGACTGGAGCCAAGATAAGGAGAGTGGGATAGGTGGGGCTTCAGCTCTGCAATCGCTTGCTGCACACAGTGACCTCAGAGGAAATCCCCACGTCCTATCACTTCCCAATGATAAATACTTTGTTTCCAGACTCGGGTAAATGAAGGCGCCAGTTAGTTCACTTTGGTAATAAAGAAGCAATCCGACCGGGTAATTACATTTAATTTTTTAATACTACATAGGATTGTAGCAGAGGGGTCTCCAGAGCTGAACCCCCATTCATTTCAGCTCCGGGAACCCCCTGCTTCCAGAGACACTTACATCCAGTAGGGGGCGCCGGTATCTCTGTTTATCACTGCGCCCACGTCACGTGGTCCAATAGGAAGCCGCACCGGATGATGTCATGGCTTCCTATTGGCCCGCAAGGCGTGGTAGCTTGAAAAGTGGCCAAAATGTGAACATTACTACCCAGCAGCAGTGGCTGCCGGCACCCCCTGCGGAGGTCAGTATCTCTGGAATTAGGGGGTCCCCGGAGCTGAAACGAATGGAGGTGCGCTCCGGAGACCCCCTGCTTCGAGCCTGTTAAAATAAAATGTAAACAATTAAAAAATGTGGCCGCTTGGATTGCGGCTTTAAGGGGATTGGTCCTTTAACGAAGAAACTTCTGCTCAGTGTTTAATTCTGAGCTACAAATGTAGCTAACGCCATTCCGCCATTGTTTTATATCAGCGGCGCGTGGGAACGGGGCAGGGCTTAACGGCGATTTCCCCCAGGAGAGTGCGGCAGCGTGCGCAATAACATTGGCTGTGTCTGTATGTTCCACATGGTGAAGCTGGTAGTCGGCTACCAACCCCACACAGAGTCCCCCTACACAACATGCTGTGAGGCGGCTTCCCCATGTCAGGGAAGCAATGAACTCCATTTACAATAGTGGAACTCAGATCTTCACCGGCACGGAGAAGTGACTTTGCAGCATATTGAATAGAGACCAGGATCCTGTTTCACCAAGATTCAGCATGAAATTGTAACACGAGTTCGAGGAACACGGCCAGTAAGCGTGAAATCACAGTAACTATTATCTGAAAGGGCGGGAAACAGCGAGGGTCTCATTTTACAGGGATAAGAGGAGACTGGAGGAAACGTCACATTAGATGTTCAGGGCAGTTTTACCGAGGGCTGGAAAGCCTGCACTGCACAGGGACCCTCCTCTAATCCCCCCACATTCATTGTGGTGTTCAGTAATTTGTCTAGTTAGTGAGTGAGGCACTGCTGGCTACTTGTATTAATTGCAGCGTTCATCTTGTGTAAAAGGCTTGTGGGGCACGGACTGAAACTGAAGGCTTGATATGCAGTTAAAAAAAAGAAGAAGCAGGCACACGGTCTCACTCAAAAGGAGGTTTAATATGCCATAAAGTCCAATGTTTCGGCAGTCAAATACTGCCTTTCTCAATGTGAAGGCTACCAAACACAAGAAAACAGTCAAAGTATATACCACCCCCTTGGGAAGTACCTGTGGTCCTTTAGACCATAAGGAACGGGCAAGAAGAAGGGGTTTATCCCCGAAATATTGCACCCCTCTACTTACCTTTCGTTTTATCCTCCTTAGCTTGTCTGTTTACCCCCCCTCCCTCTTTCCCCCCTCCCCCTTTCCCCCCTCCCTCACCTTCCCCCCCCCCCCCTACCTACATCATTCATTATATACCCTTTTCCCTGAGGTGCCATTTAGCACTCTGAGTTCGGCTTACTCCCACATCTTTCATTCTGTATATTATTATACGCTGTCACATTAAATATTCATTCCATATTCATTGCAGATTATGTTCTTTTATGGGGTTTTTTTCTTTTTTGGGTGCTGGTAACCATATTGTTTATTATTCGTAATGATTTGTATTTTTACCCATCTCTCTCTCTCTTCTTCCTAGAGGAAATGAATTCATCATGGCTCCAAAACAAGAACAGAAAGATGTGTACTTGGCCATTTATATCATCACAATTCTCACTGGATTCCCAAGCAACCTCCTGGCACTCCATGCCCTGATTCGCAAGCTCCGTACCAAAGCCACACCCAATGCCATTCTCCTCCTGAACCTGACGATCTCTGACTTATCCTTTCTGACTTTCCTCCCTTTCAAGGTAGCCGAAATCGTACAGGGCCAGTGGAAAATGCCCTCCTTCCTCTGCCCACTCAGCGGACTTTTCTATTTCAGCACCATCTACTCCAGCACCTTGTTCCTCACTGCTGTCAGCGTAGAGAGGTACCTTGGAGTGGCCTTCCCCCTCAAGTACAAACTGTATCGCAAGCCCAGCTATGCTGCCGCTGTCAGTGGCTTCCTATGGGTCTGTTCTTTTGCTCACTGCAGCATTGTCTACATTACTGAGTATCATCATGGTGCTAATGCCAGCAATAAGTTTGTATGTTATGACAATTTCAGCCAGAAGCAGATGGAGGTTCTTCTGCCCTTCCGCCTAGAACTGGGACTCGTCCTCTTCTGCTTCCCATTCATAATCACCTGCTTTTGCTATTGCAGCTTTATCAGAATCCTAGTATCTTCACCCCACATTCACCGAGAGAAGAAGCAACGGGCCATTGGGCTGGTCCTCGCCACCCTGACTGTTTTTGCCATCTGCTTTGCCCCATACAATGCTTCTCATTTGGTAGGTTATGTGCAGAAGATGAATTTACCCTGGAGGGACCAAGCTTTGCTCCTCAGCACCTTCAATGCCAGCTTGGATCCCATCATCTTCTACTTCTCTTCTACCGCCGTTCAGCACTCCTGTAAGTGCTGCTTGATCAAGCTGAGGTTCTGGGATTCTCATCCAGCTCTGCCTAAAATTTTGGGCAAGCAGAACATAAAACTGGATCACCTCCAGGCAGCTGACAGCCACATAAATAGCTCTAAGTTCTAACATGTAGATGGGTTGTTTATTGGTTGTGAAAGTACAGTGCAGTTGTGATGCGGTCTTCTGCTGCTGGAAGCCTGAGTCTGTCGCTCAACCAGTCTTCAATAAGATATTTGTTTTAGCCAAGAGCCTGTCCACGTTTCTGCATTATCTTCATCAGGATTTGAAGTGTGAATACAATCTCAAAACGTTGACACTCTTGAATAAAATGAATATATGATTGAAGACAGGTTCAGCAGAAGTAGCTGTACATGTTAGCACCCAGCGCTATACTCAGCAGCCACTTTTGGCTATAAAGAACTGGTAAGGTGTGCATATATACTGTAGTCTTCTGCTGTTTCAAAGTGTTATGTCTGTTGGAGATTAAGGATATTGTAAATTATGTTTACATGGGCATGGAAAGTTGATAACCTGTATCTGTATAACAGTATACAGTGGTACTGTCCAATAGCATATGGACCAGACTGATTTTAAGGAACAGACATTGATATATCTGAACAGATTAAGTGGGGATCCAGAACTTGTAACTTCCAAGGTGTGACACCTCAAGTAATATCCATAGACATGCAGTCAGTTTCATTTTGGGAATGAGTTCAGGGATACAGTCTATCAACTCGTGTACAAAAAATCTCAGGGAAAAGGCCCATGAATATGTAACTCCTCTATTTACAGTCTATATGTGCTATGGCAGGGCCTCGGTCCATCCTCCCTTAGTACACCATCATTGGACCCCTTGAATTAAAACCAGACAAGACTTGTGTATATATAAACTGGTGTTTTATGACCCCTGGGCAACCTTAAGCTGGCGGCCGTTACTCATAAAGATAAAAAAAAAACTGCTGTAATTACACAATAATATATATACATGTACATAAACAACACATTTAGGACAGTGTGCTATTGTCCCTTATACTAGTCTCAGTGTCTTGTGGAAAAAAGGCCTGTCGGATGTCTGTTATCCCACTGCGCTTTCAGAGGCTGGCAAGTATCTAAGTCTCTCTTGCTCTGCTCTCTTCTCATCTCTTGCTATGTGTGTAAAGGGTGTGCTTCTGTCTCTCATTTTCTCTGTCCTTGGCTAGCAGTCTCATACAATCACCCTCTTTCACCCCTACGAATGGCAGGCTGTCTCTCTTGACACCTGGGCTGTCTCTCTCTGTCCCCTTCTCAGACTGGCAGTTGGACTTTCTCTGTGTCTTTCAAACTGAACGGCTGCTCCAACATCCCACCCGTTCTTCCTGCCGTCCAATCCCATACCTCCTGCCATATGTTGCCGTGCAGACCAGGGACAGCGTCTCCCTCTCCCCCATCGCACCATGTGATAGGTGGAGCAGATCAGCCCTGCATTGTTCACAGTATACACACATTTATAGCAGGGGCTACATATACAATTCCTTGCATCTCTAATTCAGCGTGTCGCCGTGTGTACAAACTCTGTCACCTCTAGAGAAAACCATTTGGGAAATATGCACAAAGAGATAGAGTCTGCCATCTTTTGGGCCCACTGACTGAGCGACATTAAGATATACCACGTGTTACCACTACAGCAGGAGAACACGTCTGTATTATCAATATTTACAGATTGTCCTCCAAGGTATCAGCATAAAATCCATGGCGGAAAATCAGTGACAAGAACATTGGCTCTTTGAGTTACATTTATCTTGCTGTTGGCAATCCGTGAGTATCACACATTCATAGTTACATAGTGGACGAGGATGAACACAGACATAAAGTATATCCATCAAGTTCAACCTATATTCAATTTAGATTCGTGGAGGTTGTTTAAAATATATTTCTGTCTTAAAAACAATTTATCGGGTGATGAAACTTGCCAGAGTTGTGAGACCCGATAGACTCGGTGAGCTCTGAGCATGTGTAAGAAGTATACACAGCCTTGTATATGTATAGCATTTGTAAACTAATCTTGGCACCTTTTGGACAAAAGGGGGGTAAAGGAACTGGTAGAAGAATGCAGAGTTGGTGTTATGACAGGATGGGTAATGGTGAAGGATTGCACAACTCTCCAATGTAGGCTGCTCTACCACCTCGCCTCGGGCACCCAGGCCGATCAGGCTACGAAAGGAGATGTTAGTATCCACTTCTTAATGTATATTAGGACTTAAACCAGAGGTTCTCAACTCCAGTCCTCAAGATCCCCCAACAAGTCAGGTTTTAAGGATGTCCCTGCTTCAGCACAGGTGGCAAAGTCTTCGACTGAGCCACTGATTGAGCCACCTGTGCTGAAGCAGGGACATCCTTAAAAAAAAACCTGACTTGATATCCTGGGTCTTGAGGACTGAAGTTGAGAATCCCTTACTTAAACTTATATATTTTGGTTAATGACTTTGTCATCTATACATACAATAAGATTAAAGACGGAGCTCAGTGACTGGAATCAAATCACACCCGATGAAACCGGGTAAATTCATCTACAGGTGACTGCTGTTTTGTGCCCTTTAAACATAGCAGATACAGGATGTGATTGAGCATTTCTCTGATGGCTTTGAACTCTGGAGTCATCCTCTGTGAGATTAAGGACTCGACATCCATTCACCGCCTTTCTGCTCCTCTCGAATGAAGGTGTTCAAATGAATAACATGGATGAGATTTGTATTCAGGAACATAATAAACCCCAAACGCTGATATATTAGCCAGTGGTGACCTTCTCCCATCCACTTTGTCCTTTCTATTGACAAGTGAGTAAGTGGCAAAAAAAAAACTTGCGTTTAGTCATGTGATTACTGTATATAAACAATGACTGTTTGGTACATTTGGGCATATGTCATATTTCACACGGTTCTTAAGATGTTGAGACAATTCTAGGATGTCGATTATTTTATCTTTGCTGAATAAAAGTATGAATCGGAAGCAAACTTGAATCAATCATCAACTTTGCAGCGAGAAGGTGAAAATAAAGCATTTTGTGTGTATTCTCTTTGCTGACAGAAGAGCCACCCATGAATTGCAAAGACAGAAATGCACGGCTGGCCAGGATGCAGCACACGGCTTATAATATAAATGCCTTGGTTTCATCACATTTCAGCAAGCCATTTTTTTCCCACCAAGTTGAGATATATTGTCAGGATGAATCAGTTATAATAAAACACTGTACTTTCATAGACGGAATGAGTTTGTGTCCCTTTTGGAGAGAATTGTAGCAACATGCAGAATATTTGTCATTATTCCCAGTCTCCATTCATCATCATGATTCATTTTTTGCATAGAAACACGCCTCCACTTATGGGGGCATCGCAATACTTTACATTTAAACACATGAAACTGATAAACAATTGTTTTGGTAGACAGGAATAGCCAGAAGTAAGAGGTAAGACTCACACCGAGCCTGAAACGGCGGTAAAGTAGATCTACACCTAAGCTCCGGGGTTAGCGAGTTCCAGATCTCTGAAGCTGCACACAAGAAGGCCCACCCAGCGTGAGGTGCAGTATCCTGAGCACAGAGAGGCGGGATCCCCCTGAGGACCTGAGACCATAGCCACGATCCCTCCACGGCTTCAAACGAGGCTGCAGATAGGCAGGTCCTTGACCTTGCCAGGTTTTAGAGGTCATTATGGCCAACTTGACCCAAACCCGGAAGATCACCGGACACCAGGGCACAGTGCGGAAGATGGGAGTGATCTGCTCAGAGCGAGAAACATGGGTTTGCAGCTCCTTGTCCACTAGGTTTGACTCGTGGTAAATATGCATTATGCCGTCGTGCTTTCTGTATGGTGTGATTGCATGAACACAAGTGTTTCATATTCCTAAAGATAGCTCAGCTGCATCTCCTGGGGTTTCCTATGTAACTATCACCCAGATCCAAGAAAGGGTGGTAAGCTTTAGCACGCCAATACTCCCATCCATGTGAATACCGTGTGAATGGGAGTACACGCGTGCTACAGCTTAGCATGCTCTGTAAATCTGTGCCTTTATATTCGTCTTCATTGCTCTGGTGAATCAAGGCAAAGGAAATCATTGTATAAACGTACAGTTTAAATGCTTGTTGCTGCCTTTATTGGCTCCCAATGTGGTTAAAGCAGTTCATATGATGACTCTTAGACACTAACCTCTTTCCTAAGACAAAACTCTGGTCTAAATTTATATCACTCAGACTATAGCCCAGGCGTCTCAAATGTAGTGCTCATGGGCCACCAACAGGCCAGGTTTTATGGATATCCCTGCTTCAGCACAGGTGGCTCAATCAGTGGCTCAGTCTTTGACTTAATCTTCAGCACAGTCAAAGACTGTGCCACTGATTGAGCCACCTGTGCTGAAGTAGGGATATCCTTAAAACCTGGCCTGTTGGTGACCCCTACTATAACCTGACAATTAGATGTATCAGCTCTGACTGCAAGTCAAAATGCACCAAACAAATATCCCTGAGTTTGACAGCTGTGATCAGACACTCACTCACCTCTCTGCTCCTGAACGTAACAGCGGGAAACTGCCTGGGCTTGGGTGCCACTCGCTGCGGAATTATTACAAGGTTCTGTCCCGTACATTTAATATGGCCGATCCTGGCAGACGAAATCTCTCACATTCCAATGTCATCTCTCAAACACACTGAAGCTGGAACTCTTTAATGGATCTAATAAATATGATAGGAACTCTTTGAGAAGCCACGGTTACTCCCCAGGGTTACTCCATGCTTAGCTCCCCTTTTTTATTACATAGGAAGCAGGGGGTCCCCGGGGGCTGAACCACCTGGTTACCGAGATACGTACAGAGAAAAGTCAGCCGCTGTTTACTTCCTGGTATTTAAATCCCATGTCACACAGGCTGATATGAAGCCATGGCGGCCATTTTGTTTCCCCAGGAGGAGACACTATCGGCGGTACCTTCCCCGGTAACCACGACAATCAAGAAAACGTGCAGTTGGAGCTCTTAGAGACTACATGTGATAAAGCTCAGGATCTGTAGCTCACTTATCAGCGTGTCTTGCAAGCGTATATCCATTGGCAACGGTCTTATTAAAAAACTTTCCTTCACTTCAGTATTTGGAGTCTGGCACAGAAAGCGGTATTGTTAAGGAATGATTCAGCAGTGTTATAATAGTCAGGTCTGTTTATGGAAGTCAGGAAATCCTGCTGGATGAGTCGTCACCAAAAGCAGAAAAAGTCACATGTCCGCCATGCTAAGTGGTCACCATCTATAATATATTGATATAAAGGTGAAGTAAAGAGAACACTGGTTTATTTGTAATGCAGTCTCACTACTTATACACCCTGCACCCTATCCTGTCTTATTCCTTATACACCCTGCACCCCGTCCTGTCATTCCTTATACACCCTGCACCCCGTCCTGTCTTATTCCTTATACACCCTGCACCCCGTCCTCTCTTATTTCTTATACACCCTGCACCCCGTCCTCTCTTATTCCTTATACACCCTGCACCCCGTCCTGTCATTCCTTATACACCCTGCACCCCGTCCTGTCATTCCTTATACACCCTGCACCCCGTCCTGTCATTCCTTATACACCCTGCACCCCGTCCTGTCTTATTCCTTATACACCCTGCACCCCGTCCTGTCATTCCTTATACACCCTGCACCCCATTCTGTCTTATTCCTTATACACCCCGCACCCCGTCCTGTCTTATTCCTTATACACCCTGCACCCCGTCCTGTCTTATTCCTTATACACCCTGCACCATGTCCTGTCTTATTCCTTATACACCCTGCACCCCGTCCTCTCTTATTCCTTATACACCCTGCATCCCGTCCTGTCTTATTCCTTATACACCCTGCACCCCGTCCTGTCATTCCTTATACACCCTGCACCCCGTCCTGTCTTATTCCTTATACACCCTGCGCCCCGTCCTGTCTTATTCCTTATACACCCTGCACCCCGTCCTGTCTTATTCCTTATACACCCTGCACCCCGTCCTGTCTTATTCCTTATACACCCTGCACCCCGTCCTGTCTTATTCCTTATACACCCTGCACCCCGTCCTCTCTTATTCCTTATACACCCTGCACCCCGTCCTGTCTTATTCCTTATACACCCTGCACCCCGTCCTGTCTTATTCCTTATACACCCTGCACCCCGTCCTGTCTTATTCCTTATACACCCTGCGCCCCGTCCTGTCTTATTCCTTATACACCCTGCACCCCGTCCTCTCTTATTCCTTATACACCCTGCATCCCGTCCTGTCTTATTCCTTATACACCCTGCACCCCGTCCTGTCATTCCTTATACACCCTGCACCCCGTCCTGTCTTATTCCTTATACACCCTGCGCCACGTCATGTCTTATTCCTTATACACCCTGCACCCCGTCCTGTCTTATTCCTTATACACCCTGCACCCCGTCCTGTCTTATTCCTTATACACCCTGCAACCCGTCCTGTCTTATTCCTTATACACCCTGCGCCCCGTCCTCTCTTATTCCTTATACACCCTGCACCCCGTCCTCTCTTATTCCTTATACACCCTGCACCCGTCCTGTCTTATTCCTTATAAACCCTGCACCCCGTCCTCTCTTAATCCTTATACACCCTGCACCCCGTCCTGTCTTATTCCTTATACACCCTGCACCCCGTCCTGTCATTCCTTATACACCCTGCACCCCGTCCTGTCTTATTCCTTATACACCCTGCACCCCGTCCTGTCTTATTCATTATACCCCCGGCACCCCGTCCTCTCTTATTCCTTATACACCCTGCACCCCGTCCTGTCTTATTCCTTATACACCCTGAACCCCGTCCTGTCTTATTCCTTATACACCCTGCACCCCGTCCTGTCTTATTCATTATACACCCTGCACCCCGTCCTGTCTTATTCCTTATACACCCTGCACCCCGTCCTGTCTTATTCCTTATACACCCTGCACCCCGTCCTGTCTTATTCCTTATACACCCTGCACCCCGTCCTGTCTTATTCCTTATACACCCTGCACCCCGTCCTGTCTTATTCCTTATACACCCTGCACCCCGTCCTGTCTTATTCCTTATACACCCTGCGCCCCGTCCTGTCTTATTCCTCATACACCCTGCGCCCCGTCCTGTCTTATTCCTTATACACCCTGCACCCCGTCCTGTCTTATTCCTTATACACCCTGCACCCCGTCCTGTCATTCCTTATACACCCTGCACCCCGTCCTGTCTTATTCCTCATACACCCTGCACCCCGTCCTGTCTTATTCCTTATACACCCTGCACCCCGTCCTGTCATTCCTTATACACCCTGCACCCCGTCCTGTCTTATTCCTCATACACCCTGCACCCCGTCCTGTCTTATTCCTTATACACCCTGCACCTCGTCCTGTCTTATTCCTTATACACCCTGCACCCCGTCCTGTCTTATTCCTTTTACATCCTTTTCCGCACCCTAATTGATTATACTATCTCCTGGGTTATTTCTTACTCAAACATTACAGTTAGGTATTGATTAACTTACCGACCAATGTTTCCGTCTATTGCTTCCTCCTACTGTACATCTCTTATCTAGAAACAGGAAAATAAAACAAAGGCTAATAAATTAAAATAAAGGTGAAAACTGACATCTTGCGGAGTAATTATTAAAGTCTCATAGTTGTAAAGCTGAGGTACAATCTGTGCAAAATTGAGACAAATTCTGGTTATCAAAGAAAATCATCTCATTTTTTTCAGTTCTTTTTCTCCACCTTTTTCACCAGTTTTGCAGCAGACTGATTTCAGCTCCGGGGGACCCCCTGCTTCCCGAGATACCCCCGGTAGGAACCATGGCTGGGTTCACAATATGGAGGTTTAAAAAGTCCCCACGTCCTGCGGGCCAATAGGCAGCCGCAGCGTCATCCCTCGTGTCTACCTATTGGCCCACACGCTGCGGAAGCTTTAAACTGCGCAGCAGCCGCGGAGGTCTGTATGTCGTGAAGCGGGGGGACCCCAGAGCTGAAATCAATGCGGTTCAGTAACGGAAACCCCCTGCTTCAAACCTACTCTAAAAAAAAAATGTAAAACACGTAATGATAATATCATGAGATATTATGTCGTTTAATCAATCTGGTTATTCAGGGCTTAATGTAGCTACGGTTTGATTTTTAAAAATACAATATATTGGGTTTATGACAGGTCAAGACTTTCCCTGGGTCTGTGCTGATCTTCCAAGAGGACTTATTTGGAGGGTGGGGGAGGGGGGGGGTTCATCACAAAAAGTGATATATCTGTCATTTAGAGCACCATAAGTTTATTTATCTTTAAATTTGTTTGGGGGCTGTTCAGTCTTTTTTGGGACTTGACACTGTTTCTGTGGGTTGTGGGGACAGGGAAGTACCCCTCTGTTCCTCTGGAGGGAGGGGGAACGGGCCTGACGAAGGGGTGTTCCCCGAAACGTTGCCCCCTTGTTGTTTCCCATCAGTGTACCCACCTGTGTATTGTCTTGTCCCCTTTATTTTGTTTCCTTCCCCCCCCCCCCCTTCATCCCCCCACTGTTATACGTATGCTTTGACATATTGCTATTTCACTTTATTGGATGTAGGGTACGCGGTTCTGTTATAGGTTTTCTTGTGTATATATTAAATTATGCTTTTTGGAATTATCCCATTCTTGGATTCTGATTTCTATAGACAGTGAGTGCTGGGCAATTTTTTGGATTAGTGTGTATTATTGGTAGAGGAGTTGGGTTCTCTTTCGTCCTTGGCACCCTGCACTGTAACTGACTTTTGTGAGTGCTGTTTATCATTTTTTTTTTGTTCTGTCAAACTTAAGGGTTAACACACTTTAAAGGGGAAGAGATGGCAGGGAGGCATGGGTGAAATCAGGTGTGTATGTCTGGCTTCAGGCTTAGGTGAGATCCCCAGCAGCAGGAAGAAGTAGATAGAGGGTGTGAATAGAGGATTTGAGGGGGTGCTTTTTATTGAGGGGTAAAGAAGTTGTTGGGAGAGAGGTGTATAAATAATGGTGCAGTGGGGAGTGGGGAAGTTGGCGAAAACAGAGATGTTCACAAAGGAGTGAGGAAACAGTAAACAGAAAAAGCAGTATGGAGGGCATAGTGAGATGCAGGAGGAGAGATTCCCAGTTATTGGAGGATAGGAAGAGTACAAAGAATCACAGCTTTTCAAATGTTAAGTTCTCACAGTTGCAAAGTTGTTGTGCAGAGTCCCGATCTTCCTCCAATCTTCACCTCCAATTTTAATTCCAAAATGAACTCTGCCACACACTTTAACTGGGAAAGTAGAATTTCTTCCGCCAGGGAGAAGATGGCCGTGCACTGCATGCACTGAAGTGCTAAGGAGAGACTAATGCCGCTGGGTCACTTAAAAATCATCTTTTATTGGAATCTGCAATCCATAGAACGCCGCCGCAAGTATCTCGAGGGGGACGCTCTGACGCGTTTCGTGCCTGGGGCACTTTGTCAAAGAGTAGCGTTCTCCTCGAATGTGCCGGCATTTAAATCTCTTTGGTATATATTGGATTGGATATCATTCTTTAATCATGTGCAATTTAGATTTCTTGCTCACTTTTCGATTAAAAGTATTTTTTTACAAACAAAAAAAATTAAAAAAAACAAAGAGTTAAATAATGTGCGATTCAGGTTTCTTTCCTATGGCTCATTCAGATTTTTCGGATCATTTGTATAAAAGTATTGTTGGTTTCATATTAACATCTGCGTTCCTAAGAAATTAAAACTTTGGGTTTATTGTACTACATGGTAACAGCTATTCATAATACATTGTGCATTTGCTCTATTATAGTGACCTCTAGTGTTCATTCAGGTTATTACAAACCAGGATGTAACATTTAACACTACTCAAGCCATGCAATAATCGCTCTGCCCTTTGGTTACATGTAACGGAGCGATACAGTATCAATGTATTAAGTTTATACTCATGAATTACCATTGTTTTATAGCTGGATACTTAACCACATCAACATTTACTTTGCTTTAGTCCCACTACATTGACGTAAGTCACTATGGTCCAGTTGTGACTGTAAACTACATATATTGATTATTTATAGTAGATTAAAGATATAATAATTCATCAAATTATAATAGGAGCCAAGGCTATGATTATCAAGTACTTCCATTAGGTTTTTATGATATATACATATATTTGTTATATACATTTTTATATTTACTTTTGTATTTAGGATGTTTGTTTTTCTACCAGTCACTTATCATACACCTCTTTGTATTGTATTGTATTGTATGTCTTTATTTATATAGCGCCAAAAGTGTACTCAGCGCTTCACAAAGAATACAGTACAGGGAATTATAATAATACAATAAGTGCAGCAAAAATCAGACAATAGGAAAGGAAATCCCTGCCCCGAAGAGCTTACAATCTAAGAGGTTTGTGGGGAAACATACAGAGACAGCAGGTGAGGGAATAAGTGCTGTAGATGGCAGTGCTTGGTCACAATGGGTGGTATAAGTGACTGTGGGACAGTAGCCATGAGTGCAGGATTTGGGGATACTTGATTTGTGGGGCATGTTTTAAGGTTAGTCAGTGTTAGCCATTTCATTTAACACCATTTACAGGGGAAGAGATGGCAGGGAGGTGTGGGTAAGATCAGGTGTGTATGTCTGGGTTCAGGCTTAGGGTAGATCCCCAGCAGTAGATAGAGGGTGTGAATAGAGGATTTGTGGGGGTGTTTTTTATTTAGGGGTAAAGAAGTTGTTGGGAGAGAGGTGTATAAATAATGGTGCAGTGGGGAGTGGGGAAGTTGGAGAGAACAGAAATGTTCACAAAGGAGTGAGGAAACAGTAAACAGAAAATGCAATAGGGAGGGCATAGTGAGATACAGGAGGAGAGACTGGCCAGTTATTGGAGGATAGGAAGAGTACAAATAATCACAGCTTTTAGAAAGTAAAGTTCTCACAGTTATAAAGTTGTTGTGTAGAGTTCGGATCCTCCTCAATCTTCACCTCCAATTTCAACTCCAAGATTAATTCTGCTACACACTTAAATGTTACACAGCCATATGGCTCACAGCCAAAGTATCCTGCCTTAAGTATGCTAAAACACAGCCACATTGACTAATAATTAAGGGAGGGGTCTGCCTAATCAACAGCCACACCAAATTGTTAATTAAATTTTAGGATCTTGCAAATTGATAGTAGAATCCAGTTCACACATACCAATATTAATACATTTTAAAATCTGTAGCAATTGATAGCAGAATCCAGTTCACACATACCTGTTTGAAGAAAGAAGTCAGAGTGTTAGTCCAGATATTCAGAATGCATCCATGATTAAAGATATAGAAAGAAAACATCCAGGGATTATAACTCCAAGATTAACTCTGCTACACACTTAAATGTTACACTTTGATGTTACACAGCCACTTTGTTTGTAGGAGATGGCATTGTTTCATTGTGACTGGTTGATTACATTGCATATATATATATATGTGTTGTGTATAGCTTAATTTAATTTTGTCTGATTGTATGTGATATATGTTTTTATATAGCCTGTTATATGTGTCTTGGCACTTTGTTGCTGTGAGACTGCAGGAGTTACCTCCTCCTTTGCGTCACCGACAGACTCCCGTGATCGTGTATCGCGGCAGATCCAAGGGGTGACACGTGGGGGCGGAGCATCGGGCAGCCAATCACTACAAATGCCGGCACATTCGAGGAGAACGCTACTCTTTGACAAAGTGCCCCAGGCACGAAACGCGTCAGAGCGTCCTCCTCGAGGTACCTGCGGTGGCGTTCTATGGATTGCAGAGTCCAATAAAAGATGAATTTTAAGTGACCCTGCGGCATTAGTCTCTCCTTGGCACCCCAGTGTATGCAGTGCACGGCCATCTTCTGCCTGGCGGAAGAAACTCTACTTTGCTGTCTTCATTGCAGCTGTGGCATGCCCTTCCAGGACAACATCAGTGAGTACATATTATTATTCAAGCTGTCTCACTTACCAGCTATGATCCAGCTCTAGGGTTTTATGCTTACCGGCTATTTTGGGGGTTTGGTTGATCCCGTTGGAGTTCCTTTCAGACATCCCCATTTTTTATGCTTGGTTAGCCCATCCAATACAATGAAGAAGCAGGCACACGGTCTTAATCAAAGGAGGTTTAATATGTTGACCATAGAGATGGTCTCTATGGCATATTAAACCTTCTTTGATTAAGACCGCATGCCTGATTCTTCATTGTACTGGAACATTTTGGGACTTCAGGAGCTCCCCAGGACCAGCGCACCGGCAGCTAAGTACCCCACCTCTATTACCATTATTACTGAGTGCGTGTCTCATCCTCTATCTATGGTTAGCCCATCCCACATTAGAGCTTAATAGGATCAAGAATATTATGGATGAATTAACAACTGGATTGGTTACACTTATTTTTGATGCTTATCTTCAAATCTACTTATCAGTGCCTACTCATATGCTTTTGTGCTCAGTTGTTGGGAGGTTTCCACCACCTGTTTCTACACTTTAACTGGGACAAGAAAGATGGGACACCCAGCCAAATGACTTCACAGCCAAGATAGTCTGCCTTAAATACTCTATTCACATGCAATTGAATAACAATTAAGGGAGGGGTCTACCTATTATTACCCCAATAGTCAATTAAATCTTAATTTCTCTTGTTGGTAGAATTCAGCTCAATGAAACATACCTGTTTGAAGAAATAAATCAGAATGTTAATCCAGATATTCAGAATGCACCCATGATTAAATATAGAAATAAAACATCCAGAGATATGAACTCCAAAATTAACTCTGCCACACACTTTAACTGGGACACCTAAGATGGGACACCCAGCCAAAAATATTTTCAGACACATTTTGCTACAACACATTTTTGTGTGTTAAGTGCATAGTTTTTTCTATAATAAACAGGGACCTGAGACCCTGGCAGATATATTAATTTACATATTTAGCATAATTATTGGTTGGTGGAAGTGAATAGATCTGATTGCAATTGAGTACAGGGTTAATATTAGCTCATTGAAATTACCCTGCAAAGGCGAAAAAGAGTTGGCTTGAGTAACTGTGTGCATTAACCCTGGTTGCATATCTAAGTCACATGCTCACTTGTGTGCTGTTCGTGACAGATGGTATATGCCATGGGGACAGGTTAAGGGGAGGAGGGACCAAGTACTCAGAAGAGAACGTAGCGGTGGCGTATGGGATTTTATGCCAATTTGGGTTCCAGGGGATTCCGAGCTATGTCCCCGGACAGGGTAAAATTCTTCTATAGGGTTCCCTGCACCTAGGAAAGTCTCGTTTTCACCCCAGTCCCAAAGTAAGTGTGTCTTTTTGTCTGTATTTTGTGTATCATTGTGTGTAAGCGAATTTATGCCGAATAAATTACAATTTATTGCATTACCCTGTTTTGCTCAATGAATGATCCCGGTAAAAAAGTGTAAATAACCTGGTCTCCCGTGACACATACAGACTGATACAGAGGCTGCAGAAAGACATTATATCTCTTATTTATCCTAGCAACCTTAAAGCAATGCATACAAACTACCACTGAGGTTGTAAGGATACATTCTTTCATCTCTTGGAATGTACCTTTATAGACTACTCTAGATATAGTTATTTTAAGTATTTTTATTGTCCCCACAGTATTTTATTTGTTGCTATTATTACAGACTAATTTTATGTCCCAATCACATTGTTCACCAGTTTCTATCAGGGGACTTTTTTCTATTATTTATTACAATGATGTATTCATGTTACACCACAGTTGGTACCTCCTATGGTACTTATGTGCATAGTGCTATTTAGCTCTGCATTCTACCGCAACCAAAGACTACAGAAATATGTCATACATTTGGGTAACTGAGTGCACACTACAGGGGTCTCCCTACCCAGTTCTCCGCCTCTGGTGAACTCCCTGCTGGGTAGGACTGTGTTTGCTTTTGCATTCTCTTTGTCTACATTTAATTCTTAGACATTCAGGGTGAAAATGCCCTCGGGGACAGAGACAAAGGGACAGCAAGCATCAAACTGAGCTGAGCAAAAATACAGAATACAAATGTAACTCCTTCCCGGGCTGCAGGGATATACACTCAGGGAGATCTACACATAGCTTCCCTCGTCACTATTATATCTTCTCAGGCTTTGGTTTGGGCCCCAAGGTGGGCATGTGACTGCGTGAAATGAACAGGTGCCAGGAACCTTTAATAAAACATTTATTTAGATATCTACTGCAAAAAAATTAAATATTTCACATGGTACACACAGTAGTATTGGTGGTTGCTTCACTCATACATGATGCTTCTTTAATGAACAGGAGGTATACAGACAATCCCAAGCATATGGCTATAACTAAACTTACTTCTTCAACATCCCTGTTGGGGGCTGTTATTAGATACTTCATTCTAGACAATCCCTGAGTGGGTTGTTGTCCTTTAACACAATCTACACTCCCTCTGTACACGTCACTGTAGTGGGTTTGGGTTTTGAGCTTACCAAGACTCCGTAGGACCTATAACTATGCCACCTTGGGTAGTTGCGCCATCTGTAGCTGGTTGTGGACTCTTGGTTAGTTACCTTACCCACAGATAGTCACAGATTTGGTTGGGCCTTTGCAATCATAGACACGGCAGCCACTTCACTGCTGGTCTATTTTCAGGGGACTCTCCTGTCTTCAGGTGGTATCTATTCTCCCAGATTCGTTGCATACATATTACACTAAACCTGAGCTCAGGACAATAAAAGATACTTTGACATAAATAAACAGAGACATTAAACTAAACTGGAACTTTCCGGGAGGGATTGTCTAGGGATTTTATACCATAGAGTTACCTCTTCCTTCCCAGTGAGGTCACATACCCTTGGGGCTTGAAACGGGCCAACAAATTTGTATACATCTTATTACTTACATAAAACGTAACCTATTAATAACCTGTAACCCCTTAATAACTCGACCCAAGGAGGTAGAGATAAGATTAGTGTGAGTTATTTTTTGATGGTCATTGCCCCGTCCCCTGAGCAAACCTTTCTCCCTGCACCCCTGACAAACCTTACATGGGGAAAGAGTGTATCCAGTCAATGTGGCTAAGTGTTTTCACTCGGGGTCCTGACTCTATGCTCTGCCTTGTACACATTGGCCTTATTTTGTATAGCTTGGTTCCTTTCAACAGTAGAATCGATGGATCGGTCAGCGCATGGGTTTTTTTGCTCACAGGATGAAAAGAGAAAAATGGGGGACACGTGATTAGTGTTTAAATAGACAAAACATTTAACCAATAATACAATGTGGTTGTCTAAAATTGATCTTTGTTTAAAAATAAAATAAAATAAAAAAAATAAAATAAATAAAAAAAAATATATATATATATATATATATAATGGAGAAGGGAAAATGTATATACCTTGGTTAAAAGCCTGAATTCGGGCTTGGATGGAAAGGTCTGAATAAAAACCACTTCATAAAATTAAAAAGTTTTTAAATGGAATTCTGTTGTTAATGGTGGGATGAGGGATGTGAAATAAAAGATGTAAGAACGGTGGGGGCAGGTGATTGGCGCGCTCTTGCGCAGCCTGCTGCCAAACAGGGATGGTGATGTTGTTAGTGCAGTACTATGCAGCCTACTGTCTGGCTAAAAATAGTGATGCTGGTTTGGCAGTGTTCGTTGTATTTAAATGTTGCCGGAAGCAGTAGCTTCCTCCTCCTTCTACTTGGGGTGGTATGTGGTGCTAGTTTAGTAAAAGATAATATATTATAACAAGATAAAATAGAGTTTCTGGTGTAGGGGTGACTGCCTACTCCTCCTAATGGAGGCGGTATGCAAGTGACTTCTCTCCCGGGTGCCCGATTCAAAGGAAGAAAGGGCCAAAAACCGGTGAGTGGGTGAAAAATAAGTTTATTAAGTGCATAAACAGCCCCAGCCTCTATTCTTTTCTGGTTCCTTTCAACAAATGGATTAATTGCCACCTAGAGGCAATTTGTGCTAATTACACCATTCACGAGGAGAGAAGCTTGGCTGCCATGCTGTATATAGCACGTTGCTGCGCATTTCCTAAGACCGTGATAGGCTCTCCTCAGTTCATACTGTGCAAACCGAGGGGGAAGTAGCACCAGATTGATTATATTGAAAAAATCCTGTGTAGCCCCTTTACCCCCACCCATATTTACTGCGGTGTGGGGCGTACCTGTGAGCTAACAGGTGGGCTGAGTGCTCCACGTTGGTATGGGGAGAACAGGACAGGATTTACAGGGTACCTTTGTTTGTGGTTGCCCCGCCTCCAGTCAGCGTGGATCCTCTGGATAGTAGGATGGTCCAGACTGACACTTTCTTTAGCCCAAGACAGTGAATCACACTGGTATCTGGTTCCATGGTATTTATTGCAATGTTCAGGATCTTACACAGCAGGAACATCACTTTCCTTGCTTCCCCTAAGAAGGTCACTTCAAGGCTTGAGGCCCATCCAAGTTTCCTCCTGCATGGTACTCCTCCTGATGTCCCCTATTGGGACATGGGGAAGTTGTTGTTCACTCCACAGAGGGAGGAAAGAGACACACTCACTTTTGGGAAAGTGCCAGTATTCATACCCTTGGGTTGTGCTTCTAACCCTGCCCCATAACAGAGCAGGTCTGGATACTGACAGGCCATCACATCCAGCATGTGACCCAACCAGTATCCACCCCTCAGGCTGACACTTTCTGGCTGTTGCTAGGCCTGCCCTTGGATACATCAAATTTATCCATGGCTGCAATAGCACACAAGATCTTTCTGAAGGAATTAACCCATCAACTGCCTGCACCTAAAAGAACTTACACTGGTAGGGCCCAGGAAAATAAGTAGCAGCCGGAGGCTAGGCTACACCTGTTAAAGGAATAAGATTTTTTTGGTGCTGCCTTTACCCCAGTTTTTCTCCCAGAAGTTTTTGATACACGCACTGCTATGCACTTTGCCGTGAACGCTCCACTTTTGGTCCGAGGTTCACCAGCGCATGTGTTGCGGCAGGATGTAGATCCAACTGGCTGCATCTGTAAATAACCCTAATCAGGTCACGCCTGTAACTGCATTAGTTCTATGCAGGAATCTACTTCTCAACCTCTCCAGTTTGCTCATTGTCCATCTAATTGGGGCTTGTTAGACCCCAAAAGGGCCATGGGGGGCCTGCAACACATTATGGAGGGAAACACTGGATCAGTAGGTATGCATCTGCCTTTGTAGTGGGTGAACTTGATACAATAACCATTGTCAGCTTCAATTTAACGCCATAAGTCTTCAATACCACATATTAGATTGCAAGCTCCATGGGGCAGTGACTGGTGCCTGAAAATCCTATCTCCAGCTTAACATACATTGCAGCACTATATATATATATATACTGTATATAACAGCAATGAGAAACTGAAGTACTTATTTTGGGAGGCTGATATCACCCCTGGTCAATCATTAAAACCCGGGCAAGTGAATTCCAGTTCCAAAGAAAGCCATTTCTGATTGTAATTCTTATCATTTATTGTAATGGTTC
The DNA here is from genome assembly GCF_040206685.1 of Ascaphus truei. Taxonomy (NCBI): domain Eukaryota; kingdom Metazoa; phylum Chordata; class Amphibia; order Anura; family Ascaphidae; genus Ascaphus; species Ascaphus truei. The sequence goes on from NC_134488.1 coordinate 129,533,159, forward strand.
CAACATATGCTGCAGCAGTACAGTGGGGGTGTAAAAACTATAAGAGGAACACCCCTATCCCCTAACCCACCCCGCCCCCCCCCCCCCCTCCGGCAGCAGGGATAGGTTGTACATAGAAACAATAGAACACGTAGCACAGTCTCTGTGAGTGCAGACAGGGCTTAGACCTGTTGAAAGGGGGTAGAAGCTTGGAGGTTATCTTAGGCCTCGGACATAATACAGGCTGAGCACATGACGTCACGCGCGCCTGTACTTGCCGAGATCCATGGCCTGCAGGTTTGCGAGATTGGGGGAGCCGTGTCGGGGGGGGGCGTGCCTGTGACGTCACGTGAGCGGTTCGCCCTCATTGGCTGAACCGTTCACGTGACCCGGCCGTCGCGCCGTAAAAACACATTTGTTTGAATCCTGAAGTTTGTGCAGCGCCGACTCCCACATGCGCGCGCACGCACTGTGGCCGGGCGCATTGACTTCAGGTAATTTGTTTTCAGTGCGAGTGGCGTTGCTTGCACTGTCTCCACTACTATGGCCGCAGTCTTAGGCTGCACTTATAGTGCCGACGACGCGTCAGGCCGCGATCGCTGGAAAAATCAAATTGAGATGACTTCCAGCCATCGCGACCAATCCGTCGCGTCGCGCTTACTATAAGCGCATGCGACGGCGGCAATGCATTTGTTTTGACGCGACGTCGCATCGCTGTCGCCGGCACTATAAGCGCAGCCGTATACATCTCAGGGTTGATGGTGAGTTCGTGCCAGCTTGTATAAAGGAATTTGGTGAACAGAAGAGGGCGCCAGGAACTTTATAACTTGTGTTTATTCAGAACAACTAGCAGCATAATCCTTGACAATCAGAACTGGGTTTCATCAGACTACACAGCACAATCTCTTGCACTGAGAGTAAGTCCATCCCTGATCCCTACATAAATCTGGAGATGGCACCTAGCGTAGATCCACCCCAGGTCCCTACTTAACCCTACTTAACCCTGGGAATGGATTGCTTCCTACAGCAGTGCAATATATGTCAATAGTACCTCTCTGGGGACCTTAACATTAGGATACTGTACCTGCTGGAAAACAACAACAACGGTGGTTCAGCTGCTTTACTTGCCTCACAGGCTAGCACAGCCTGGAGACCTCCCTGATGGAAATTTGAGTATGGAGGTCTGTGGGTCCCCTGGAGGTCTGTGGGTCCCCTGGAGGTCTGTGGGTCCCCTGGAGGTCTGTGGATCCCCTGGAGGTCTGTGGGTCCCCTGGAGGTCTGTGGGTCCCCTGGAGGTCTGTGGGTTCCCTGGAGGTCTGTGGTTCCCCTGGAGGTGTGGGGATCCCTGAAGGTCTGGGTACAAAAAGGGTGTGCCCCTAACTTTATACTTAAGGCGTGGCCAACACTCTGCCCCAGTTTCTGGGCAGACTAACTGTTGCCACTTGGTCACACCACCAGACATGTGACCCTCTAGCAACTTCCAGAGAAGCACATGGCCAAACATGTGCCCAGGAAGTGCAACATTATAGAAACAAAATAGGAACAGACACACGTCTAAGCCTGGTAAGGACTTAACCCCGGCACTGCCTGCAGCTACCAGGGCTGACATGCAGGGCAAGGGGGAAAATCTAGCTGGGTGCTACATACAACAGGTAATAAGGTGCTGACTGGCTCCAATTATCTTATCATCTAGGGCTGGGTAGAGTAAAAACATAAGGTTTGATGGAAGTGGGAGGGTAGGTGCAGTTGAGCTTGGGTGCTCTTGTCTTGACACCAAGTGGCAACTGCATAGTGGAGGCCGAGAAGGATGAATGAGGATATTTTAAAGACGTGAGTTTGTAAAACACCGTTAAATGGTGGTGGAGAGTTTGGTGGTACGGGGCAAGGAATGCAGAGATGGGGTGCAGCCCTGGAAAAGCCTTGGAGACGAGAGTGGGAAGAGGTGATGTGAAAGGAGGAGGGGACAATAAGGACACGTGGAAGGCTCTGGTAGTGAAAGGTGGACGTCCTCTGGCGCGAGGACCAAGCGAGATGAAAGACAAAAGAGAGAAAAAGAGAAAACACTCTTATTCAGATAACTATCTCATCTGAATAAATATGAGACTAGCACTTACACGTGCTTCTTCATTGGAAGGTTCTCAATGGAAGACATCCAGGTTAGCTATGTCTCTCCTTCTTGTTGAGCCTTATTTAAAAACAGATAAAGAATACCATAGCATAATACAGTTTTATTAAAACATATCCGGATAAAAATATACATTTCTCACTCACAAACGCCTATCTTGTGTTTTGTGCGTGTCGAATACAAGGCTTTCTAGCGCACTAGGTGATCCCCGTTCCTCTCCCTCTGGTGGTCTATGTCTGGGGTGCGCAAACATGGGGGTGCAGGATTTTCAGGGGGTTGGGGGGGGCGCGGCGGTTGCAGAGGCCCCGCGTTCTTACCCAAGGCAATTAAATTAAATGCCGGGGGATCGCATGAGGCCTCTGCAACTGAACTTACCGAGATTCAGCCGGCTTCAGATGACGCGTTGACATGGCAACACGGTGTCAAATTACCCTGCGACATCATTTTATGCCCGTCGCCATGGGAACACGTCACTTGACATCACGTCACATGACCCCACTGATGCCGACAGGAAGGTAAGGGGGGCACGAGCACCGGGGGGAGTGGATGCAGGGGGTGCACAGCAACAGACGTTTGCGCACCCCCGGTCTACGTTACCGGAGACTTGTGTAGAACTCGGTAGTGGAGTGTGGGGAGAGTATGACAGGAGAGAGGGGGTGCAAGAGAGGAAGTGAGGAAGAGAGAGAGAGAGGGGTGAGGGGTAGAGAGTGAGTGAGGAAGATAGGGAGGAAGAGTGAGAGACAAAGGGGGGAGGAAAATGCACGGGGACAGGGGGGAATAGAGAAGGGGAGAGGGTGGAATAGAGCAGGGGGAGAGGGGGGACAAGAGAAGGGGGAGAGGGGGGACTAGAGAAGGGGGATAGGTGGGGACTAGAGAAGGGGGAGATAGGGGGAATAGAGGAGGGAGATAGGGGGGAATAGAGGAGGGGGAGAGTGAGGAGGTGGGGGGGGGCTTACAAAGCTGCCGATACGTGAGGAGGGCACTGATCGAAACTTTAGTCCTGGGCCCCAGCAATCTGTCGGCAGGCATTGGAGGATGAAATGTGGGACAACTACTACTGACCCGACAGGCTTCCTACATTGCAGTTTTTTGGGTCTAATTTATCTGGTGAAGTGACATCAGAAATATTTGTTCCATTTATTTTTAGGATAGATTTTTAGTTTTATACTAAATAAATCTGTGTGTTTGGATGAGCGAGCGAAGTGAAGACTTCAGCTAGACTTTGTGACGTCTGGTTGTGTGTTTGTGTTCGTGTGTTCTCTCTCCACAGGCAAAACGCTGTGACCGATTCTCATGACATGCTGAGGGAATCTTTCTGCCGCCCTAACTTACATCTGACAGAAGTTTCACCCGAATCGGTGCAGCCTCCATCTCGATTTTTTTTTTTTTAAGTGATAAAAAAAAATCACCCGGATTCCTGATACAAAACATTATATGTATTATTTTGCAACATATATAAAAATATCGGACAATTTGCTCGAACCATTTCAGAGACATTAAATATTAAAAATGAAAATAAATCTGGTAACCACAGTAACAAACACTGTACATTCTCATAGGTACATTAATGTATATGTACATACATGCTCAGACTCCATGTATAGATTTTTGGATATGTATACTTATACATTTTCCACTTCTGCCATTTTTTATTATATGGATAGGAGATAACCTGTCCATGTTTTGTTGGGTAAAGTTGAGTGATCTAAGATCTCTTAGGTGAGAATTATTTCTATGTAACAGCTGTGACATTATTAGTAACATATGCTGCTCAGGTTAATTGAACAATTAGACCAATTGTTGGGACTATACAAGACTGGTGATCGTGCTAATTACCTGATGAAGTGACTCTCACAAAATGCGTAGGATTGAACTTTGCAAGTTGTGTATCCAGTAAAGCGGAGACTCAACCAGCCCAATAATCCCACATGCCAAATGGAAACCCAGCATGTCTCCTATGAAAATAGACGTGGGGGCTTGCATGCGGAGAGCAAAGAGGCAACCATGAAGACGGCGTCTGTCTAAGTATTTGGGAAATTAAGTTATGCGTGTTTATATATTGAGTCAGCTTTTAAACGTCAGAAGAAAATGTTTCTTTTTCCTTAAATCCTGTCACTCAAGTAGCTGTTTTATGACAGAGGTGGGTGTTATCTGTGTTTCGATGCAGAAGGTATGGGCATAAATGTTGGCATGTTTGAATAGAAAATCAGAATTGAACAGAGGTGTGTTTTGGGATCAGAACGCATGAATTCTCTGCTGCTACAGTGACCTCTCTGGGGCAGGACCGATGACATATGGTAATGTAATGTTATGGAACTGTATGTTCATATAATAATCGTGTTATGTAATCTAAGCACTGTCTTTATGTATATTAAAGTCAAACTTTAATAAGTGATGCTTTGGGCTCTGAATGAACTGGTTCCACGCTTTGTAGAGTAAAGTATATTTTTGGACCCATTTTGCTACAACAGATTTTTATATGTTAAGTGCATAGTTTTTCCTTAATAAACAAGGACCTTAGACCCTGGCAGATAATTACATATGTTTCATATTTCTTCAGTGGTGGGAGTATATAGATATGATTGCAATCGAGTAAGGGTTAAATATTAACTAATTGAAAATACCTTGCGCAGGAGAAAGGTGAGTTGGCTAGAGTAGCCGTGTGGATTAACCCTGGTTGGATACCTAAGTCACATGCTCACTTGTGCGCTGTCCGTGACAGGTGGTATATGGGGATGGAGTGAGGGGAGATATTACTCATTTGAGGGACCTTCGCGGAAGTTGAAAAGTGGGCTATCTAGGGAGCTGTGTATTAACCCTTGTCCCATATGCAGGTCACGTGCTCACAGGTGTGCTGTTTGTGACAATGATTATTACTTTATATGTAAAGAAATATTATACAACCAGATGGAAGGTGGTATCCACTTGGGCTCTCCTCATGAAGACGATCAATCATGTAAAAGATATAAAAACAGACATAGTGTAATACAGTAACTAAGAAACATGCAACACCACTGACAAATACTAGACAAACGAATGCTGAGACAAACAAATGACTGAATTAAGTAAAAGGCATTTAATACAACAACTATATGTGCAATAAAATATAACACTAAAAAGAAAGGGTCACATGTGCACTCCAACAATGGCTAGACTGTCCGCTTACCAGACACTAGAAGGTAGAAGGCAGTGGATAATTCTGAGAGTGTCCCCTCTCGTGATGGTAGAATGCAGCCCCCAAGCGTCTCATACGGTCAGCTGGAGCCTCCGAGGGGGACCCTCCCTGCCTTCCACGCCACAGACCTCCGCAGGGTAGACGTGCTGGGCAGCGTGTCGCAGGAGCAGGCGTCGTCACATGCGCAGCAGCAGCGCAGGATCCAAGCCAACAGCAACAGCATCTACCAGACTCTCACCACCATCTCCACGGACATATTCCAGTCATCATCTTGTCCGCGGCTGCTATTCGTGCTGCTGCGCGGAGTTGGGCATTGACGACATCGCCTGCCTGTTGCTGTTGGCTTGGATCCTGCGCTGCTGCTGCGCATGTGACGCCTGCTCCTGCGACCCGCTGCCCAGCACGTCTACCCTGCGGAGGTCTGTGGTGTGGAAGGCAGGGAGGGTCCCCCTCGGAGGCTCCAGCTGACCGTATGAGACGCTTGGGGGCTGATTCTTACCATCACGAGAGGGGATACTCTCTGAATTATCCACTGCCTTCTACCTTCTAGTGTCTGGTAAGCGGACAGTCTAGCCATTGTTGGAGTGCACATGTGACCCTTTCTTTTTAGTGTTATATTTTATTGCACATATAGTTGTTGTATTAAATGCCTTTTACTTAATTCAGTCATTTGTTTGTCTCAGCATTCGTTTGTCTAGTTTTTGTCAGTGGTGTTGCATGTGTGTTAGTTACTGTATTACACTATGTCTGTTTTTATATCTTTTACATGATTTATCATCTTCATGAGGAGAGCCCAAGTGGATACCACCTTCCATCTGGTTGTATAATATTTCTTTACATATTTAGCACTTCTTGGGGCTAAGCGCCATAGATATAACTTTTTTCTTCTCTCTGTATCTGACCTTGGGTGTCAGAGTTATATCCTAGGCTGCTGGCCATTTTTCAGGAGTTTCCAATTAGCGCTGCCTTTTTTTTTTGTTGATTATTACTTTGGTACTCACTGATGTATGTTCTAAAACTGGGCCCCCCCAAGTTTGGTGCTCATCATCAACCAACAGGCATTTTAATAAGAATTTCTCTAATTAACAGTAATAAACATTAACACCAATTACTGTAGTTCTAATTATCATTAGGACTGTTTAGATTCGTGCTGCTCTGAAACCTTGACCTGTTAATTGCTCTCCAGGACTACATTTGGAGAGTTCTGCTCTAAACTGTAATTTCCACCGTAACTGTTTGGGAGCACGCCCATCCCTCCCCCTTACATTACAGGGTGCATCAACCTGAAGAAGAATTTGCTTGCTGGTCTATTCATGCAGTACACTGCTGCTCTCAAAGACGTGTCATGATGACATCATCATTCCAGAACCAAGACTGCATCTTGAAAGATAACACTGAGAACTCGTGGTCGTCGGCATGGCAACCTGCCAATGCAAAGAGGGACCCAGGAAGAGATACAAGCATGTCATCTGCTCCCAGTGAGTCTAAATCAAGGGGTGGGCAGTTATTTTGGGCGGGCCACTTCACAAGCTTTGGTAAGCTTCGTGGGCCCACACACTATGTAGGTCCTCACAAGTTTCCCCCTTATGCGCTCCCCTCCTCCCCAGCTTCTCCCCCACATGCTCCCCTCCTCACCAGCTCCACCCCACATGCTCCCCTCCTCACCAGCTTCACCCCCCCGATGCTCCTCTCCTCACCAGCTTCTCCCCCACATGCTCCCCGCCTCACCCCCACATGCTCCCCTCCTCACCAGCTTCACCCCCACATGCTCCTCTCCTCACCAGCTTCTCCCCCACATGCTCCCCGCCTCACCCCCACATGCTCCCCTCCTCACCAGCTTCACCCCCCACATGCTCCTCTCCTCACCAGCTTCTCCCCCACATGCTCCCCGCCTCACCCCCACATGCTCCCCTCCTCACCAGCTCCACCCCACATGCTCCCCTCCTCACCAGCTTCACCCCCACATGCTCCTCTCCTCACCAGCTTCTCCCCCACATGCTCCCCACCTCACCCCCACATGCTCCCCTCCTCACCAGCTCCACCCCACATGCTCCTCTCCTCACCAGCTTCTCCCCCACATGCTCCCCGCCTCACCCCCACATGCTCCCCTCCTCACCACCAGCTCCACCCCACATGCTCCCCTCCTCACCAGCTTCACCCCCACATGCTCCTCTCCTCACCAGCTTCTCCCCCACATGCTCCCCACCTCACCCCCACATGCTCCCCTCCTCACCAGCTCCACCCCACATGCTCCTCTCCTCACCAGCTTCTCCCCCACATGCTCCCCGCCTCACCCCCACATGCTCCCCTCCTCACCAGCTCCACCCCACATGCTCCCCTCCTCACCAGCTTCACCCCCACATGCTCCTCTCCTCACCAGCTTCTCCCCCACATGCTCCCCGCCTCACCCCCACATGCTCCCCTCCTCACCAGCTTCACCCCCACATGCTCCTCTCCTCACCAGCTTCTCCCCCACATGCTCCCCGCCTCACCCCCACATGCTCCCCTCCTCACCAGCTTCAGCCCCACATGCTCCTCTCCTCACCAGCTTCTCCCCCACATGCTCCCCTCCTCACCAGCTTCACCCCCACATGCTCCTCTCCTCACCAGCTTCTCCCCCACATGCTCCCCGCCTCACCCCCACATGCTCCCCTCCTCACCAGCTTCAGCCCCACATGCTCCCATCCTCTCCAACATTTCCCATACATACAGTACTCTTCTCATCTGCATCTCTCCTACATGCCCCCCTTCCTCTCTCTTCCCCCCCTCTTCCCCTCCCTTTCTCTAACTCACTCACCCCCACTCCTTTCTCTCACTCACACCTTTCACTCACTCTTCCCCCCTTCTCACCCATTCCCATATCTCTCTCATCCTTCCCACCCTTCCTGCTCTCGCACTCTTCTCTTATCATAAGGCAGTCATATTTCTTATAACACCAAACATGCGGGTTATGAATTAAAGCAGCAACACATGCAGGCTTTTTTTATACTATTTTTTTCTCTCTCTCTCTCTCTCTAGAGAGAGAGAAAGAGAGAGAACGAGAGAGCGGGAGAGAGCGGGAGAGAGCGGGAGAGAGAGAGCGGGAAAAAGAGAACGGGAGAGAGAGAGCGGGAAAAAGAGAGCGGGAGAGAGAGAGCGAGAGAGCTTTTCATGGCACTGGGTAGGAGCATGTGTGAAATCTCTTCACCTTCCTTAGCTTTGCATGAGGACGAGATAACTTTTTTTGAGGGAGAAAGTACAAAAGATATATTTTGAGGGAGTCTATCACATAATTAGGGAGAGGAAATGCAAAGGGGGGGAGAATAAAAACAAGAACATTTGTTTTTAAGTGAAAGTCTTGCTATATTTGTTAACAACGATATATTTGACTACCATTGGGAGAAAAGCGCCATATAAATAAAGTTATTTATGATGATGATGATGGTGGTGGTGGTGATGATGATAAGATAGAAGCAGTTAGTTATTTCAATGCTTCATCTTTTTATTTCCAGTTTCAAAGGAAGTTATGGCGAGTAAAAAGTGACAAAAACCCTCCAAAGAAAGATGTACCGCAAATAAAAAATCACATTCACATGTGTTCACAAACCTGCCCTTCCCCATTATCTCTTGGCATACAATATTTCCACTGCAGCTAGGGATTCTGGGTAATGACATGCAAATGAGCACTCACAGTGTCACTTTTTGCTTCTTATCCATTTTAACATGGACAACCCCTATCAGCTTACGCCTGCCGTATTACAGCCTGGGTTTAAAGAAGTGCAGAGCCATCTACTCACGGACAGCTATCCAACCATGTTAAAATGGATAAGAAGCAAAAAGTGACGCACTGCGAGTGCCCACTTGCATGTCATTACCCAGAATCCCTGGCTGCAGTGGAAGCATTGTCTGCCAAGAGATAATGGGGAACGGCAGGTTTATGGACGCTGTCCGAGACGTGAATGTGCTCAAACGTGGTATTTTCATTTGCTGTACGTCTTTTTATTTGGAATTCATGGGTCTACCCAGCATAATATATTACAGACAGATCCTACCGTGGAGTCTCTGCTGTCCGGAGGCGGGCTGGACATTCTTTGCCATCCTCAAAATGGATGAGTGAGGCTTCTAGACACGGGAGAACCAGGCATGCAGTACACACGCATTATACATGTCTAGCTTTTTTCCAGGACAGATAAAACGTGACATACTCTCTTTCTTTTACGGCAGGCCATGGGAATATTTCCCCAGTGAGTATCATCTCCTCCCCTTCTTTGCTACGTGCCACCACTCAGGCCTCTGTCGTCCCAGATATCCGCCACCACTTTGGTAGAGACCGTGTCCTTCTTCCTGTAACGGAACTCCCAGCTGCATCCACACCTAACCAGCTGTGTGGTCCCCCGGCTTATATCTACAGCATTTCTGACAGCTCCTCTCTCCCACGGGGGCTGCCAGCCGCCCCTCTGCTTTTTCAGAACTTCAGTGGGCCCGTGTCCCTCCCAGATATTTACGAGGGTGACACTGGGAAATGGGACAGCCATTTCAGCACCATCCAGACGGCTTATAAGGAGCTGGGCAAGGATGCCGACTTCGTTATCCGGGTGCTGACTGAGGACTTCACCCTGCCGTTCCCTTATGTATGGGGGGAGGACGACGACGCTGGTGAGTTGACACAGAGCTCCCAAAATGACCCATCAGAAGAGGACTGTTGGGACTTCTTTATGCAGCCAGGAAAGCCTATGCCTAGGTCCCTCCAGCCCCTGCATGCCACCACACAGGCCTACTTTAAAAAGAGGCGAATGGAACAGACTGCTGTGAGTTTTGCTACTCTGTCTGGCCCACTCTCAAGCGCCCAAGGCTCACCTGGAGCTCAGTCCAGCTTTGTAATGATTGCAGAAGCTCTTCCCGCTGAATCTTTCCCAGCCTCCCCAATGGTACCAGTACAAACAGATGTGAAAGTGGTACAGCTCCCCTCTAACAGTTGGGTGACACCTACACTTACTCCTCACCAGAGCAACAGAAGCTCAACAGGAGAGCACAGCTAATAACTAGTGATTGTGCAACTTCCTATTCCTCATGCAGCTTAGTATTATAGTGACTTCTCAGCTAAGCTTAACATGTCCAAGGAACAATATGATGGGTTAAACCTCTAAGTGCTTCTTTACTCTGAGCTGGAAACCTTTACATCTTACAGAACTGAATTAAAGTGATTAAAGTAAGATTTCATTATTATGTCGATGTATGATTTAAGGCAACAACAGCTTATTAATTTTGTACTTATCCTCCAATCATGGATTGCCAGTTCTCCATTTTTGGTGGCTGTATTTTGGAGATATTTATATTGCTGGACAAATATAGGTCTGACATATTAGAAGCAGTGAGTGAAGTTCATTTGGGGGGGCTTTTTTGATCCCTTTCTTGGGATATTGTGTTTTGTTCTCCATTTTCCCCAGATGCACCCACTTGTAGGGAAATCTTCTTAAACTATTAATATGCTTTTCGTGAATGATATCACTTCATCAGGGGTATTGGCTAACCCCTAGGGGGCTACTGATATTTGTAGGTCTCTTAATTGATGGTAATTAGTAAAGCAAACATTTACATCCCATAGGGCTACTATATTAGTTTAGTCCCTGCGTGTTTTTCTTCATGAAATATATAAAACATAATCTACAATAATAAAAGAGCCTGTGTCTGTCTGTCAGAGCCCAAGTATATGAAACAAATGCTGCACACCTAAAAAAATGTATAATAAAAAATGATACAATTAGCGGTGCTCCTGTGCTTGAGCGAATCAATCAGTAATCAATCCAATGCAAGTACTGTAGTAGCTACTGTCTGTCAGAGCCACAGCTCCAAGACCATGAAACCTGGAGACATGAAACGTTGCGTGCATACTAAGGGGATCAAGTGGGGGATATATTTTATTTGGGGGTGGACGTTTTTTTCTTTCCTGCTAATTGGTCGGTTTACCGGCGCGAGGCCACTGATTAGCCTTTTCTTTGCAGGGAGGTATGTGATTAAAACCAGAGACAGAACATGAGACAGAGCTCAGTGCTACATCCTATGACACAAATACACAGTACAGTGCCTAAATATATATATATATATATATAGATACCTTTTGAATAAAATGGTCTTTTAGTTTAACTCTTTGGCCAAAGTGTTGTAAGCCATTGAGCCCTTCCAAGGCAGACCACGTCTCAAGGGTCCTAACACTAATATAAATTCTTAATAACCTGTACAATACCAGGAAGAATGATTTATAATAAATCTGTCAAAAGATACTTATATATATATATATTTAGGCACTGTACTGTGTATTTGTGTCATAGGATGTAGCACTGAGCTCTGTCTGTGTTTCATGTTCTGTTTCTGGTTTTAAATATATATTGCCATGCTCAGTAGCACTCCTCTTTGACACTTATACGCATATATATATGTTATGGTTACTTTGGAGGTTCAATATGAGCTTGTAGGCGTTCTGCGTGTTTTGCAATTCTGTTCAGCTGTTCCTAACTGATTTGGCGGCTGGCTCCTCCTTCCCAAGTTTGAAGCTCACCCCTCCCACTTTTAAATGGTTAAAAGCTCACTCCATCTCACCTTCCACACTAATGGGAACTTGAGGCAGTTTGATTGCGACAATTCTAATACAGAGTGCTTTTCCTGGTATTATACAGGTTAATAAGAGATTCAATCAGACTTAGAACTATGCAACTAATTTTGACAGATTTATTATAAATCATTCTTCCTGGTAATGTACAGTTTATTAAGAATTTATATTAGTGTTAGGACACTTGAGACGTGGTCTGCCTTGGAGGGGCTCAAGAGCTTACAACACTTTGGCCAAAGAGTTAAACTAAAAGACCATTTTATTCAAAAGAGACTTTTATATATATATATATATATATATATATATTGTGACAGAAACCAGGGGATGGTAATAAATGCCATATATAGGGCTCCCAGGATACTGAACAGTTTCTATCCTGTTTGGCCTGGGAGTGCAGCCTCATAATACATGCACTCCATCCCACAGTTTGGCAAGTGCTGGAACTGAGGGATGAGGGATCCAGACCAGAGTTTGTCTGCTGCCTGATTTCTGTCACCTGTCATGCTAATTAGAAATCAGGTATTTAAGACTGATTTCCTGGTTCCTCTTCCCTCTCCCCAAGAGCCTGGAGACAGGAAGGCTGCTGGAAGCAGAGAGGGGAAAAGCCTCTCCCCAAACAGGTTAAATCATTCTGTTCCTTTTTGTCTAAAACTGCAAAGTACCTTGTTTTGTTGTTGGAAGTGGAAAAGCCACTTCAACCCTGAGTCAGGGAAAACCTAAGTTAAGTTATTGCTCAGGTGAGCAGCTTTTGTTTTGCTGTGTTTCTGTTGTATGCACTGTGGCAGTCTCAGTGCCTGGGTCTGAATAAACCAGGCATAGCCTGTTTAAAGGAACAGCACGTGACGCCTCATCATTTAACCTACCCTAAAAGACCGTGTTCTAACAGTCCTGGACAGACGGCGGAGCCCCAGAGTAAGCCGTTTGTCACATATGGTGGAGAATGCGGGCAGAACACTAAAAGATCTGCGGGTTAAAGAACTTTAAAAAAAAAAAAAAAAAAAAAAAAAAAGTTTTTTTTCTTTCCAAACAAGATGGAAGACGGGGTGAGTGCGCTGGTACGCAATGTCGCTGCCCAGAAAGACGCGAATGAAACCCAGCAACAGCTGTTAATAAACCAGCAACAGACGAATGCAGCCCTGCAAGAGGCTAATGCAAACCAGCAACAGACTAATGCAAACCAGCAACAGACTAATGCAAATCAGGAACAGACGAATGCAGCCTTGCAAGAGGCGAATGCAGCTCTGCAAATCACGAATGCAAACCAGGAAGAGACAAACCGCTTGCTGAGAGAGGAGCAACAACGGTTCGCCCAGGGCTTACAGCAGGAACTCGAGATCCTGAGAGGGACTATCATTAAGACCCCACTGGCAGAGGCAGCCCCAGTCCCGAGAATGACCAGGGCAAGCCACTACCTTCAGAAGATGGGGCCCTCGGATGATGTTGAAACCTATCTTCTCACGTTTGAACGCACGGCACAGAGAGAGGGATGGCCAGAAGCTGAGTGGGCCAGTCTAATCGCACCCTTCTTAAGCGGCGAACCCCAGAAAGTTTACTTTGATCTAGAGCCAGCTGAAGCTAACGTCTATGCAAAATTGAAGTTCGAGATCCTTGCCCGCCTCGGCGTAACCACGGCTGTTCGTGCCCAACGGTTCCACGCATGGTCCTTCACGTTGGATAAAGCCACCCGAAGCCAGATGTATGACCTCATCCACCTCGCTCGGAAGTGGCTACAACCCAAGATCAACTCAGCAAGCCACATCGTGGAACGGTTCGTCATGGACCAGTTCTTGAGGAAACTTCCCTCTGCCCTACGCCGTTGGGTCAGTCAGAATGACCCCCACAATGCAGATGAGCTGGTGGCCCTCGTAGATAGGTACAATGCAGCAGAAGAGCACCCGCAACCCATAGGCATGGAGCATCCCCACTACCTAAGGTTCCAGGACTCTTCCAGAGACGGTAAAAGGGTACTGGGGTTAAGGGAGGCTGAAGAGCGATGACCGCCTTCACACAGCACCAGCAACAGTGGCTCGCACACTAAGGGCAACAGCCAACATGGGGAGCCGAAAAAGGGCTCTAAGTGGGACACAGCCTATGTTCCTAAATGTGTAAATTGTTATGAGAGGGGCCACACCGCAAAAGTCTGCCCACTAAATGCTGAACCAATGCAATGCAACAGCGTTGAACCTTATTCGCTGTGGTCCCAATGTATGGGCCCTAGCCCAGAGGACCCCTTGAATAACCACCTGTGAGCATTTGTAAAGGTTAATGGTAAGAGGGTTCGGGCACTTCTTGACTCTGGGAGTATGGTCACACTAGTGTCCGAATACCTGTTGCCCATTGAGAAAAAACAGGTAAACAGTTCACAAAGAGTGGCAATTTGTTGTATACATGGGGACAATCACAAATATTCCACTGTTGATGTTCTTATTGAAACAGAGTTTGGTTCTTTAGATTTCAAAGTGGGTATAGTACCCAAACTGGCACATGATGTGTTAATAGGGACCGACTTTCCCCATTTTCTAAAACTGTGGTCCTCCTCTCAGTATAGCGCCCATAGTTCAATAGCGGACCATAACAAAGTAACAGAAGAAACAAATCCTTTCCCTTTTTCAGAAATATAGGTTGACAAGGGCCTAAATAAGAAGGGGAAAGAGGATGAGTGCTGTACAATTCCCTTCCCCATGGCTACCTTGGTAGGGAATACCCCAAATCAAGATGTTGAACAGGCACTTACCACCCCAGAACAGGATAAGACCTTCTCTGACCTAGAGGTCTGTCCTGGGAGTTTTAAGAAGGCCCAGTGGGAAGACCCCACATTAGCGGAAGCAAGGGGGAATATACGGGACCAGAATATTACTCCTGCCAACCAGATAGGTCACTTGCCTACCCCTACTTCGATGTAGAGAATGACGTAGTATATCGGGTTGATAAAAGGAAATCAATTATAACTAAACAATTGTTGGTACCACGGACATTCCGTAATGTAGTATTACACCTCGCACATAGTCACCCATTGGGGGGACACCTAGGGGTGGAAAAGACAAAAGAAAAGGTTCTCCGAAGCTTCTATTGGCCTGGGGTTCTGGCAGAAATGACAAATTATTGCTCCTCATGACCAGAATGTCAGAACACCGCCCCGTTCAAGGCGTATCGTAGCCCATTGGTACCCCTTCCCATAATAGATGTACCATTTGACCGGATTGCTATGGATCTAGTAGGACCCCTAATAAAGTCTGCTAGGGGACATCAGCATATATTGGTAATATTAGATTATGCCACCCGATATCCGGAGGCAATTCCCCTACGTAGCACCTCTGCTAAAAACATAGCAAAAGAGTTAATAGTTCTGTTTACCCAGGTCAGAATTCCTAAAGAGATCTTAACTGACCAGGGAACACCATTTATGTCCCAAGTAATAAAAGAGGTATGTAAACTCCTAAAAATCAAGCATCTCAGAACCTCAGTCTATCATCCACAAACAGATGGTTTAGTGGAACGGTTCAATAAAACCTTAAAGAGCATGTTACGCCAGGCGGTCCATAAGGATGGGAAAAACTGGTATTGTTTGTTACCATACCTGTTATTTGCCATTAGGGAAGTTCCCCAATCATCCACAGGCTTCTCCCCGTTTGAACTATTGTATTGCCGACACCCAAGGGGCTTAATGGATATAGCCAAAGAGACTTGGGAACATGAGGTTACCCCTTACAGAAGTGTAATAGAGCATGTTGCCCAAATGCAGGACCGCATAGCTGCAGTCCTACCTATAGTGAGGGAACATATGGAAAAAGCTCAAGAGGCAAAGAGGAATACGTATAATAAGGGTACTAGGGTTAGAATTTTTTTCCAGGCGATAGGGTACTAGTTCTGGTTCCCACCGTAGAGAGTAAATTCCTTGCTAAGTGGCATGGGCCATATGAGGTCTTGGAAAGAGTGGGAGAAGTAAATTACAAGGTGAAACAGCCAGGTAGGGAGCAAACCTGAGCAAATTTACCATATAAACCTACTTAAGCCCTGGAAAGATAGAGAGGTCTTGTTAACCCTAGTACCCCCACGTCCGTCAGAGAATCGAGAAGCTGACCCAGAGGTTAGCATAGCTGAAACCCTGTCCGTTCATCAGAAACAAGAGGTCCAGAATTTAGTGAGAAGAAACAAAGAAGTCTTCTCTACACAGCCAGGTAGAACTAGCGTAATTGAACATGACTTAGTCTCTGAACCGGGGGTCCGAGTTAACCTTAAACCGTAACGAATCCCAGAGGCCAAAAGAGAGGCTATAAGTTTAGAGGTTAAAAAAATGCTAAAACTAGGCGTAATTGAGGAATCCCAAAGTGGGTGGAACAGCCCTATAGTTTTAGTCCCAAAGCCAGACGGTACAACAAGGTTTTGCAATGACTACCGTAAACTAAATGCTGTGTCAACATTTGATACTTATCCTATGCCCAGGGTTGATGAACTGGTAGAGAGACTGGGCAAAGCCCGATATCTCACGACCCTAGACCTAACAAAAGGGTACTGGCAGGTTCCCCTCACAGAAAGGGCAAAAGAAAAGACAGCCTTCTCAACCCCAGATGGCCTCTTTCAGTATAGGGTGCTGCCTTTTGGCTTACATGGAGCTCCCGCCACATTCCAAAGAATGATGGATAACGTTTTAAAACCACATGCTTGGTATGCTGCCGCCTACCTGGATGATGTGGTAATCCATAGTGAAGATTGGCAATCCCACCTTCCAAAGGTCCAAGCTGTGCTTGACGCAGTTCGGTCTGCTGGACTAACTGCTAACCCCGCTAAATGCACTATTGGTCTGGAGGAGGCCAAGTATCTGGGGTATTCTATTGGCAGAGGTTTACTTAAACCCCAAACACTTAAAGTAGAGGCGATACAAAATTGGCCAAGGCTAGTTACAAAAAAACAAGTAAGGACCTTTTTGGGATTAATTGGTTATTATAGAAGGTTTATTCCCAATTTTGCAACTAAGGCAACCCCACTAACCGACCTCACAAAAGCAAGAGGGCCGCTAATGGTAAAGTGGTCCCCCGAAACCGAACAGGCCTTTAGAAGCCTGAAAGAAGCCCTCTGTGACCAACCAGTGTTGGTCACACCTGACTTCTCTAAAGAGTTTTTAGTTCAAACCGACGCATCTGAGGTAGGGCTGGGGGCTGTACTCTCCCAGGAGTCTCAAGGTGAGGAGCACCCCATCCTTTATTTAAGTAGGAAACTAAATCCCCAGGAGAAAAATTACTCCATAGTCGAGAAAGAGTGTCTCGCAATAAAGTGGGCTGTAGAGACGCTCAAATACTATCGGTTGGGAAGAAAATTCCGGTTGGTCACGGATCATGCACCCCTCACCTGGATGTGTCAAAACAGGGAAAAGAATGCTAGACTGACCAGGTGGTTCCTAAGCCTACAACCCTTTAAATTTTCTGTGGAACACAGGTCAGGGCACAAACATGGCAATGCTGACGGGTTGTCAAGGATGTACTCCCTAATATCCATGGTCGCTCATCCCTCGAGGTCTGAGCTGGGGGGGAGGATATGTGACAGAAACCAGGGGATGGTAATAAATTCCATATATACGGCTCCCAGGATACTGAACAGTTTCTATCCTGTTTGGCCTGGGAGTGCAGCCTCATAATACATGCACTCCATCCCACAGTTTGGCAAGTGCTGGAACTGAGGGATCCAGACCAGAGTTTGTCTGCTGCCTGATTTCTGTCACGCTAATTAGAAATCAGGTATTTGAGACTGATTTCCTGGTTCCTCTTCCCTCTCCCCAAGAGCCTGGAGACAGGAAGGCTGCTGGAAGCAGAGAGGGGAAAAGCCTCTCCCCAAACAGGTTAAATCATTCTGTTCCTTTTTGTCTAAAACTGCAAAGTACCTTGTTTTGTTGTTGGAAGTGGAAAAGCCACTTCAACCCTGAGTCAGGGAAAACCTCAGTTAAGTTATCGCTCAGGTGAGCAGCTTTTTGTTTTGCTGTGTTTCTGTTGTATGCACTGTGGCAGTCTCAGTGCCTGGGACTGAATAAACCAGGCATAGCCTGTTTAAAGGAACAGCACGTGACGCCTCGTCATTTAACCTACCCTAAAGACCGTGTTCTAACAGTCCCGGACAGACGGCGGAGCCCCGGAGTAAGCCGATTGTCACAATATATATATATATTTAGGCACTGTACTGTGTATTTGTGTCATAGGATGTAGCACTGAGCTCTGTCTGTGTTTTATGTTCGGTCTCTGGTTTTAAATATATATTGCCATGCTCAGTAGCACTCCTCTTTGACACTTATACGCATATATATATATAGAGAGAGAGAGAGAGAGAGAGAGAGAGAGAGAGAAGAAGAAAGAGGAGAGAGCGCACGCCCCATAGTGTGAAACTGTATATTTAATGAGGGGAAGGGGAGGAAGGGGGGTAAGAAATGCACTCACAAAAGTACAGATAAAATAGCATTGTGTGATAATAATCACCACCATCCTGTTGCTGCGCTCCGTCCTGGGGGATACCCGATCTCGAACAGGATGGGCCAACGTCCCAGCAGATGTCCAGGGCCAGTGGGTGTTGTAAAAAATGTCCAAGGATCGTGGAAAGTGGCTCCTTGCTTGCAGGCCTCTCTGGTGCCAGCGCTTGGATCGGTTCACTCCAGCGCTTCGTGATGACGTAATGTCAATGCGTCCGACGTGATGACGCTCCCTGACGCGTTTCGTCACTCACGGGTGACTTTCTCAAAGGGAAGTAGGGAGGAGGGACACGGCCAACATTTATATACACACACTAATACTGATAGTTCCGTGGACCGCCCCTACTCAGCTGAAGGTACTTAGTGCAATCAAGGCTAGTAACAACAAATGAACACATTAAAATTGGCCTAATTATATTGGAGGAGACTAGAAAGAATATGTAACAACCCATATGACTTATACCACAATATTAAGATGGATATATATAAAAAAATATAGTATATGCAAAGCTAATGATAAAAACCATATATAAAGTGTTGGCTCATACACTACAATATAAAGTCATATTAAGCATTAAAAGATACCATATATACAGCAATATTTCTCGTATTGAAAATCAAATAATATCATAATAATTAATATCATATAATACACAAAAAATATATAATAATAAAGAATATAAAAGAATATTGTCAACATTAAATATGTATTGACACATAGTATAGAGTGAAGATCATTATGCCATGAATAAAGCGAGATAATACAGATAGAATAAATACATAGTTTGCCTCTAATAAACCATGAATTGACATGAATGACAATAATCATAACAACCTATAAATGTGATCAATTAACTCAATAACAAGTGGTGAAGGTGAGGATAAGATTCCCAGTGTTGTGAATAATGTGATCATCTTTAATCTATATATAAGTGAATAAAAATGGGTTGATTATTAAGTGTACACCATAACTAGAAATAAACTCTAACCCCAACCTACATGAACTATAATACAAAATTATAAATATGTGTGTATGAATAATATATATGAAAAATATATTAAAAAATATAATTATATAATAATAAATAAATGCAATTGTGTAAGTGGGTGATTTAAATTTAGTTTAAATTTTAATTTTAAGATCTAAAAGTGTCTAATATAAACTAAGTGTAAAAATTGTGATAAAAATGAAGCCTAGTAAACTTATATAATGTAATGGAGAATGATCTAACAATAGAACCCATATACAAAATAATACTGTAACTACTACTATTCCAGGACCCGGGGAGAGAACACAGAGGGACCCAGACAATAGATGACAGAGTACAGCAGAGGAAGTCAAGGACAGGGAGAGACGTCCAAAGGACCAATTAGACGAGTGTGCTGACATCTAGGCATTCATTTAGTCCACCTGGGCTCAAAGTACCCAGCTGGTGAATCCAGAAGGTTTTCCGCCTGCAGAGAGTCTTAAAGCGGTCGCCCCCCAGAGCACACGGAGAAATGGTCTCAATTCCCATTATTGTCATAGTTTTTGGATCCTGATGATGATACAATTTGAAGTGCCGAGAGACACTATGGGAGTTGAGGCCCTTGATCACATTCCTCCTGTGTTCCAGGAAACGAGTGCCAAGCGTCCTGGTGGTACGGCCAACGTAATGTTGACCGCACCCACACTGTATAAGGTATACCACATAGGTGCTGAGACAATTAATTAAACTAGTAATAGAATGTGTGGTACCTCTGCTCGGGGAACAAAATTGTGTCTTAATAAGGAGATGTCTACAGGTGATACACCGACTACGTCCACATGGGTGATTACCCAATGGACCCTTATAAGTCGTGGTTTTGGATGATGTTGATGACGAACTAAGTTTAGTGGGAGCTATCATGCTCTTTATATTTCTGGCCTTCCTGTATACTACAGCTGCTCTTTCAGGCAAGATGGACCCTAAATGGGGGTCACACTTGAGGATGCTCCAATGATTATTAAGAATCTTATTTATAGATCTAAAAGACTGGTTATATGTGGTTATAAACCTCACCGTGGACGCACCAGTCTTAATGGATTTCACTGGAGCATCATAACTCAAGCGTACCCCCTTGTCACATTTGGTTTTCGATTTACTTAATAGGACCGACCTGTCTAGAGAGCTGGCTTTGCTGAGAGCGTCGGAGATCAAATTAGGATCATAGCCTTTGGATAAAAACTTATTCCCAAGTGATTTGGACTGGCTATCAAAATCAATATCCCTGGTTCAGTTCCTACGTAGTCTGTGAAACTGCCCCAAAGGGATATTATCAAGCCATTGCTTATGGTGATTACTGGACGCATGAACATACAGTAGCTATTGACAGACACAGACTTGAAATGTGTGGTGGTGATAATATTGAAGTCTGTGTCTGTACTGAGGGCCAGATCAAGAAATACAGTGGACACTGCATCAATTTCAAAGGTGAATTTAAGTCCAAACTGATTATCGTTGAAGGAACTCAAGAGACCAGATAGAACAGACTCTTCACCATCCCAAATAATAATGATATCATCTATGAAGCGGCCATAGTACACGAGACCCGCTCTAAGTGTGGTATTCAGCCACACAAAAGACTCCTCCCAGTGACCCATGAAAAGGTTTGCGTCGCTGGGAGCGAATCTCGTGCCCATGGCCGTTCCACAGATTTGCAAATGATAATTATCTTCAAACAAAAAATAATTGTGAGTGAGAATAAAGTGAATACTTTGCAAAATGAAGTGTTTGTGCTTATCTGGGAACGATAAGTCCGTGTCCAGCCAGTATTTAATGGCTTCAATCCCCCTGGCATGGTCAATACAAGTGTAAAGTGATGCCACGTCACATGTGGCCCATAGGTAAGTGGATTTCCACTTAATATCCGAGATGGAGTCGATGACATGGAGTGTATCCCTAATATGGGACCTGAGCATGGCTACATAGGGATGGAGAAAATAATCAACATATTGGGATAGACCCGATGTCATCGACTCCACACCCAAAACTATGGGTCTGCCAGGGGGATTGTACAGGGACTTATGAACCTTGGGTAAATGATAAAAAATTGGAGTGCGTGGATGTGAGGAAAACAAAAATTTTAATTCCGATTTCGAAATGATACCATCCCCCAGTGTGGTAGTGAGGAGTTCCTTCAACAATAATTGGTAAATGTCCACTGGATCAGACTCCAACAAGGTGTAGGAGGCCGAGTCACCCAGGAGTCTGCGTGCCTCCAAGAGATACTCAGATAAGTCCTGGATGACTACACCCCCACCCTTATCAGCCTGTCGAATGATAATATCATGATTAGGCTTAAGCTTGTTCAATGCGTCCAGCTCACCTCTAGATAAATTATGAGTAAGTTTGGTAGGTTTGGCGCATAATGACTCAAAGTCACGAAGTACCAAATTGTATGAGCTTGTAGGGTTCTGTGTGTTTTGCGAGGTATGTAATTGGTCGCTGCGCTGAGCTGGAGGCCTTCCAGGCATTCCTTAGGGGGAGAGCGTAGGCTGCGAGGGTGGGGGTGTAAGAGAAGAGGGGGGGAGGGAGGTGTGGGTGTAAGGAATCCACTACTGGCTTTGACTTTTGCCTTGCAAGACCTGTGCAGTTGCAGGCTTCCTCTGGCAATCTATGGCACAGGTGCTGCCTCTCATTGCAGCTTCTGATCTGTGCTACTTCATTGGAGGAATTCTCACACACCCTCCTCCTGTGATTGGATCTCCGCCCTTTATATTCTAGGCGTTGGCTCTGTACCAGCGCCGAGCATAACTATTCATATCTCTATGTTACTGACTCTGCCACAAACCACCCCAGGCCTCTCTCCTAGTGTTCTTACCTTCAAGTTCCTGAGTATCCAGAGGCCTGGTCCTGGACGTCTGTGCTGAAGCGTTGTTGCCAGCACTGGCCTGCTGCTATCTCCTTGCAGTGGCCTACCCTGGACGTCTGTGCTGAGCGTTGTTGCCAGCACTGGCCTGCTGCTATCTCCTTGCAGTGGCCTACCCTGGACGTCTGTGCTGAAGCGTTGTTGCCAGCACTGGCCTGCTGCTATCTCCTTGCAGTGGCCTACCCCGGACGTCTGTGCTGAAGCGTTGATGCCAGCACTGGTAACTGCTGCATTCCCTCCTAGCAGTGGCTACCCTTCCTGTCCTGTGGCCTGCCGCTATTCTCCTGTAGTGGCCTATCCTGGACGCCTGTGCTGAAGCGTTGATGCCAGCACTGGTACTGCTGCATTCCCTCCTAGCAGTGGATACCTTTCCTGTCCTGCGGCCTGCTGCTATCCTCCTGCAGTGGCCTGTCCTGGACCTCCGTGCTGAAGCGTTGATGCCAGCACTGGTACTGCTGCATTCCCTCATAGCAGTAGATACCTTTCCTTTCCTGCGGCCTGCTGCTATTCCCTTGCAGTGGCCTGCCTTGGACTTCTGTGCTGAAGCGTTGGTTCTTCCCGACGCTGCCCTGCGGTGAACTTCGGCCAGCCTGCTGTCTCCTCCTGCTGAGATCGGCGTCATGGGCCGAGGCCGCACCTCGCGCAGAAGCCACCCCCGCGCTCACGCTCCTAAGCTGAAGCGGGGAAATCCTGACTACCTGTTGCCGAACTCCTGCTTCCATAACGACGATGCTGCCTTCTCCAATCCTGACCCTGCGATGTACGACTACGAACTGCGCACTCCGGATCAGTCTGCGTGGACTCAGGTCGGTGATTATATAACCCCACCTCAGCCCCGCGGTCCGGTCCCGGTTTGTGGCGAGCATCGGCGTAACAGTATGCTCGGCCCGTTAAAACCGGACCGCGCCGTGGCGGGGGATGGCAATTTTCCAACTGAAGTTATGTCCCGTCCTGCGTATCAGTCCCACTATGAAGGCCAGTATTTGTGTGAAGTAATACCCCTGATGGATGAAATGTTTACCTATGAAGGTTTAACCCCTTTGCAAAGACAATGCCGTTGTGATCTCTTTATTAAGGCTTACTGCATCCTGAACTTAAAACAGTCTCTAGCCGCTTGTATTCGCTCTCCTGATTCCCCTTTAACCTGGGATAATGTGAACCCTATGGAACTGGCCGACGCCCAAGAGGCAATCTATGCCCTGGCCTCATCACTGGACATTCATCTAGTAGAACAGAGCGCCCTCCTCATGTTGGCTCAGTCTCAAGTTACACTCCATGTATTTTCCTCAACACTAGACACTCACATAATAGAACAGGATCCCCTCCTTGCCAGCCATGCTGCTGCTTGGCAGATTCTCTGTGCTACCAGTCCTGTTACTAAACCTGTGGGGTTACCTCTCTCTCCTAAGAATGGTCAAACCATTTCTCTGTCGCTGCCCGCTAAGGAAGAAGCTGCCACGCTCCCTAATCCTGAGTTAACCTCCCTAAGTTCTGTCCCTGAGGTTATTTCGGTCTTAACCCCTGCTAGTCAGGCTTATGCGTTCCCCACTGTAAATCCCTGCAGTACCCAGGTCAGTGTGTCTTCCCTAGCACCAGAGAATGAATCCTGTTTGCCCTCTTTTCCTAAACCAAAAATTCTAAGCTCTGTTTCCGAGGTTTTTTCTGTATTAACCCCTGCTAGTCTGCTCTGTGAGGTTCCTACTGTTAACCCTAGTATTCCGCAGTCTAATGATAGGTCCCTAGGGCAAGAGGCAGAACCCCCTATGACCCTACTCTCGGAGACTAGCTTCTATTTCTCTGATTCTCAGGTACAGAGTAATTTAACCCTTGGGGTTTTTCCTATGTTAACCCCTGCAGGTCAGCCCTGTGAACCTTCCTTGGTAGATCCCTTTAGTTCGTCAGTCAGGGACACCTCCTTAGCCTCAGAGGATCAACCCCTTTTGTCCTCTGACTCGGCTAAAATTCTCGGGGTTATGCCCCCTGAACTTTCGGCAATAATACTGGCTCCAGTAAAA
Source organism: Ascaphus truei (assembly GCF_040206685.1). Lineage (NCBI taxonomy): Eukaryota > Metazoa > Chordata > Amphibia > Anura > Ascaphidae > Ascaphus > Ascaphus truei. Next base: position 129,557,381 of record NC_134488.1, read on the forward strand.
AGTACTCTGGAGCCGTTTGTTTCTCTAAACCTGTTCGCAGAATCCCTACTCCTAGGTATTTCACTCACCCCGTCTGTCACTCAGAGAGCTGAGACCCCTGCATCTGAGCATAGACCCCTTTTCGTGGAATCTGTTGTCGTTTCTGATGTCCCAGACACTCCTTCCCAAATACCCACTTCAGAGACCAGCACAGGCGTGGTTATCCCACTTGCACTGTCTGAGTTCTCCTTTTCTCAAATCCTAGGGTTTAAAGCGAACAGTACATATTATGCTTCTTTCCAAGTGACCCCTACTGAGATCAGCGTATCTGCTGTTGCTCCCTCAGTACCATTAAAGTTAGGGCCCTTCTTTTTGAAGGATCAGGCTTTCAAGTTTGAGACTCCCTTTATCCCTGACTTTGTAAATCTGCAGTCCCTTCTCACTGTAGTTAAAAGTTCTCTAGCAGCCGCTGAGTTAAGCTTTGCCGCTGCCAAATCTTCTGTTATAGAAGCAACCTTGCCTAGCTTACTTCTGTCTGTCCTATCTGTGATGCCTATCACCTTTACTAAAATTTCTGTTTTGCAAGGTATTTCTCCTATTAAATCTGTGATACCTGCAATTCCTTTAATCAGTTCCAAAACCCCTGTCACTAAGTCTCCCATGGAGTCTGATGCCCTCACTAGGGATTCTCAGGGACCCAATTCTGTAAAAAGCAAGATGTCCCTTGTGTCTGTTGGAGAGTTTACCCCAGTTTCTCTCACGGATCATGCCACAGCCTCCGGGATGATTAAAAATGACTTTAAGTCTGGGATGCCCATTCCTGTAATAATACTGTTTCACGCTGATTCGCCCACAGTATTCGGGGTATCCACTACTGACTGTATGTCTACTACCACGAACTCAGGGGTATCGCATTTGGAACTTTCCCTTTTTTCAGAAGATCCCGTCTTTAAAATGGACTTATTTTTCTCTGTGTCTTCCACAATACTTGGGGTACTTGCTATTGACTGTCCTGTCCCAAAACTAGGGTTACCTCTCAAAAAGGTGCCTGGAGCTACCGATGTTAAAAACCCTATGTTTAAAACAGTAACAATTTGCATTGCTTCTCCCACAGTATCATGTGAGACCTGGGTACCTGGGACCTCCACTCCGAAGCCAAGCTCTAGTTCTCTGTCTTCTTTCTCTGTGTTGGAGGCACCCAGCTTTAACCCCAAGACTTTTTTCCCTAAGGTTGATGCACCGCTTAACCGCCTGCCTTGTTTTTTGGATGAAATCTGTTTTCTCACCTTTCAAACAGACTCCTTACTCGCAGGTCTCTGTGCGGTGCCCAAAGTGCCCGATCTGTATGGCAATTGGCCTCTCCCTAAGACGAAGACACCCTTACTGGACCTCGTCGCTTTACCTGAAGCGTCCGTTCCTGTTCTCTATGGGTCCACTATGGGTATAGACATGCTTATTATGTCCTTCGCCAAGGCCACAATTTCGGATTTGATTCTCTCTAAAGATCACAAACCAAAGGAAGCGGATCCTTCTTCAACTGCCAGTACCATGACCAAGAGTTGCATGCACACTGCTACAGACTCTCGCAAATTGCTTGGGATAGCAACCCTGCTTGGTATCAAAAGTACCGCTGCTATAGTATGTAGTGAACCCTCCCGCCCCATTCCCTTGCTAACCACCACCCGGAATTCCTTGGAAGCTAAAGACTCTCGCAACTTCCTCCGTGCTGATTTCACCAAAGACATTGCCTTCTCTGAAGGTCCCTCTGCCATTTTTGTCCGACAATCTGTGTCCTGTGTCCCGTACTCTTGGACTATTACTATGCACCGGACACCTGGCTACTGTCCTTCCGATGTTCCCATTCCGGAGCCCTCAGGTCCCATTGTCCATGTACCAAGAACTGCAGTACCACCGCTGTCTTTCATGACACTCGCCAATGTACATCTGGATTGTGGACCTAATTCTCGCCGGAGACACTTCAGGAACAACTCAATGTCTCCCAGACCTATGAATGGTCCTGTTCACCCAGGCTTCTCACCCAGTGGTGGGGGTATTGTAAGGAATCCCAACAAACTATGGGCTTTCAACGCCATCTCTCGCCTAAGGAGGTTTAGGAACAATTCCATGTCCCCCAAATCTGTGATGGATCTTGTTCGTCCGGAGGTCTCACCTGAAGGGGGGGGTACTGTAAGGAATCCACTACTGGCTTTGACTTTTGCCTTGCAAGACCTGTGCAGTTGCAGGCTTCCTCTGGCAATCTATGGCACAGGTGCTGCCTCTCATTGCAGCTTCTGATCTGTGCTACTTCATTGGAGGAATTCTCACACACCCTCCTCCTGTGATTGGATCTCCGCCCTTTATATTCTAGGCGTTGGCTCTGTACCAGCGCCGAGCATAACTATTCATATCTCTATGTTACTGACTCTGCCACAAACCACCCCAGGCCTCTCTCCTAGTGTTCTTACCTTCAAGTTCCTGAGTATCCAGAGGCCTGGTCCTGGACGTCTGTGCTGAAGCGTTGTTGCCAGCACTGGCCTGCTGCTATCTCCTTGCAGTGGCCTACCCTGGACGTCTGTGCTGAGCGTTGTTGCCAGCACTGGCCTGCTGCTATCTCCTTGCAGTGGCCTACCCTGGACGTCTGTGCTGAAGCGTTGTTGCCAGCACTGGCCTGCTGCTATCTCCTTGCAGTGGCCTACCCCGGACGTCTGTGCTGAAGCGTTGATGCCAGCACTGGTAACTGCTGCATTCCCTCCTAGCAGTGGCTACCCTTCCTGTCCTGTGGCCTGCCGCTATTCTCCTGTAGTGGCCTATCCTGGACGCCTGTGCTGAAGCGTTGATGCCAGCACTGGTACTGCTGCATTCCCTCCTAGCAGTGGATACCTTTCCTGTCCTGCGGCCTGCTGCTATCCTCCTGCAGTGGCCTGTCCTGGACCTCCGTGCTGAAGCGTTGATGCCAGCACTGGTACTGCTGCATTCCCTCATAGCAGTAGATACCTTTCCTTTCCTGCGGCCTGCTGCTATTCCCTTGCAGTGGCCTGCCTTGGACTTCTGTGCTGAAGCGTTGGTTCTTCCCGACGCTGCCCTGCGGTGAACTTCGGCCAGCCTGCTGTCTCCTCCTGCTGAGATCGGCGTCATGGGCCGAGGCCGCACCTCGCGCAGAAGCCACCCCCGCGCTCACGCTCCTAAGCTGAAGCGGGGAAATCCTGACTACCTGTTGCCGAACTCCTGCTTCCATAACGACGATGCTGCCTTCTCCAATCCTGACCCTGCGATGTACGACTACGAACTGCGCACTCCGGATCAGTCTGCGTGGACTCAGGTCGGTGATTATATAACCCCACCTCAGCCCCGCGGTCCGGTCCCGGTTTGTGGCGAGCATCGGCGTAACAGTGGGTATGAGAGGGGAAGAAGTTGGACTGTAAGAGAGGGATGGGGGAAGTGATTGAGAAGACAAAGTGAGAGGAGAGGGGAGAGTAGCGGATGAGAGGGGGCTATAGAATGGGGTGCGAGTGTCACAGAGGGGGAAGGTTACTGAGTGTCAGTGAAGAGGGTGGATGTCACTATAATTTAGGCCGTGATTATACCCAAAAACGCACGTGGAGTTGCGTGTAGCAGTGCCGCGCCAAAACAATGACCTTAGATCCAATCAAACTGTTTATACCGCTAGCGGCGGTCACGGCGCATCGTACTGCAAGGCGGACGGCTGGGAAGTGATTGAGAATTTTTTTTTTGCACGACGGCCGTGTCACGTGAGCGGTTCAGTCAATGAGGGCGATCCGCTCACCGCTACGCCTCCGCCACGCCTCCAAGACTCCTCTGCTCTCCCTTCCCGGTATAATCAAGATGCTGTTCGGCGGCCGCGCTGGGTGACGTCATAGAATAGCGCTGCCGCCTTGCAGCACCTGGTGTAATCTCAGCCTTATGGTGGGAGTCTCGGTGACTGGCGGTTGGGGGTGCAGCCTCACTCACTGGAAGGTGGAATTATTGATTGGGTTAAAGAGGGCGCCATTATCAACTGATTCAGCTTCAAGTCTGCAATGGAAAAGATGACTCCAGAGCACTGTAACCTGTGTGAAGACCGTTACTCTAGCTAGTGAGTGTGTGTATGTACAGTTAGGTCCGGAAATAATTGGACACTGATAAAAGTTTTGTTATTTTGGCTGTGTACCAAAATAAATTCAAGTTACAGTTAAATAATGAATATGGACTTAAAGTGCAGTCTATCAGCTTTAATTTGAGGGTATTCACATCCAAATTGGAGAAAGGGTTTAGGAATTACATCTCTTTAATATGTAGCCCCCTCTTTTTCAAGGGTACAAAAGTAATTGGACAATTGACTCAAAAGCTGTTTCATGGACAGGTGTGGGCTATTCCTTCGTTATTTCATCATCAATTAAGCAGGTAAAAGGTCTGGAGTTGATTCCAGGTGTGGCATTCGCATTTGGAAGCTGTTGCTGTGAACCCACAACATGCGGTCAATGGAGCTCTCAATGCAAGTGAAACAGGGCATCCATAGGCTGCAAAAAAAAAAATTCATCAGAGAGATAGCAGGAACATTAGGAGTTGTCAAATCAAGTTTGGTACATTCTGAGAAAAAATGAACGCACTGGTGTGCTCTGCCACACAAAAAGGCCTGGACGTCCACGGAAGACAACAGTGGTGAATGATCGTAGGATCCTTTCCATGGTAAAGAAAAAACCCTTCAGAACATCCAGCCAAGTGAAGAACACTCCCCAGGAGGTAGGCATATCATTATCCAAGTCTACCAAAAAGAGAAGACTTCACGAGAGCAAATACAGAGGGTTCGCCACAAGCTGCAAACCATTCATAAGCCTCAAGAATAGAAAGGCCAGATTAGACTTTGCCAAACAATATCTAAAAAAAGCCAGCCAAGTTCTGGAACAGCATTTTTTGGACAGATGAAACTTAGATCAACCTGTACCAGAATGCTGGGAAGAAAAAAGTATGGAAAAGGCTTGGAACGGCTCATGATCCGAAGCATACCACATTATCTGTAAAACACGGTGGAGGCAGTGTGATGGCATGGGCATGCATGGTTTACAATGGCACTGGGTCAATAGTGTTTATTGATGATGTAACAGAAGACAGAAGCAGCCGGATGAATTCTGACGTGTATAGGGATATATTGTCTGCTCAGATTCAGCAAAATTCAGTGAAGTTGATTGGACGGCGCTTCACTTTACAGATGGACAATGACCCAACCCAGGAGCTTTTTAAGGCAAAGAAGTGGAATATTCTGCAATGGCCATATCAATTACCTGATCTCAACCCGATCGAGCATGCATTTCACTTGCTGAAGGCAAAACTTAAGGCAGAAAGACCCACGAACAAACAACAACTGAAGACAGCTGCAGTAAAGGCCTGGCAAAGCATCACAAACAAGGAAACCCAGCGTTTGGTGATGTCCATGCGTTCCAGACTTCAAGCAGTCATTGCCTGCAAAGGATTCTCGACAAAGTATTAAAAATTAACATTTTATTTATGATTGTGTTAATTTGTCCAATTACATTTGAGCCACTGAAATAAGGGGACTGTGTATGAAAATGGTTGCAATTCCTAAATGTTTCATACGATATTTTTGTTCAACCCCTTAAATTAAAGCTGAAAGTCTGCACTTATATTGCATCTCAGTAGTTTCATTTCAAATTCATTGTGGTGGCGTACAGAGCCAAAATTATGAAAATTGTGTCAGTGTCCAATTATTTCCGGACCTAACTGTTTATGTATATATATATACAGTGTTCGACAAACCTATACATTTGCTCGCCCCGGGCGAGTGGATTTAACATCGTGGCGAGCTCCTATTGGCCCAAGCAGCACACGTGTGGTACTAGGTGGCGAGTAGATTTTTGGGTGATTTGTCGACCACTGTATATATATATAATGGTTTTTTGTTTTTTTTGTGACGGGGCATACCGCCACCTTTATTTCTGGGTGTCTCTTACCTTCTCTTCCTGCTCTTCATCTCCAGCATATTCTCCTTCTGACTTTGCATTTGCCATGACAACGCGACGCAGCAACATTACACAGTGCCGCATGGCCATGATGTCGTTGTGTTGCTATATATATATATATATATATATAGTGGGACTTTCATGCTGCTGGCCCTGTCTGCTGGCACTCTATTTGGACATTTCATTTGCTGTGAATACCCTTTGATGTAACTTTTTGTGATCGTGGCTACGTGTATCCAGGACTTTTCAGTCACCACAGTCATACAGGAGCAGAGTATCTTCATATACTATTACCATTTGCAGTCATTATACTGCTTTCATCTATATGGGTCTCTCTCCTCTATATGTCATCTGTGATATTTGTGTTTTGGGTTACTGAAGTACCTTTCTATTAATATTTGTTGCTGTCATGTACTATATCCATAGTTTCATGCTTGTAGGTCTTCCTACTATAGTGCCCTGTACACTAGCATAGTATGCCTGTTACATTCTACCATTTTGTGTTTATTTATTCTCTTTAGAGGTTTATAATTTATTTTCCTTTATTGGTTTCTTTTTTTGTTCATTATCTCCTCTATACGACCGTCCGGTTGTGGATCACTATGGGTACTTTGTCCCCATAGTGGTTACATGTTCTGAGGTTTTGATCATATTATGGTTTTTTTATGGTAGTTTAAGGGTTTTTTTCTTTTTTTGGGGTTAAAAAAGTCATATTTACATTTATTTTGTTCAGTCAGGCAGGGTTTCAACTAGCAGTTTTTTTGTTTTTCATCTTATTTTGATTTAATAAATTACTATTATTATTTTGCATAATTTGTCTGAGTGCTTTTTAGAGGTTTCTTTTTCTGTGTTTCTCTCTCTCTCTCTATCTCTCTCTCTCTATATATATATATATGTATCACACAGAAAACTGGCACCATACACTATAGAACTACAGTAGTCCCTAAATGGTGCAATGTATCCATATCCCCTCCTGAAATCCCTCTCCTGGCTTCCGATCAAATCCCGTATCACACACTCAATTCTCCTCCTCACTTTTAAAGCTTTACACTCTTCTGCTCCTACTTACATCTCAGCCCTAATTTTTCGTTATGCACCATCCCAACTCTTGTGTTCCTCTCAAGGATGTCTTCTTTCTACCCCCTTTGTATCTAAAGCCCTCTCCCGCCTTAAACCTTTCTCATTTACTGCCCCGCACCTCTGTAATGCCCTTCCCCTCAATACCCGACTAGCACCCTCTCTATCCACCTTTAAGACCCACCTTAAGACACACTTGCTTAAAGAAGCATATTACTAGCACTGTGGATTATACTGGATACATAATACATAAAGCTTGGCCCCCTGCAGACGCACTTACCAGAACGCCCTCCTACTGTCTCTGTACGTTCTCCCTACCTACCAATTAGACTGTAAGCTCCTTGGAGCAGGGACTCCTTTTCCTTAATGTTACTTTTATGTCTGATGCACTTATTCCCATGACCTGTTTATATTATCTGTTATTTATTTGATTACCACGAGTATTACTACTGTGAAGCGCTATGTACATTAATGGCACTATATAAATAAAGACATACAATACAATATATAAAAATACATAAAGGAATATGTAGCCGAGTCCCCCTACCCTGCCTCCGGTGCGGGGGAGCTACTCATCTGATAGGCCAGAGCTCCGCGCAATCGGGAGTGTGGGGGCAGCCATTTTGTTAGTTGCGCATGTGCAGTGCGGCGCGCAGTCAGTGTCAGGAGTGCGGCAGCCATCTTAGAATGGTTCTGCATATGCAGCAGCGGGACTACATGTACCAGAGTCCTCAGGTGGGAGGGAAGACCACATGGGACAGTCCTAGCCAATGGGATTCGAGCAGGAGTGAGGAACAGGATATCCTCCACGTGACAGAGGAGCGAAGGGAGAAGGTAGTGTCCAGGGAGTAGTGCTTCCTGGACTAGGCCTAGACTTTGCCTCTAGACCCAAGTTAGGCCCTGAGACACCTGTAGAGGAGTGTTGCAGGGAAGGCCCCAGATAGGGACTCTTCCCATTATTATTATTATTACTGCGCCGGGACGGCCGCGCGGCGCTCTGCAGCCTGGGACCAGGCCACAGGACCCAGAGACATTGTGCGAGACCCTCCGGCCGGTACTCCCTGTGCGAGGAGGATGAGGACCCTTAGGAGAGAGGGGAATTGTATTGGAGGCCCCGCTACGTGGGACCCGCTCCAACAACCCGCGACAAGCAGCACCTGGGTACTGGAGTACCCAGGCAGGAACCCAACATGCACCAACATCTACAGGGGGTAGCGCTACCTCACATTTGGGTGGGATTGCAAGGAAGGGCACATGGGGTTATTGGTGCCAAGACACCCTCAGTACTTTGGGGGAACCACTCAGTGTTTGGGGGTCACTGCATTATACTGTTGGTACCTGATAGTGTGTGTTATCTGTGTTTATTGTTGTGTACAGTAAAGATTAGTTATATACATTGTGTGGTGTATTGCTTACTACTGTGTATTAGTTCCTGTGAGAGGCTATCCCGCCAACGCTGGGATCCCTCATAGGTGGAGGCGCTGCGCGCAAGAGAGTAAGAGCTCACCCCAGGCTCCCAGAGGCGGAGGCTCAGGCCTCCGGTGAGCAGACAGGTACAGCAGCACACGTAGTTGCCCGCGTAGTTCCCTTAGGCATAGGGAAAGGGGGCTACAAATATATATAGCTGAAGAACATATAGGTATAGAAAGTATGCTGTATAGACAGTACTACCGTACGTGGAACTAAAGTGCAGATATATGTTGTTGTGGGTGCACGAGAACAGTGAAGAGACCCCTAATCTCTCCTAAGTAATCTATAGAACACACCAGGTGTCCCCAGCACTCTAAATGAAAAGAAAGATAATGAAGCTTAGAAATACTATTGTATATTCACAGAGCAAAAGACATGCTACAGCAATATGCAAATGCAAAAAATGGTAGTGAGTACATACAGATAAAAGCTGAAGGGGAGGAGCGGTGGTGGGGGAAAGGGAGTGTGATATCATTGGCCAGGTGAGGGTGGGGTAGGGAAAACCTTAACAGGGAAGGAAATCTGTGCAGGAATATGTGGGGGGGGGGCAACGTTTCGGGGTTATGAACCCCTTCTACAGGCCCATTCCCAAAGCCTCCACAAAGTGGGACTATGGTACTTCCCAACTCCCTCACAACTCAATCCTCCTAATCTTAAAATTAAAAAGTGAAAGGAAACACACAATTATAAAGGCAACTGAATGCACACAGTTTTGCATGAAATAGGATCTGATATTTAGCCTGTGCGTAACCTAATGCAATAAACACCTGACACACTGTGGACATGGAAGCGAAAGCACACTAAAGTGTGATATATCTCATTGGGCTGGCAAGACTCTCAGGGATCCAGACCCTGTTACGCAATGGACCACAATGGGAATAGATAAACTTGCACAAAGGTCCAGTCACCAGGTGGGAACATTGAACACCAGAACACGGTTAATTACTTCTGACAGGATACGGTACTCCCCTGGCGCCCAATGAGGGGGCAGAGGAAGCTAGATCTCAGGAGGGAAACCCCAAGTCCAACTCCGTATTCATACTGCCTGGCGCCAGGGTTCCCGATGTCCCCAATTACCAGTCGTTCATATTAACAATCATTTGCACAGCACATAGAAAAACATTTTTATTTTGTAATATACAAATATTTAAGCGATCTAATGGATAAACACAGAATAAATATATGTGGAGATATAACGTGTATAGAAAGTTATAATAATAATAATATATCAATGGGACACCCCTTATTACACATCCCATACACCAATGGGATAATAACATTAGATGGAGCCACTTACAGCTGGATCTCTGTTACTGTGACGTCATCACCAGCAGACCCCCCCGCATGTCACACTGTGCATGACATGAACCAGGGTCACGTGCCGCTGGGAGCCTATCACATGACGCCGCCTGTGACAGTTCGCGGACCCTCCTCCCCCCCCTCCCCACAACACAGGGGAGACTCTGCGCGCTCCCGCTACCTCTCCCTTTGTTTATTGGAAGGGGGCGCGCGAGCGCGATGCTTTGGCGCTCAGAGGGAGATGGGGACGCGCAGGCGCGAGCACGTGTGAGGGGCCCAGCTTCTGTAGTAATAACACGTAAGCGGTGTCCAGAGATACGTGGGAGATGTATAGACACAAAGATATCACTTCTGCGCAACGTGTTTGTGTGTGACTGTATACAATCCGCGACATGCTGTTTCCACATATGTATAGTGTACACACGTATACATACACACGTTCGTTCCGCTGTACAACGCCCTGGGTCCATTTCTCTGGTTACAGTCCCGCCTGTGTGTGCTGGGCCCGCCCGCTCGTGTTTTCTTTTGTTAGGGGCCGCCTGTGTGTGCTGGGCCCGCCCGCGCCTGACTTGGCGCTTATGAATCAAGGCAAAAGTGGAGCAACAAATCTGCCCTTAAGCATTTATCAAAGGAACCATAACAATGGTTAAATGCACGATGATTGTTTTCTTTAATACGTTTGGAGCAGTGATTTGTCCAATTATTTCTCCGCTTGTAGCCTGCCACCGGTGTGTGCATTGCCCGGCCGCCCGCCTATGTGCTGGGTATGTCTCTCGGGCCCGCCCGCACCTTTCTATGTCCTGTGTGTCTCGGTCCCGCCCGCGCTTGTCTATGTTGCTGGGTATGTGTCTCGCGCCCGCCCGCGCCTGTCTACGTGCTGTGTGTGTCTCGGGCCCGCCCGCGCCTTTGTTTGCTGTGTGTGTGTGTGTCTCGCGCCTTCCCGTGCTGAGGCTCGCGCGCGCCCCCGTCGCTCTCGTCCCGTTCCCGCGCGGCTCCTCCTCCTCCGCGCTCGGTGTCCGTGTCGGTGTGAGCCCCCTGTGTGTCCGCGTGCGTGTGAGCGCGAGCTGCTGTCTCCCCGCCTCCCCTCCTCACGTGTCCCGGCGGTGGTGGCGGCAGTGCAGGAGAGGCAGGGAAGGGATCTCCTCCTCACATGACCCGTGTGTTTGTCCCCGTGATCAGATCCGCTGCCGGCTCCCCTCCTCCTCCCCCCTCCCCGGGCCGCCCCGGGCTCCGGCCTCACACAGCAGCAGCAGCCTGACCCCGGGGGACGCGGGCCGCGGCCTGCCCGCCGCCGCATCTCCCTCCCCGCCGCCAGCCCCGACACATGGACATGCTGGATCAGGGCCTCGCCTCCGCCGCCAGGTGAGAAATACAGGCCGAGGCTGCGGCCCGCGCTCTGCCAGCCGGACAGGGGGGTCTGTGTTATTATACAGCTCTCTGCCATTGTGACTATGGGAAGGGGAGAGCTAAGTGTGTGTTTATATATATTTTTGGTGTGTATGTATATATATATAAACTATACGTAAAAAAAAATATATATATATATATATATACACACATTACAATATATATATGTATATATATTAATTAATATATACATACATTTACATTATATATATTAACACACACAATCCCAGCTAGCTCTAACTCCAACACCCACCACATCATGTGTATATATATATATATGTATATATATGTGCTATGGAGCGTGGGAAAAACAGGGGTGCCCTCTGTGCTACATCCAAATGACATTTGGGCACCCCCTGTTTTTTGTGTGTGTGTGTGTGTGTGTGTGTGTGTGTATATACATATATACACAAACATTACATTAAATATATATATATATACACACAAATATATATGTATAAACACACAGGTCCTGTAAGTATATATGTTTTGGTGAGCACTTCATCCAGCAGTGGGTCAATGAGGGCAATAGATAGATCTATCTGTCTCAGGGGTGGCACAGTATGCGTTGCATATTGAAAGGTACAATACACCGGAACCATCACACTCGTCAATATAGTCGGTGGATATTGATCGACATTTTGGTCACACGTAACAAATAGTGGCAGCTATAGGTGCCCTTCGCGTCCCTGTGAAATGTGTGTGCATATTTGATTTTTATTAATTGAGCTGATGTTTGTAGGCGCAAGCTTTTATTTTGATTGTGTGGACAGTGCTGTCCGGTTTTGTAAGTACAGGCATACCCCGCATTAACGTACACAATGGGACCGGAGCATGTATGTAAAGCGAAAATGTACTTAAAGTGAAGCACTACCATTTTTCCACTTATTGATGCATGTACTGTACTGCAATCATCACATACGTGCATAACTGATGTAAATAACATATTTGTAACAGGCTCTATAGTCTCCCCGCTTGCGCACAGCTTCGGTACAGATAGGGAGCCGGTATTTCTGTTCAGGACGTGCTGACAGGCGCATGCGTGAGCTGCCGTTTACCTATTGGGCAGTATGTCCTTACTCGCCAGTGTACTTAAAGTGAGTGTCCTTCAACCGGGGTATGCCTGTACCAACCAGTATCGACCATTTGTTAGTTTTTCACTTATTTGGCATGGTCGGTTTATAATAATCGCGCCTGCGTTCCAAGTACAAGTGTATGTGTACAAGTGTGTGTATAGCAAACAAGTATATTTAAGAATACATCTAGTGCTGTTTTTTTGTTTTAGATTGTGTGTACATTGCATATTTGGTTAGAAACGTCCTGCATAACACTACTTACAGGAGATTATATTTTTAAACCCCTTTTCTGTGTAACAATTTTGAAAGAAAATGATTCAGATTCAAATTGGTAAACTTTCCAATGAAAGTCTAGGTATACATTTTCAAGATGCATGATTTCATTTTTCCACAATTTCATGTTATGTTAAAACACACAAATAATAATAGTTATGTAAAACACACCGGGTTCAGTCTATGCTTTGTGTGTATGTACCCAGATTGCAGAAAGCTACCCCTGGGAAACTTTCCTTTCATTTTTTTTCATATTTATGTTTTGTTCTCTTTTTTAGCGTCTTTATGCTTTCCTTTGGGACATTATTCATGTATTACTCACCCGCTCATCGAGTTCTGGCTGCACACTGCTTTCTCCCCATTTTCTATCTTCTTTTTTTGTTTACCAAAATGTTGTGCTTTTTTCTTTTTCACTATTCTAGTTTTCCAAAGGTATTTTATGTTTCCTGTAATTCTGTTTTTTGTCTGTTCGCTGCTTCTCCGTTTTTCTTTTAGCTCTCATCCCCTCCTCTTTAATTTTTTGCTTGAAAGCTCTTTAAATCTCATATGTGGATTGTTCAGATACATTTGGCAAAATGATGCACAGTACTTCAGACGTGTGCAGTGACAATTATAACGTATTTCCATGTTTTTAGTGCCTCCCTTTTGAGCAAGCTTTTCCTGCTAGAACTGTCTACAATTAGGCCCGGTACCCAAAAGTGTAGTCCCACCTACGACCAGTGTAAACTAATGTTAGTGATTTGTTTAAAATAACTCGTCATGGTGATTGTGTTATTTAAATAAATGTAATCATATTTCAAGGCAACATCTAGCTGTTTTTGTTACTTTTGAAGTTAGGAAGATTTCTCTTTCTAGTGGTCCCCCTCAATTTATCAACTCTTTACTCAATCTCTAGCCCACCCTCTCCCTGTTTTTGTCTGCACAAACTCCTGTATGACACTTATCCTACAAAAGGCAGAAGCTAGAGTAAGCTCGCACTATGTCTATGCTTACCATGTTTACAGTGAACGTAAAGGAGCGATTCATGCTGTTTTTTAATTTAAAACATTTTTAACATAGGATTGAAGCAGGGGGTCTCCATTGATTTCAGCTCCTAGACCCCTGCTTCCGGACATACTGGCCTCCGTAGCGGGTGCCGGTAGCAGCTCTGGCTGAGCTTGCTGTCCTTTTTAAAGTTCCCGTGTCACGTGGGCCAATAGGAAGCCGAACCTGATGATGTCACGGCTTCCTATTGGCCAGCAGGATGAGGGAGCTTTGAAACTCCACTATTACATGAACCCTGTTGGCCGAGCGGTTACCGGCACCCCCCTATGGATGCAAGTATCTCTGGAAGCGGGGATCCCCGGAGCTGATATTAAGGGGGTTCAGCTCCGGAGACCCCCTGCTTCAATTCAATGTGTTAAAAAAACGAGGACTATAAACAGTCATGGATTGTTGCTTTAAAACGATTTATTACAAAACGATTTAGGCTTCAGTCATTTGGAATAAATTCCTCAAACAGGTCACTGCCATTGGTCATTTTGGCCCTAGGAAGGATTGCCCCATTACATAATTCCTTAGATTTTGGTATTTTACTGGTAAGGGGAAGCTGAGGAGGGCTTATCGAGCCGCTTCCCTAAGTAGACTTTTTATAGAAATTACTTTCCCACTGGAAAATGGTAGCCTCATTAGGCCCAGATTCACTAAGCAGCATTTAATCACTGACACTACTGCAATGTTAACCAAAACAGGAACATGTATTATTTTCCCTGATTTAAATCCAGATTAACCAAGATAATTCTATGCAGAAATCTGCTCATTAGAATATTGTTAGCTAGCGTTATTTCTATAGTTATGGAGGCTTCTTTTTGTTTACATATGTGTAAATATAGCAAACGACAGGGGGTGCCCAGTGCTACGTCCAAATGACAAAACATACATGGTAATAATTACAAGGAATGATGCTTCAGTATTATTAATAATGCTAATGCTAATAATAATAAAATATGGTTTTTTAGTTAGAAATTTTGGCCAAAACATTATAAGCTTGCACACCAAATCGTCAAGGTAAACCATAATAAGTGCAAGTCCTACACTACACTGCATTTGTTCCCTATACCTCTGTATGAGGGGGAAGAACCATAATAGATTCATTACCTGCAGCAAGATGAGAAGATCCACCATTAAAAAGGGGGAGGTGACGTGAGCTCTGGGGGAGGTGCCACAACCTCCATACAACTGATTCCAGTCAGAAATTAATTAACACACAAACCCAGCAAGCTCAAACGCCCACACCCACCTAATCTTGACTATATGTAATGCCACATAGAGTGCCACTGGGCTGTGGCACATGAATATAGCAAACGACAGGGGGTGCCCAGTGCTACATCCAAATGACAAAACATACATGGTAATAATTACAAGGAATGATGCTTCAGTATTATTAATAATGCTAATGCTAATAATAATAAAATATGTTTTTTTAGTTAGAAATTTTGGCCAAAACATCATAAGCTTGCACACCAAATCGTCAAGGTAAACCATAATAAGTGTAAGTCCTACACTACACTGCATTATTCCTTTTAATTATTACCATGTATGTTTTGTCATTTGGACGTAGCACTGGGCAGCCCCTGTCGTTTGCTATATTCATGTACCACAGCCCAGTGGCACTCTATGTGGCATTACATATAGTCAAGATTAGGTGGGTGTGGGCGTTTGAGCTTGCTGGGTTTGTGTGTTAATATGTGTAAATATATTGCACTGAAAAAGGTTCTTGTATTTTATTTTAAATTAGTTACTGATAATTTTGTAAATCCTTAAGTGTTTTTACAACAGACCTAGCAATAAATTTAGTGGAATTGTGTAAATGTGTCAACGTGCATTTCTATCAGTGTTGTGAATTTTTTTTTCTAGTTTGTGAATTCATATTTTCTACGTAAAGATTGGTAGAAACTTACGTGGTGCTTTAGACCAGTCGACAGACACATCTAGAAATATTCAAGAACCGTGTTCCTGTTTAATGACCCTCGGAATTAAATAGTAGATCTATGGACAAGTAGGTAGTGTAGCATACTAGTTTGGTAACCTCCCAATCTGTGAGTGTGAAGGTAATTGATATAGACAGTTCAAAAACAGCAGCATATTAAGTCACTCAATTCATACCGTACCTTGATAAACCGCTTCGGCGTGAAACGCGTTGGTGCGGAGGCACCTTTGCTCTTTTTTCATATGACCAATAAATAATTCATATTTTTATGGAAAACGCACTTTCTTCGTCATATTTGCCTGTTATTGGTTTCCGTGAGTAGTGCTCTGTTACTCTTTCTATTTTTGTTTTACGTAAAGATTGGGGTGTACCCATTACTGACTAATCAATGACACTGTAAATATTGGTTGGGACACCGGTCTTAAGTATACCTTGAGTATATTCGGTGCAATATCTTTCTACATTTTTGGTAATATAGAAATGTTTCATTGACTTATTTGGGGTCACATGTTTGTAAAAATCCTAACAAAATTGTATCTTATACTATATTAGTGAAAGCACTGTATGTTTGCCTGCCTGGATGTCCGGTGTCCCTAGGGGAAATCTCATTGGTCCCTTGGGTCGCCCACCCCCGCACACCTCTCATTGGCCTGAGGCGGAGTGACGGCCCACACACACATACACACACACACACAACACAGCAGCTCTATACACACACACACAACACAGCAGCTCTATACACACACACACACACACAACACAGCAGCTCTATACACACACACACACACACACACACACACACACAACACAGCAGCTCTATACACACACACACACACACACACACACAACACAGCAGCTCTACACACACACACACACAAAACACAGCAGCTCTATACACACACACACACACACACACACAACACAGCAGCTCTATACACACACACACACACACAACACAGCAGCTCTATACACACACACACACACACACAACACAGCAGCTCTATACACACACACAACACAGCAGCTCTATACACACACACACACAACACAGCAGCTCTACACACACACACACACACACACACACACAACACCTCTCATTGGCCTGAGGCGGAGTGACGGCCCACACACACATACACACACACACACAACACAGCAGCTCTATACACACACACACAACACAGCAGCTCTATACACACACACACACACACACACACACACACACACAACACAGCAGCTCTATACACACACACACACACACACACACACACAACACAGCAGCTCTATACACACACACACACACACACACACACACACACACACACACACACACACAACACAGCAGCTCTACACACACACACACACACACACACACACAACACAGCAGCTCTACACACACACACACACACACAAAACACAGCAGCTCTATACACACACACACACACACACACACACAACACAGCAGCTCTATACACACACACACACACACACACAACACAGCAGCTCTATACACACACACACACACAACACAGCAGCTCTATACACACACACAACACAGCAGCTCTATACACACACACACACAACACAGCAGCTCTACACACACACACACACACACACACACACACACAACACAGCAGCTCTATACACACACACACACACACACACACACAACACAGCAGCTCTATACACACACACACACACACAACACAGCAGCTCTATACACACACACACACACAACACAGCAGCTCTATACACACACACACACACACAACACAGCAGCTCTATACACACACACACAACACAGCAGCTCTATACACACACACACACCCTCTGTCCCCCCCCCCCCCCCCCCCCCTCATGTGCGCCTTCCTGCACTGGCTCCGGACGGGAAGCGCGGCCCTCCTACCCCAGCCGCTCCCTTACCTCCCCGGCGCTACCACCCGCTCAGGTAAGTCACTGTGCGTCCCGCCTCAGCCTCAGGCCCACTGCGCGTCCCGCCTCAGCCTCAGGCCCACTGCGCATGCCGCCTCAGCCTCAGGCCCACACACACAGGGCGCTTCCTACCGCCGCTCAGCCAGACGCCACATCGAGCGGGCCCCGGGGGGGGGGGAGCGCGAGTCTTAGGCCCACTCAGGGCGCTTGCTTCCTACCGCCGCTCAGCCGCACGCCACATCGAGCGGGCGCCGGGGGGGGGGAGCGCGAGTCTTAGGCCCACACAGGGCGCTTCCTGCAGCCGCCTGCACGCCTCACTCAGCAGGACGGCACATCGGGGGACCAAGCGGGCGCCGGGGGGGGAGCACGAGTCACAGGGAACGGGGGGGGAGTCACGGGGAACGGGGGGGGCCACCAGCCGAACCAGCAGGGGGACGGACGCACGGAGGAGGGGGGGAAATGCCCATACATAAATTATGACAATACATATGCCCACTGCTCTCCACCCCCCCCCCCCCCACTCCCCTTTCCACCCCCGCTCCCCTTTCCCCCCCGCTCCCCTTTCTCCCCCCCCGCTCCCCTTTCTCCCCCCCGCTCCCCTTTCTCCCCCCCGCTCCTCTTTCTCCCCCCCGCTCCCCTTTCTCCCCCCCCGCTCCCCTTTCTCCCCCCCCGCTCCCCTTTCTCCCCCCCCGCTCCCCTTTCTCCCCCCCCCTGCTCCCCTTTCTCCCCCCCCCGCTCCCCTTTCTCCCCCCCCTGCTCCCCTTTCTCCCCCCCGCTCCCCTTTCTCCCCCCCTCGCTCCCCGCTCCCCTTTCTCCCCCCCCCCCCCGCTCCCCTTTCTCCCCCCCCGAAACCTTTACAACAAATACTCACCTATTGTTCCACGAGTTATAAATAATACTACCTATTACGCATTTACATCCCGGGCAACGCCGGGTCTCTCAGCTAGTATTATATATAACTTGAGTGCCAGTGCTGAGCGCAGTTTTTCCTATTACAATTGTTTAAATATTTTAGTCTTGGGTGCACCACCCTTTTTTACTTGGCACTGATGTAATAACTAGCACAAGAGTTATTTTCTTGTCTGTGGTTTTTGTTACCTTGTACAATCCTCCAGTAGTTGTCACTTAAAGAAATATAACAGACTACTTTTTAAAGTTTGCATTATAACTTTTGGGCATGTGCAGTTGGGAATTCCAGTTTAGTATACTTGAGCGTTTTAACCCTTTGGGTGTCCCTGTGCCATCCTGGGAACCATGAAGGATTGGTACCCAGTACAGCACGGCCATCTGTAGCATAGCGGCTGATCAAGTCCTGACTCTCAAGGAGCTCCATGCCTGATCAGAAAGGAAGAGGAGGTTTTCCTACTCTATTCCTGACTTCAGAGGACAGATTACACACAAGAAGCCATCGCATACTTATTGAGCAGGAATGTAGGTGCTGCGGGTTGTCCTGCCATTCAAGGAATTATAGAGTAAGAGAAATAAACTATAGTAACCCTGGCTTATTTTACACTAAACCTATTCTCCCCCCCCCCCCATTTTATTAGAAGCAACCTTTTAATATTGGCACATTTTTGTAAAGAAAGAAAAATGGCCATAGGGTCAACAAAAGAAACCTGTGAAATCACGTCCCTTGTTTCATATGAGAAATAAATAGGTAGCTTTGTACCCTTTTTTATTGGGCCAACAATGGTGGGGTATAGAAGCTTTCAAAGGTTCAAGGTTTTTAATTCAGTTGTCATTTGAAATATTTTAGTAGAATAACTGTTTCCATTTGCTGAATCGATTTTTATTATTGCAGTTTCTTATTTATCCCCCTCCCTCCTCCGCATGGGGAATGGAAGATTTACCCCAAAACCGCTTGTACCGTTGCAAGTTCCGACAGCATTAAGACTACATAAACCCTACAGTGACATTAATACCTAAGACTACATAAACCCTACAGTGACATTAATACCAACTTAGATTGATGTGCAGATTTTCCTTTTTTAAGCTATTCTTTATTTTTCCCTTTTTAACCATTAGCGGTATATTTCATTTTAAACCCTTCCTTTTTTGCGGGCGAGAGAGAGAATTTCTAAGAACTTTTTGTTACTCCACCCAGCTTCCTGCAACATTGACATTGCTGGAGATTTATGTTGCGCTGAGTAAATGAGATGAGTCTTTTGCAAAAACGAAAACCAGGAATTGATCCCATTTGGAAAGGTATTCACTTTCACAGCGTGTGTGTGTGTGTATATGTATGTATATATATATATCTATATATATATATCTATATATATATATCAGAAAATAGCCGTGTTAGTCCAGTTGCGATAGTGCTGAATAAATGAGTTCTTCAGTATTAGGTGACACCTTTTTTATTGGACTAACAATTTATGTCATAGGACAAGTTTTCCAGAGTTATCCTCTCTTCTTCAGGTCAAGCAATACTCTGCTAGACCTGAAGAAGAGAGGCTTAGGCCCGGGCCATAGAAGGGTGAGGAGATCCGAGCCGCGCTGAGGCTCGCCTGCTGAAATCTGGGCGATTTCATGCCCATACAGGCGAGCCAGCGGGCGCGATCGGAGCCGGGGGGAGGTGGTTGGAGGCGGGCAGTAACATCGCTGGGCCAATCGCCCGCGACGCACTGACGTGCGATTTTACTTCTTGCTGTCTATGTAAGGCCACGTTTATAGTGCCTGCGTCACTCCTCTTCCTCCTCCTCATAGAGCAGTGGTTTTTTTTGTTTTTTTTAAACTTCTTGTTAAGGAAGCCTATAATTTCATTTTGTGAAATTCTGAGGAACCCCAACACTCATAGCATATCTAAGAGAAGTTGTATTGTAAAAAAAAAAACCCTCTCTAATAGCGCGTCTGAGATCAGATGCATTGTAAGGAACCCCAACCCTCTCTAATAGCGCGTCTGAGATCAGATGCATTGTAAGGAACCCCAACCCTCTCTAATAGCGCGTCTCAGATTAGATGCATTGTAAGGAACCCCAACCCTCTCTAATAGCGCGTCTCAGATTAGATGCATTGTAAGGAACCCCAACCCTCTCTAATAGCGCGGCTGAGATCACATGCATTGTAAGGAACCCCAACCCTCTCTAATAGCACGTCTGAGATCACATGCATTGTAAGGCTGCGGTCCCAGTCATAACTGACACGCGCCGCGCCCCCCCCTCCCCCCCGCCGGGCGCGCGTGCACAGCGCTAACTGCGGTCTGACAGGGAGAGAGGGAGCTTGCGACGGGAGGGGGCTGCTTGGGGATTTGCGGGGCGTGGCCATCACGTCACGCGTCAGGTTCGCCCTCATTGGGTGAACCGCTGGCGGGGGCATGGCCACGCCTCCGTCGCAAGTTTTAAACTCAATTTCATTGAGTTTAACAAATCTTGCAGCACGGCGCGGCTGCACCTTCAGCGTGAAGGTGCGTACTGGGCCCTTCCCCAATGAGGGGCGGTACTTACGCGCACAGCGCATGCCGAGCCGTGCGCTGTGGCAGTGACTGGGACCGCAGCCTAAGGAACCCCAACCCTCTCTAATAGCGCGTCTCAGATTAGATGCATTGTAAGGAACCCCAACCCTCTCTAATAGCGCGTCAAATCAGATACATTGTATGAAACCCGACCCTCTCTAATAGAGCAGCTGAGATCAGATGCATTGTAAATTCTTCTGTATTTAGAACACATTTTCAAATGACTTGGAAATTGCAGGGAATCCTTTAGGGTTGCTCGGGGAACCGAAGGGCTCCTAGTAAACATCGTTGAAAAACATTAAGTTAGAATAGAAGCGTGTTAGGAGTTCAGGCCTTACTATAGGAGGTGTTATGCAGCAATTTTATAGTTGCTGTGCTCATTAATTAATTCTAAAGCACATTTCTCAGCAATGGATATTTGTAACCGTCGCAGCAAAGCCATCTATTTTACCCAATATTTTTCCAAATTGGGAAACTACTGGATACCTTCTAAATACGGATACTGATCAGGATGAAATGGAAAGGTAAATGTAAATTGGAGATCAACGATTTTACTCAATAGTTCCCTGGAAAATATACCTTTTATGAACAGTTTGCAAAAACCCAACAAAATTAGAACTATACCTTTTCTTTCTGCTGACATTGATGGATTAACTATTTGTGGTATTGTTCTTTTGGCTCCAGAACCCTCCAAGTGGCTGGGTGTCTTCCAACTTCATATAAAGCCCTCGGACTCTGCAGTTATTTGGACAGCCTCCCCTGGGACCTCTGGTTTAATGGATCCTTTCACTTCTCAGTATATTTGGTCCTATGATGTTGCGGGTAACATAACAAATTCATTGTTGGATATTACAATCGATACTGTTGCTAAGGGTCGTTTTTATATCCCAGGTCATGTTTGTATGATGTTGGACTAGTTTTGTCCTTAACTCTGTAGAACACTCGGCCCTCTATTGGCGATATCTTATACTATTACTATCCCAGTGACCCATGCGGACACGCACGTTCCCACTTTCTGCTATTTACATTGAATGCGGTGAGATTGTTGATGTGTATCATTATTCTATCCTTCTCTTTGGTTACTCTTGGACCCTCTCGGGCTCTGACTTTAAGTTCCTGAGATATTTATCTTTACCTTTTATCTGCGGGTCCAAATAAAGATGCCGCCGGGGCCGTGGAGTAAGGCTACGGCCCCAGTGGTCACAGCTGCACGCGCACCGGAGCGTCTGGCGGCACGTGCACCCATTTCAGCCGCGACCTGTGGTCTGCAGTGGAGAGCAGGCGATCCAGTGGTGGGGGGGTGTGCCGGAATGCGGCCATGACGTCACGCGGCTGGTTCGCCCTCATTGGCTGAACCGCCACAGTGACGTGTCCAATGCTCGGCTTCTGCGCCAAAAGACAAAAATCTTGTCTTTTGGCCAAGGCGGTCGTGCATCACACCTTACATAGTTACATAGTAGATGAGGTTACAAAAAGACGTACGTCCATCAAGTTCAACCTATGCTAAATTTAGACAACAGATACTTTATCCTATATCTATACTTACTTATTGATCCAGAGGAAGGCAAACAAAAAACCCCATTAAGGGGAAAAATCAATTCCTTCCTGACTCCAAGAATTGGCAATCGGATTAATCCCTGGACGACTGGGGCCAGCCCGATAGAGGGCTATGTTCTGGTGTGTGGAGTGAGCACCGTAGCGCGCGCAGCAGCAGTCACTGGGGACCTAGCCTAAGGCCTCGGGCATGGTCAGCGCTTAGGCGCTGTCCCATGCTGAGGCGCGCTGCCGCAATGAGAGCGGCTTTAGCAGGGGCTCGCGCACACTTCCATACGCTTGCGGAAGCGTGTGTCTTAACAAATCTTACGTTTCTGAGCACGCCGGAGCGCAGGGCCGGTCACGTGAGCGGTTCGCCCAATGAGGGCGAACCAGCTCCGTGACGTCACAGGCCCCCGGACGGCGCGCGGTCTAAGGCCAGGGAAAGCAGCTGCTTTCCCTCAGCCTCCGCGCGGCTGAAGTCTGTATGGACTCAGCCTAAGGCTTGCATGGCAACCGTATTCTCTCCAGACCCCAGAAACACCAGCACATACAAAGGGAGTAGAGGGGGGGGGGTGTCATCAGCTCTAAATAGTGGGGTTCAGCCCCAAGGGACCCACAGTTCCAATTATGTGGATAAGGCCAACAAAAATATTGGGGGGGGGGGGGTGACTGGAACTCATGTAAAAATGTCTAATAAAATGTCATGCTGAATGGGGCAGTCTCACCCACAAAAATCGTTTGAGAGAGGCACAGGATAACAGAATATTTATAGCCATGTTTTATTTAATTTCTCTTTGGAACAGCTAGAAATGTTGGTGAATGGTCTGCCCCTTTAACACATACATTGCTGAAGAAGCACACAGCGTCATTGCCCACTCTGCACACATTGAACCAAAACTGAACCACTGACAACCTGACAATAGAGGCTTAACATGCTGAATGGAATGAATGTGAGGCAGGGGAGTGACATGGAGTTAGAAAAGAAAGAACTCTCCCAGCCATCACTACGGCCTGGGAAATGCAGGATACTTGTGCAGTTACTATACCAGCTATTGTTTGTTCCCTTCACATCATCAAACTGGCAAGTCTTGTTTTGGCCATGTGTACCCACAACGAAATAATTAAAAATGATACCAAAAATATTGAAGTAGAATATGTAAGAACAAAATAATATGGCTCCATTCTTTCACTGCCGTGTTCAATGTGTATAGGGATTCCGCTTTTAGGTTTTAACCAATAAACCCTGGAGGTGAAGAACCCTTTCCTAATGGATTCCACCTCTTGTGGCCGCCCGTCCACAGGTTGGGAATAAAGGCATCATGGTAACAAAAAAACTACCGATTTAAACCCCAAATTCAAATGCATGTTAAAAAAAAAATGTTTTAAATGAATTATCACTGATTTAAACTCTTTTTTTAAAATAAAATGAGAATACTGGGAAACCCAGACAAATAAACACTGATTTTATGAAAAAATAAACACCAGCAACGGGGGGTGGGGAAATCCAGTCCTCAAGGACCACCAACAGGTCAGGTTTTCAGGATATCCCTTCAGCACAGGTGGCTCAGTCAAAGACTGCACCACCTGTGCTGAAGCTGGGGTATCCTTAAAACCTGACCTGTTTGTGGCCCTTGAGGACTGGAGTTGGTCTCCCCTGGACACGACACGGGCATCTCTTGCTGGTTAATGGGTTTCATGGCTAAGTGCTGGCCATCCTGCTGAAAGTTTCTTTGGCAAATTATCTTTGCATACAGTATATTAAGCTACAAAATATGCTCCAGCCAAACCACTTTGATTGGCTTTGCATCTAATCCCATGCTCTGTTTAAAAGCTGTGTGAACAGCAGAGCATTTGCCTGTATGGGTTCCATGTAAATGGATTTCAGGCAAAAGGGTGACACATTGTGTGCTCATTTGCATGTAATTTCCCAGAATCCCTTGCTGCAGTGGGAGCACTGTATGCTAGGTGATAATGGTGAAAGGCAGGGTTGCAGACCTAAGACGTGAATGTGCTCACAAGTGATATTCTTTATCGGCTATATGCCAACAGTGGAGGTTTTTTGTTGCCATTTTCACCCACCATAACTTAAAAAATATATATTTATATTCCTTTGAAAAGTAATTTTTGATAATAAAATGATTCCTTTATTTCAAGGGAAACTCCACATAAGGGCAGAATTACTGTTAAAACGTCTTTTTCGAAAGGGGTTATGCTATGTTTATTCTTTAAATGAAGCAATTTTCGGTGTAGAATTGCAGCCAGAGGGGTTAGAGGCAGCAGTCATGTCTGTGAAATGACACACAGTGGCATGTGTAATGGGTTAAATGTAGCTGATGGAGACCTTTAAAACTATTTTGAAAGTATACATATTTTGTTTTTCATTATTCCATGTGAGACATACTTTGGAGAGTTTTTTTTTTTAATCTTGATCTGACGTTATTTGGCGATCAGACGGGCAGTCCTCCAAGCTTTTTTTCTTTGTTTTTAACTAATGACTGTAGAATTGTTCATTGAAAAAATGCAAAGCATATTCATATTTTATAAGATGCAGATATGTAAAACAGTGAAATCTTTCTTAAGGAAGACAGTTGCACCAATGTCTTTTATTTTTTTATTGATAATATAACCCGCTGTGTTTGAATGTCCTTTTAATAAAGGGGATTCAAATGAATTGTCGTGCTTTAGCCACATGGTCGTGTCGTTGGCATTTCTAGGGCAGTCTTTCTTCACATACTGTACATGCTCACTTGGAAAAGAAAATAATTTGACTGCATGCCCCCTGATATTTGCTGCTGTCATTTGGAGTGCGCTTCAGAAAAGCGAAGATTATAGGGGAATGTTTCCCACGGAAGAAGGGCAATGGGTCAATGTGTTGTCATCTGCCTTTGCTTTCCATGGTTCTTGGTCTCAAAAATGCACTTTAGTGGTCGTGTTTTAGGAGTCCTGCATATGTTACATCAGTTCTTTGCTGATTCATTATTATTATTATTATTGCCACTGCAAGACCTCTTAGGCCCGTAATATAGTGGGCGAACAAACGTGCCGCACACTTTTTGTGTGTACGGGTCCGTGCTGCTATGAGCGACAGTCTTGGAAGATTGTGTGTGTGTTTAATAATTTATTAAATAATATTTTTTTTAAAACGTACAGTATGAATAAAAATTATTTTTATTGTGCAACATTGATAAATATAAATATATATATACACACACACATACACACATACATACATACATACATTACAGCGGCGGTAGCAGCACAAATACTTACTTTTCTGAATCTTCCCCCCCTGTCGGCCGGCTCCACGCTCACTGCCGTGCGCGTGGCCCTAGCATACAATGTCTGGCTAACCACAGCCAACTATAAGTGCCGCACACACGGCGCAGCAAGCGCGCCCTCTATATTACGGGCCTTAAAAGCACTCTGAGAGGCAAAGGATGGCTGTAGATTGGATCTGGATAGCTACAGTATGTTCACTTGATTTGTAAGGCCTGGGACATAGTGAGTTTGTCCGGGCTGAGGCACTGGCCTTACACAGCGCGCCGTCGGGGGCGAGCCAGTGACGTCAAGGAGCTGGTTCGCCCTCATTGGGCGAACCGCTCACGTGACCGGCCCTGCGCTCCGGCAAGCAGGAAAATCTCAAACCTCCGTCAGACACGCTTCCCCAAGCGTGCGGACGCGTGCGTGAGCCCCTGCTAAAGCCGCTCTCATTGCGGCTGCAGGGGCTCAGTGACGAGCAGCAGCACGGTTATGCGCTGACCATGTCCGAGGCCTAACTCTAGTTAATCCTGTACTGTATTTCTATCGGGCCATGTAGGTGTTACCTGATGCAGTTGTTTGCTCCTCCTGAAACCGCATGATGGGGGGGGAAGAGAGAGTTAATTAAAATGCAGGGAGGATACTGTTCATTAATTGTGTGACAGTTGAAGAGGTTTCCTTGAGCTGACTGCTGCAAAAGAAAAGTGAAATGACTTCAGAGACTTCAGTATGGATCTAATTTTGAAACCTTTCACACTCCATTTCTTCTTGCTCTTAAATCTCATTTTCACAACCAGCAATTGTGGAAAATGTGACTGTTTATTGTTTTTTATGTATACTATAGGACAATCACACCATGCTTTTACCATTTATTTTTTTGCCTTTGGCTATATTCCAACGATTCTTCTTTTTGAGTCGCTACATGGGAGGGAGGGAGCCTTTGGTAAATTCTGTCAAGAATTGGAGGTAGGTGAATTGGTCTGAATCCCGTTTCCCAGATTGACCTGAATTTTCTTTTAAGTCAAACCGATCCCCACACCAAAATCCGTCTGTGAATTGGGTACTGATAAAATCTGAGCATACATCCAAATCCGCCGTTAAATCCATTCAGCCCAGAAAAACCGAGGATTTCCATTGTGCGCGTGGGTAGGTAAAAGTGTATAATCTATCCCCTCAAACCTCCCTCCAAATAAATTAGGTAGAGATGCCTCTGGGGGAAAAAGGAGCCTGCCTGAGGTACCCTGGGAGATACGCTAATGGATATGCAAAGTATATTTAAATGACTTGCTTCTGCCACTTTCTGAAAGGCTGTCCATAACTGGGTTGACAAGCCAAAGCCCGCGTCCATAGTAAGCGCGGTGTCGCGTGCACCGCACACAGAAGCCTGAAAGGCAATGTACACTGCCATAGCGTGCACGAGCGTGACGGCGCAACCAATTTTTCGCGAGGCAAAATCTTTTGGGTCACAAAGCGGTTCAGCCAATGAGGGCGAAATTGGAGCTGCTCTTGGTCGCATCTCCTCCCACAGGCCACAGATCGCCTGTGCTGCAGGCGCGCGTGATGTTGCTGCAGGCGCGCGTGATGTCGCGCGTACCTACTATGTACAAGCTCTAAGGCACCTAATGGCTGGATTGGTGTCACTCAACAGGATTAGAACCCACCATCTCTGCTACTCTGGGTATCGGCTCTAGTAGTGAGAGCTAAACCATCGGCTCACTTGTGAGCTCTACTTCTCACTGAGTGCTCATACCTATACAAAGCACTTGACCCTCTTCTGGGATAGAGCATCATATGTAATAAGCAGTCTTCTGCCATGCACATGAAACCTGCACTGTAGGTGCAGGAGACCTTGGGAGGCGTGGCCAGTGATGTCACACGAGCGATTTGCCATTATTGGCTCTGGCACTATGGGCACCCGCGACAGACTTCAGGTATGTGTTTCGGCGCCATCGCCAACACTATAATCTCGGTTTTAGGCTTGCAAAATATAGGTCTCTCTCCACTCCCCCCCACCCCCCCTTAGACTATACTTGATGGACGTATGTGTTTTTTCAACCTCATCTATATCTATAAGTCTCAAATAATGTTTGTGTGTGTATGTCTTCCCCCTGTGTGATTGGCCCTGTGTTCCCTTTGTGTCATTGGCCACGGACGCGCCCCGCTCACCCCACCACTCACATTGCACCTCTTGCCCTCACTTGGATTAGGAATCTCACTTAGCAGGACCATCCACACCACTACCACCCACCGCTTGGCCTCACCTCTCCCCCACCACCAACCCCCCTCCCCCCGGTCACACCACTACCACCCACCGCTTGGCCTCACCTCTCCCCCACCACCAACCCCCCTCCCCCCGGTCACACCACTACCACCCGCCGCTCGGCCTCACCTCTCCCCCACCTCCAACCCCCCCTCCCCCCGGTCACAACACTACCACCCGCCGCTTGGCCTCACCTCACCCCCACCACCAACCCCCCGGTCACAACACTACCACCCGCCGCTTGGCCTCACCCCCACCACCAACCCCCCTCCCCCCGGTCACAACACTACCACCCGCCGCTGGGCCTCACCTCTCCCCCACCACCAACCCCCCTCCCCCCAGTCACATCACTACCACCCGCCGCTTGGCCTCACCTCTCCCCCACCACCAACCTCCCTCCCTCCGGTCACACCACTACCACCCGCCGCTCCTCTGCGCCGGCCTCACCTCGCCCCCACCACCAACCTCCCTCCCCCCGGTCATACCACTACCACCCGCCGCTAGGCCTCACCTCTCCCCCACCACCAACCCCCCTCCCCCCCCGGTCACACCACTACCACCAGCCGCTTGGCCTCACCTCTCCCCCACCACCAACCCCCCCCTATGTACAATACATTTTGTTACATCAGCTAAAAGTTTATGGATTAGACACTTTTCACTGTATGCAGCACGCGCTGCCCCTCTGGCAGTGAAAGGGTTAAGCCATGCCTCTATATATATATATATATATGGGTGCGGTGCACAAGGGTGTTTGTCTCTTTTTTTTTTTTTTTTTTTAGAGAGAGAGACGGCAAACGGCTGCTTCTGTGCTTCTGGCCAAGCGTATAAAATGCAGTGTTCTCAATCTCAAAAGGCAGATGAAATATTAAGGGCAGCAAACCCATGAATTCCTCGGCTCCCTGGCAGTGAAGTGGTTAATGTACAGTTGTTGCATGCCTGAGGGACTAAAGTAGCCTTGCATTTTTAATTAATGGGCAATTAAGAGAACGAATGCCCTCCCAGAACAAAATAATCCTTTTATGTCCGAGATGTAGCATTGCCACAAGTCTTAGGCTACGTCCAGGGTGAATCCAGCCGGCGCTGAGGGAAAGCGGGTGCTTTCCCTGGCCTTCGACCGCGCGCCATCCGGTGGCGTGTCGGGGGCCTGTGACGTCACGGAGCTGGTTCGCCCTCATTGGGTGAACCGCTCACGTGACCGGCCCTGCGCTCCGGCGAGCGCAGAAACTAAAAATTTGGTAAGACCTATGCTACCGCACGCTTGCGGAAGCGTGCGCGAGCCCCTGCTAAAGCCGCTCTCATTGCGGCTGCAGGGGCTCACTGCCGAGCAGCAGCGCGCCTCAGCACAGGTCAGCGCCTAAGCGCTGACCATGCCTGAGGCCTTACCTTATACTAACTAGAGGTGTCACACTTTCACCATGCACAATCGACCCTTTATTTGCATATAAAAGTCACTGCTCAGAGTTTGCAAACTATTTGCTGTGTGTTAAATCAATGTGCATTGAGAATTTGTTTAATGCAGCCAACTCGCAAAGAGAAGAGCATGTTGTGAACAAGACTGAACACACCTGAGATACATGGGAAATATGCTAATTTGTATATGCGAGGTGTATTCAAATTAACACACAGTTCCCAGGCGAGTTCAGTTTTGTGCACAGGTATCGCTCTGTGTATTTTATAAAGGCGTGTTTGGTGAGGTGTATAAATCAATGGGGACTCACTCTTTCTCCCTCTCTCTATCGCTCTCCCTCTCTCTATCGCTCTCCACCTCTCTCCCTCTCTCTCTCTCTCCACCTCTCTCTCTCTCTCTCCACCTCTCTCTCTCTCTCTCTCTCTCCACCTCTCTCTCTCCACCTCTCTCTGTCTCTCCACCTCTCTCTCTCTCTCTCTCCACCTCTCTCTCTCTCTGCATCTCTCCATATTGCAGGCTCTGAATGGGAGTTGGCAGCATTAAACGAACTTAAAATGTTCGGTGAATTACTTGCGATTTGTCGCTGAGCTGG
Organism: Ascaphus truei; assembly: GCF_040206685.1. Taxonomy (NCBI): domain Eukaryota; kingdom Metazoa; phylum Chordata; class Amphibia; order Anura; family Ascaphidae; genus Ascaphus; species Ascaphus truei. The sequence goes on from NC_134488.1 coordinate 129,587,342, forward strand.
AATTCATTGGCCAAAACGCAAACTGATGGTGGAGATGGGATTTTTGAGAAACATCTAGTCTGTAAAAGTCCTGCAAACTGGTTCCCCGGGATCGATTTTCATATATATAGAAAGAACAAAAACGACGAAAGAACTTCCGATGAACAAGCGCAGTCATTTTCTGTCCCGTCTTATGTTTGCTCGTTGTAAAATGACTGAGGCCATCATTACCAGATAAGGATTTGAAATTCAGAGAACCCAGTACGATGAAGCGCAATCATCTGTCACAGGAGTCGCTAAAGTAAAACTTTCACTTTACGGGTCATTTAACCTGTTTCCCCGTGTTTTCTGGAGGGGGGGGTGGGGGAGGGGTGCTGTGTAGAAATGCCTGTATGTATATATGTGTGTATTACCCACACCCATGGCTCGACGTAAAGGACGCATCGCAGGTAGGTGGAAATATCAGTGTAGTGAAACGCACATATCCAACGTGTCAGTCCCTAGGACCTGGTGAAGGTGTTATGCGGAGGACCGAAACGTTGGATTTATTTGTTTCACTGCACTGGTATGTTCACTTGCCTGTGATGTGCTGCGTCCTTCGTTACTTTGAGCCGTGTGTGTGGGTAATGTGCGTCTCTATCTGATTATAGTGATGCGTGCACTCACCTTTGCCAATTCCTACATTAGGTGTGCCCGCTGGTTACTTTTTTTGAGATCGAGAGAGAAGAACATGGAAGCGCCAATGTGCACCCGATATGGCACTCCAATTTCGTATCTATGCACCAAATGGGTAGTGCACGCGCCAAGAGCAAATCCAGAGATGGATAAATACTCCACGATGAAATAGACACAGCACTGTAAGGTCGAATATCAAAAGGTGATCTTTATCGTCTTTACAATGCTGTGCCAATTTCATCTGGGTCTGGGGGAGTATTTATCTTTCTTTTGATTTGCTGGGTGAAGAGCATGGAGGCTCCATCTGTCGTGGCTTCCTATTGGCCCATGTGATATGGGGGATTTAAACCTCCATGGAGCGCCGGCAACAACTCCAGCGTGAAGTATCTCATGAAGCAGGGATACCCTGGAGCTGAAATTAACACGATGCAGCTCAGGAACCCCCCTGCGTCCCACATAGGGGGAGGAGCATTAACATGAAATACTGCTATAAGAGGCACAGAATTGGTTTAAGCTCCTAGTTGCACATTGAGACCAAGTATTGCAAATGCAATGCTGTCCCAGCTGTAGTTACCGTGAGTTGCGAGCTGTATTGTTTCTGTATGTAGCCCCGTTTAGACGTGCCTATAAACACAGCCAGCTAGTTCCCAGTATATATCGCCTCGTTTGCAGCATCATTTAAATGAATGTGCTGTGCCAAGTTACTTCAAACATTGACTATAAGAAACCCCCACCAGTGGCACAAAATGAAATAAACAAAGCAGTCTAGCAGCTAAAAGAGGAATTCCCTATTTGGTTGAGTCATAGGATCTGTTTCATAACAAGATTAAACAAGCAAGCAGACAGAATATTCTGAAAGAAACGCCCACGGAACAATAATATTTGGGCAGATGAGACTTTCTGCCGTCTTAATCAGATGTTCGCACAGTAAAATTTGGAATGAAGGGCCTAAGGCGTGAAAGAACAGTTAATGCTCAGTGAGCAGATCTCTGTCACAAGACTACATGTTACATTGAAGATCTGGGTCCATGAGAAATAACATCCACAATAAGCTCGCTTTGTACTGTTGTGTTCAGTTGAAATTGTCGGTTCAGTTACAAAGTAGTTGTGACAAACCTCTATTTCAGAAAATAACTCATTGGAAATCGTAATTTAAGTATTAAAGGTAGTAACAATATGTTGTGTTTGCATAGCTGTAATTAATCTATAGCACTGTTGCCTGCAGGGGGGATAGCTGTCCCGGGTCCGGTGAGGAAAGGGACCCAGGCCCACTGCCGGCAACACTAGCATTACATGATGTGTTCTGATCCGCTGGGGGATGTCCTTGGAGGTGCCTGTCAGGCAGCATGCTGCTGGAAGGGAGGCACCTTGACAGGCCCTCTCAATCCTCCAGGGCAGCAGACAGGGTCCTATCCCCCTCCTCTCCTCACTCTCCATCCCCATCTCCCCCCTCCCCCTCTCTCATTCCCCATCTTTCTCTCTCCATATCCCCCTACCCCCTTTCTCCTCTCCCCACTGTCCTCTTCTCTCCCCCCCCCGCCCTCTTCTTCTCCCCTCTCTTTCCCCCCCCCCCCCCCTCTTCGATGACAAGTGAGAAGTATTGGCAGCAGGTGTGGTACTGCCACTTTATACCCCCTCTCCAGAGATCCCTCGGTAGTGGTGCCAGTATATTTGCAGGCAGAGATATTGTGTTTCTTAATCTAATGGCGACATTTAAATGTCCCGCCCCCCGTGGGCTAATGGGAAGCGGTGGCGTTATCCGGTGCGGCTTCCTATTGATCTGCACCTTTAAACTCCGCAGAGACACCGGCTCCCCCTACAGAGGTAAGTGTCTCTGGAAGCAGGGGGTCCACGGAGCTGACATTAACAGGGTTCAGCTCTGGAGACCCCCTGCTTCCATCCTGCAAAAGTGGAGTCAGGACTGGATTCTTTCTGGCAATATTATTTCAGGTCTTTTGTGTGTGACGTTTCCATGTTACTGCATCCAACATGAAGATATGGTGGCCGGTATTTATCTCCTTCACTCAGTAACATTTGTTGAAGCATTCATCCTTTCCTTAATTGTCTTGCAGTTGTGCATTGTATATGTAAGTAGGGCATAGCAGGCACAATTACAAGTGCTGCTTTATTGCTTGTAATTGGCCACATGCTTATAAACTATAATTGGGTTCTCCACAAAAGCACGTTTCAGCAGAAGGTAAGCAGATGGTCCGCTTAATACGACCCAAACAGCCGAAATGTCTTTTTCTGCGGGGATTCTTGCCCTATTTTAGCAGGAACAAGGCATTGTGCAGGCTTAGCAGGCAAAGGGAGGGTTTGCATCCTTTTCAAATGCTTTTTATCAGTCATTGACTCTCCACATTACTTTGGCGGCTTGTATTGCAGTAAGGAATTAACTCTCTTGGCCAGGCGTGGCGAACTCCAGTCCTCAACAGCCACCAACAGGTCAGGTTTTGAGCATATCTCCAGGTGGCTCTTTGATTGAGCGAGCTGTGCTGAAGTGGGGACATCCTGAACCTGACCTGTTGGTGACCCTTGAGGATTGGAGTTCGCTGCTCCTGATCTAAACCTTTAATATAGTGATTTATTTGTTGAGTGTAGGTACAGCCATGTGCCTTTCTGTACTTCCGAGGCATATATAAAGGTTGCATGCTTAGCAGAAGTTGGGCTCTTTCAATAGTGTTCAATGTTTTGCAAAACTAAAAGTTGAAATAACCAAGCAATGTCGTAAAGAATTTGACCGGCGCCAAAGAATGTTTAAAAACTGCCACTTTAACCTGTCTGCTGCCAAAGACCAGTGCTGTCTCACCCATTTTGCAGTGAACAGGGTTAAAATATTGACGCACATAGAGGTGGACTAGTCCAGATTTTTTATGGTCCCTGCACACCTACGGCCTCGGCCATGGTTATTGCTGGCGGGCGGAGGCGCGCTGAGGCTGAGGGAAAGCGGGTGCTTTCCCTGGCCTTAGACAGCGCGCCGTCCGGGGGCGTGTCGGCGGGCGGGCCAGTGACGTCACGGAGCTGGTTCGCCCTCATTGGGCGAACCGCTCACGTGACCGGCCCTGCGCTCCGGCAAGCGCGAAGATTTAACATTTCCCTAAGACCTACGCTTCCGCGCGCTTGCGGAAGCGTAGGCGAGCCCCGACTAAAACCGCTCTCATTGCGGCTGTAGGGGCTCAGTGCCAAGCGGAAGCGCGCCTCCGCCCACATGCACTATCCATGGACGCGGCCTAACCAGAGACGTGTCCATTCTCTGTTCTGTGTGTAATAAGCCTGCAACAATGTTGCATACAACTCAGAGCAGCCAGCACACACCTCCTGTGATTACAGTAGAAATACATACTGGTGAGTCTTCTAAGGCCTCGGGCATGGTGCCTCGGGCCACGCTGATCAGCGCTCCTGCTCTGCCTCGCCTGCTCCAACTGGAGCTTTTTTGTGTCCTGGCAGGTGAGGCAGTGAGTGTGCTTTGGGGGCGGGAGGCGGGGCTAGTCCCTCGCTCCCATTAGATGTGAGCGGTCACGTGACCGCTCCCCTGAGCGGCAAATTTTAAACTTGCCTGTCTCCTCAGAATTTCTCAGCCTCCGGAAGCGTGGGGAAGCAGCTGCTAAAGCCGCGCTGATCACATATGAAGGGGGTAAGTTCATCTGCTCAGCGCGGCTCAGCGGGGTCTGTGGGACTATGTCCCAGGCCTAACTCTTAGGCCTGGAACATGGTGCAGGGAGGAGCGCTGGGCAGTGCTGACGCTCATGCTCTCCTGCTCAAGCAGGAGATTTTTCTTGTCCCTGCATGAGCGCCAGAGAGCGCGCTTGTGTGCCGAGTGGGAGGCGGAACGGGAGGCGGGGCTAGCGGGCCACGTCACGGACTCTCATTGGCTTCTGGCAGTCACGTGACCGGCCCTGCGCTTCCCTCAGCGGGAAAACTAAAATTGGTCTGTCGGCTGAAATTCCGCACGCCTGCGGAAGCGTGCGGAAGCGCCGTCTAAAGCCGCGCTGATAGGGATAATGTTTCCCCTCAGCGCGCCTCAGCACGGTTTTTTTGACCATGTCTGAGGCCTTACCTTATTGTCTGTGGTAGGGGGCTCACTGGAACAGTTTTGCAGGCCCCTCTAGTCGCAGATGTGTGGGGCTCAAAAAATGCTATTGAGGGCCAGCCATCAAAGAGAAGTCATTGGTCCACTATATGTGGGCCCGTGCTTTTAGGGATCACGTGCGCAGAAGAATCTCGTTGGTGCCGGAGCTCTCTCACCCCTCTGCTTCCCTAAGTTGCATCCCAAAGTGCCTTGTTAGCGCTTTGCTAAGTTTAGCGGGGTTACTTTAGGGCAGGCCTGCACAACTCGTAAAGCGAGAAGGGCCGAACTGCTCCAAGGAAAAAAAATTTGGGCCGCACGGGTAAAATCATCATCATCATCATCATCATCATCATCATCATCATCATCATCATCATCATCTCTCCTTCAGCACCCCTCATCATCATCCTCATATCTCCCCCAGAACCCCTCACTATCAACCTTTGCGATACTCCCCATCTATCTCTCATACCTCCATCTCCCCCTCACCCACTCACATAATACTCCCTCTCCACATCAAACACACAATACCCCCCTGCACACCACACACATCCCACCCCCCTGCACCTCACATCCTTCTCCCCCCCTGCACCTCACACCACTCTCCCCCCCTGCACCTCACACCACTCTCCCCCCCTGCACCTCACACCACTCTCCCCCCCTGCACCTCACACCACTCTCCCCCCCTGCACCTCACACCACTCTCCCCCCCTGCACCTCACACCACTCTCCCCCCCTGCACCTCACACCACTCTCTCCCCCCTGCACCTCACACCACTCTCTCCCCCTTGCACCTCACACCACTCTCCCCCCCCTTGCACCTCACACCACTCCCCCCCCCCTTGCACCTCACACCACTCCCCCCCCCTGCACCTCACACCACTCTCTCCCCCTGCACCTCACACCACTCTCTCCCTCTGCATCTCACATCACTCTCTCCAATTGCACCTCACATCACTCTCTCCCCTTGCACCTCACATCACTCTCTCCTGAACCTCCAATCACCCCTGCACCTCCAATCACCCCTGCACCTCACCCCCTGCACCTCACATCACCCCTCCTGCACATCACCTCCCCCGTCCTGCACATCACATCCCCTGCACCTCACCCCCCTGCACCTCCAATCACCCCCCTGCACCTCCAATCACCCCTGCACCTCCAATCACCCCTGCACCTCACATCACCCCTCCTGCACATCACCCACCCCCCTCCTGCACATCACCCACCCCCCTCCTGCACACCACATCCCCTGCACATCACATCCCCTGCACCTCCAATCACCCCCCTGCACCTCCAATCACCCCTGCACCTCACATCACTCCTCCTGCACATCACCCACCCCCCTCCTGCACATCACCCACCCCCCTCCTGCACATCACATCCCCTGCACATCACATCCCCTGCACCTCCAATCACCCCCCCTCTGCACCTCCAATCACCCCTTCACCTCCAATCACCCCTGCACCTCACATCACCCCTCCTGCACATCACCCACCCCCCTCCTGCACATCACCCACCCCCCTCCTGCACATCACCCACCCCCCTCCTGCACATCACATCCCCTGTACATCACATCCCCTGCACCTCCAATCACCCCCCTGCACCTCCAATCACCCCTGCACCTCCAATCACCCCTGCACCTCACATCACCCCTGCACCTCACATCACCCCTCCTGCACATCACCCACCCCCCTCCTGCACATCACATCCCCTGCACATCACATCCCCTGCACCTCCAATCACCCCCTGCACCTCCAATCACCCCCTGCACCTCCAATCACCCCCTGCACCTCCAATCACCCCCTGCACCTCCAATCACCCCCTGCACCTCCAATCACCCCCTGCACCTCCAATCACCCCCTGCACCTCCAATCACCCCCTGCACCTCCAATCACCCCCTGCACCTCCAATCACCCCCCTGCACATATCCACGTTTGGATCAGGGGGGGAGCGGCCGCAGAAGAGCTCAGCTGGCTGTGACTTCCCCCTCCGTCCCACGTTGCGAGGGGGGGGGGGGGGGGAGGTAGCAGGGAGCGGGCCCTGCGCGGGAATCGCCGCCATTTTTTTTTTCAAAGATTTTTTTTTTTTCAAAAAAAAAAATTTTTGAAAGTTTTTTTTTTTCAAAGTTTTTTTTTTTTTTTTTATAAATCTCATGGAGGGCCGCACAGAGAGGCCAGGCGGGCCGCATGCGGCCCGCGGGCCGCGTGTTGTGCAGCCCTGCTTTAGGGTTTAGTGGTTAGGGTAATCTCTTAGGATAAGGCGTTAAGGTTTTTAGTGTAGGGGGTAGTGTTAATATTAGAGGGTATTAGGGCAAGTGCTTAGGTTAGTAGCGGCGAGGTGAGCAGTGGCTAGATGTCCTTGACCGCAAATACAGAGACTAGAACTTTGAACTATTGCTCTGGGCCTCCAGCAGGCGGGTTCTGGGCCTCCAGCAGGTGGGTTCTGGGCCTCCAGCAGGCGGGTTCTGGGCCTCCAGCAGGCGGGTTCTGGGCCTCCAGCAGGCGGGTTCTGGGCCTCCCGCAGGCGGGTTCTGGGCCTCCAGCAGGCGGGTTCTGGGCCTCCAGCAGGCGGCTTCTGGGCCTCCAGCAGGCGGCTTCTGGGCCTCCAGCAGGCGGCTTCTGGGCCTCCAGCAGGGTCAGATCTCTGACGTGGTTCAGACAGGATTTCATATTGAGTCTTTCACTGTACTAGCAACCAGTAAGTAGCCTTTCACTGTTTTGAGTAACAGAAAAAGACTGTGCTGCTCCAAAACCCCAGACCCAGTGCTTGCATAAGCTTAATTTGATTTGATAAAGTCAATGGTGAAATACCCTTTTAAAAAGAGATACCAACACCTTTCACTGTTACAATAAACAGATTTCCACAGTACAGGCATACCGCAGTTTAAGGACACGCACTTTAAGTACACTCGCGAGTAATTGCCCAATGGGCAAACGGGAGCTCACGCATGCGCCTGTCAGCACGTCCTGAACAGCAATACCGGCTCCCTACCTGTACCAAAGCTGTGCGCAAGCGGGGAGCCTATAGAGCCTGTTACAAATGTGTTATTTACATCAGTTATGCCTGTATATGAGGCTTGCAGTACAGTACATGCATCGATAAGTGGGGAAAAGGTAGTGCTTCACTTTAAGTACATTTTCGCTTTACATACATGCTCTGGGCCCATTGCGTACGTTAATACGGGGTTTGCCTGTATATCGACTAGCTGGTACTGATTCCACATTCACTGCGGTGAGAATCAACACATGCTTGTGTCCAGGCACACAGGTGACTGCTTGAAAGTCTCTAATGCTTAAATGTAACGCATTTTAAATTGAAATTGATATAAATACATGTTAATTCCTCTAGATTATACATTTTCACGAGCAGGGCCTCAGTACCTATTGTATCAGTGTGCATTCGTTTGTTCCTGTACTTTATTCTGATGTATTGTATGGATGTGATCCCCTCTTATTGCCCTGTGGGATATGTTGGTACGCTATATAAATGATGTTACCTGGGATGATGTTGTGGTATGTGCTGAATTTCAATCCAGTGCAATCTTGCAGTTTAATATCCCCCAAAGCAACTGTGTGAGAATGAAAACAGAATTTTAACATAAATAGTCCTGCGTTTCTGTGGGTGGGTCCTGCGTTTCTGTGGGGATGATTTCTGTGGCTCCTGCGTTTCTGTGAGGATGATTTCTGTGGCTCCTGCGTTTCTGTGGCTCCTGTGTTTCTGTGGGGATGATTTCTGTGGCTCCTGCGTTTCTGTGGCTCCTGCGTTTCTGTGGGGATGATTTCTGTGGCTCCTGCGTTTCTGTGGCTCCTGAGTTTCTGTGGGGATGATTTCTGTGGCTCCTGCGTTTCTGTGGGGATGATTTCTGTGGCTCCTACGTTTCTGTGGGGAGGATTTCTGTGGGTCCTGCGTTTCTGTGGCTCCTGCGTTTCTGTGTGGATGATTTCTGTGGGTCCTGCGTTTCTGTGGGGATGATTTCTGTGGCTCCTGCGTTTCTGTGGGGATGATTTCTGTGGCTCCGGCGTTTCTGTGGGGATGATTTCTGTGGGGATGATTTCTGTGGGTCCTGCGTTTCTGTGGTGATGATTTCTGTGGGGATGATTTCTGTGGCTCCTGCGTTTCTGTGGGGATGATTTCTGTGGGTCCTGCGTTTCTGTGGGGATGATTTCTGTGGCTCCGGCGTTTCTGTGGGGATGATTTCTGTGGCTCCTGCGTTTCTGTTTGGATGATTTCTGTGGGTCCTGCGTTTCTGTGGGGATGATTTCTGTGGGTCCTGCGTTTCCGTGGGGATGATTTCTGTGGGTATTGTAGTTTGTTCTGGAGTTTAAAGATGTTGCTTGTGTTTTCTCTAGCCACGACAAAGGACAGGACACAGACGACGTAGAGTTACTCGAAGGTAAGCACATGCGTATTCTATTGACACACACACACGTGTGCACATCCCTGTTCAGCACATGGTGATATCGCACAAAAAGGAGGGTACAGAGGAACTTGAAGCCATCCCACGTCTCAGATTACCATGTAGGCGAATTACAATGCAAAACTACTTCTACAGAAAATTCTCCTAATGACTTTCATACTGCCAAAGACAAAGGTCATGACCCTCGGCTCATATTGCTTGACCTCTCTGCACCCTTTGATTCTGTGGAGCGCCCACTTCTCCTTCACATTCTCCATGCTCCTGGAATCCGTAACAGAGCTCTAACCTGGATTTACTCTGCCCTCTCCCATCGTACTTTGTGTCTCGTTGCCCCATTTTACATTACTGGTGGCAGCACTATCGTACTTCCAGTATCGTGAGCACGCTGCCCCGGTGTCACGTTTGACTCCTTCCTCACATTCTCCTTTCATTCACAATGTAGCTGAAACCTGTACATTTTTTCTCTGTAACCTTGCAAAGATACGCCCTTTCCTCTGTAACTCTAGCGCAGGCCCTCATTCTCTCAACTATTGCACCTTCTGCTGTCCGGCCTTCCTGCCTCTCAGCGTTGTCCCCTACAATCACTCAACTCTTTCCTAAATCTAAGGCCCCGCTGCCTCAGACCACGCGCCCGCACTGCAGACAGGCGGCGCTTGGAGAGGCACTTGTCCGCTATCTGCGGTTTGTAGGGAGTGGGAGTTGGAGCGGGGGGTGTGGCCAAGACGGGCTAATGTCACTCTCCAGGCTGTGTGTTCGCTGCGGATGTCACAGCCCCCCCCCCCTCCCGCCCACCCTCCGTCTCGGGGAGAGACAGTGAGCGGATCTGTGCCCCGTCACCCCCTCAGCAAACACTGGGAGAGGGTAGCCGCCTCCCTCCCCGTTGCCGCCTCCCTCCCTTAGCTGCCTCCCTCCCCGTAGCCGCCTCCCTCCCTTAGCTGCCTCCCTTCCCTCCCCGTAGCCGCCTCCCTCCCTTAGCTGCCTTCCTCCCCGTTGCCGCCTCCCTTCCTTCCTCATTGGCTGACTGCTGCACCACGTGACGCGTCAGCGCTTCTGATCACCAGAAGCTTGCAGCATCGGCCGGCTGACGCGTCACAGCACGCAGTCAGCCACGTCTGAAGGAGCCAACAGGGACCTCCAGACTGGAGGAAAGAAGCTGGTGGCCCGCGGCCACAGCGTGGCCTCAGCCTAAGGTTCTGTGTCTCTCCTGCTGAAATCCCTCTCCTGGCTTCCTATTGTATTACTTATACATTTCTCTGTCTCTCTTTTAAAGCTTTACACTCTTCTGCCCCTCCTGCCCCTCCTTATATCTCAGACCTAGTTTCTCACTATATACCATCCCAACTCTTGCGCTCTGCTCAAGGATGTCTTCTCTACCCCTTTTGTATCTAAAACCTTTCTCACTGACTGCCCCACACCTCTGGAATAGCCTTCCCCTCAATATCCGACTAGCTCCCTCTCACTCCACTTTGAAGACCCTCCGTAAAACACGGCTCTTTAACGCAGCATATGGGGAGTTCCGTTGACTGATACTATACATCGCATAAGCACTGACCCCTTGCAGACACCAGCACACCCTCCGGCTGTCGTGTTCGTTCTCCCTACTTACCCCTTGGATTGTAAGCTCTTCAGGGCAGGGGCTCTTTTTCCTATTGTTACTTTTATGTCTTAAAGCGCTTATTCCCATTAAACTATGTCGTCTGTATTACTGCTGTGAAGCGCTATATACATGGATGGCGCTATATACATACATCTTGTAGCATGCTCCTCCCAGACAAAAACAAATGGGTAATGCTGATTGTAAGAGATCTCCAGTTGTATGCAGCAGCTGGATTTCTTCTTTATTCTGGCTGTTCATCCCACCACTGATGTGTAAATAATCATAGTAATGATTGTGTGTATATAACACTAAGCTTGGACTACTGTAGCCCATGTTCATTTTTATGCATATATTGCTTGATAAAAGGTCCCAATGGGGACGGATATGATCAGCACAAAAGACTCATTTGATTTAACAGTATCCAAGTGCAGGACATTCTATAGCGTGTGTGTGTGTGTGTGTGTGTGTACACACACTTCACGGGACAATTGATCCAGTCCTGATAAGTTTGTTGGGAATTGTCAATGAACTGCAATCTTCAAGTCTCGCCATAAATGTTCCGTTGGATTCAAGTCAGGACTTTGTCTGGCCCACTCATGAACATTAATTTTCTTCTTGTTCAACCACTCCAGTGTGGCTTTTGGTTTTGGCTTCGTGCTTCGGGTCATTGTCCTGCTGAAATGTGAATTTCTCCCCAGTGTCAGTCTCTGCTGACTCAGGTTTTGCTCAAGGATTCGCTGGTACTTTGCACCATCCATTCTCCCCTCTGTCCTGACGAGCTTCCTAGCCGCTGCTAAAGAGAAGCGCCCCCATAACATCATGTTTCCACCACCATGCTTGACCGTTGCGATTGTGTGTGTGTGTGTGTGTGTGTGTGTGTGTGTGTGTGTGTGTCAAATCATGTTAGGCTATGGATTCAGACTAGACCTGCCTCTTTTCCTTCTTTGGTGCTGATTTGACTTGTTGCTCTGCAGGAGACGTGACGAGTGCGGACGAGCAGACTGCGGTGGCCATCGCCACTGTCCAGCAAGCAGCCTTCTCCGACCACAATATCCAGTATCAGTTCCGCACAGAGAACAATGGTGGACAGGTACAAAGTGACTTTAGCAAAACAAAAAGTGAATCCCTGCGCTTCTCCCTTTGGGATAGCAGTCATTGGTGTGTGTGTGTGTGTGTGTGTGTGTGTGTGTGTGTGTGTATACCTATAAGAAAAAAATGAGACATTTGGTATACATCCTTTGATCAAATAATGCCAAGCCTGCTAACCACGTCAAGGTAAGTCTCATTATAGCAGGTCCCTACACTAAATACATACTAGTGTTGTGAAATAAGCCCAGAAGGGGTTAAAATATCAAAGCATATGCTTATATAGAGAAGGAGTGGCTCAGTGAGTAAAGACACTGTCTGACACTGAGATTGCTGCAGGGGAGCCTGGTTCAATTCCCAGTGTCGGCTCCTTGTGACCTTGGGCAAGTCACTTTATCTCCCTGTGCCTGAGGCACCAAAAACATAGATTGTAAGCTCTACGGGGCAGGGACCTGTCTGCAAAATGTCTCTGTAAAGCGCTACGTACAATTAGCAGCGCTATACAAGAACATGCTATTATGATTATTATTATATAACCTAGTGCAGTTAAAAACTGGTATATACCAGAACAGAAACTCGCATGTATGCAAGTGAAGTGAAATAATGGGACATTGCTGGGAGATTATATACCTGGAAGAGGAGGGGCTGGCCTGCCACAGACTGCTCAATAAGCAGTTGCAGGTGATTGGCTAAATAAGGGGTGTTTCAGCGGGCACCACGAGGCAGAAAAAACGTAGCAACTGCTGGACTGTGCTGTAAAGTGTCCTTTATTAAAGCATGGTTAAAAAGAGGGGGGGAAAAAGGATGCCCCTGCACCTCTAACGCGTTTCACCCAAGCAAAAACTCTTTGAAAAAGCCCATGCTTGGGTGAAACGCGTTAGAGGTGCAGGGGCATCCTTTTTCCCCCCTCTTTTTAACCATGCTTTAATAAAGGACACTTTACAGCACAGTCCAGCAGTTGCTACGTTTTTTCTGCCTCGTGGTGCCCGCTGAAACACCCCTTCCAAACCGGAACAGGTACACCTTCTCTGCATCCCTTGTCAGCTATGGAGCACACAGAACCGGTGTTCACACCGCATGTGAGTAAACCTGCTGCTTAAATGAGAGCCACCCCAGGCATACAAGATTATTCAATTCAGGGAAATTGCAGAGGTCAAGGGGGGGTCCAAACACTCCCTACTTACAACTCTGTATACCTCTGTTATACCTTGTGCCATCTAGGGGTTTAATGCATATAGCCTCAAGCATGCAATACCACACCAAGTGATCCGGTTTAAAACGCAGTTAAAAACATTTACTTTACAATTACTGTGGGTCACATATGCTCTGTAGCACTGGTTAATTGGGGCCACTTACCCCTTACAATTTTGATTGGCTAAATATATTAAATTACACCATAGTAGTGTTGCCCTCTAGGAGCGTGCTGCTAAGGATTTTACACAGTGACTTTAGCCCTGGCAAAATCCACAGCACAAACCAGTTATTTAATAAATAAAAATCAATCCAGTTAATATCACATCTAATTTTAATAAAAAGAAAAATCACAGAGCGTCCGATTCATTGGTTGTGCCACTGCAAACTGATACAGCGATTCTGCGAGTGAGGGAGCCTGCCAGCCATATGCACTGTCCCTGCAAAGGAACATGCATATAATGTAACCCCCTGCGACACCTGACAGAAACAATACGTGTGTGAGCCAGAGCAGCGTGTCCGACTGAGCAGAGGCGCATCTCCGTCCTAAAACCGAATCATTTGCCGTTCAGAAAGCAGATCTGTGACTGCACCTCTTGCCTCTTCCTCTAGGTGACATACAGAGTTGTCCAGGTGACAGACAGTCAGCTGGACGGACAGGGGGATACAACTGGAGCAGTCAGTGTGGTGTCCACAGCAGCCTTCAGTGGCACTCAGCAAGCTGTGGCACAGGTAAGACATCCTCCTCATTGTGTGTCAGGGTTATGTACAGGGGCTGTGCGGACTTCTGTGCAGTGGGGAGCATTTGGTTTTAATTAATGACCATGAGGGTAATCTTAAATCCCAGAGAGAAGGCTCTGTGTGACAAGTAAGGAGGAGATTATCACGCGTAATCGGTAATGCGCACTAATACACTACTTGGTTTAGGGGCTGAGGACTTTATCCTATATCCACCGAAGCGGCCGTTCTGGACATTTTCAGACTACATTTATTTTCAGCCCAAACCGTCCCTATCTGCGGCTTCGGCGGATATACAAAGAGAGATCCGTGGGGGGGTCAGTGCACATCTGGAAATATTGTTACATATGTGGAGACAAACATGGCTTTTGATAAGGACGGGCTAAGCGTAATGAAAACGCCAAATTGCCGAACACTCCTATTCAGAGGACTGTGAGAAATAACATTTGTAAATAATTTTCAAAGAACCAAAAGCAGCCCAATTGTTGCTTTTAGCTCGATTAGAATTGTTTAAGGAAGCCAATCAAATTGTTACATTCTTTACAACAAGTTTTGTGGCCTATGCATCTTTAATATCTCCAGTGGGTAAAGGTTATGGCGCCATCCACACACGAGGGATAATACAGCCGTTTATTTCTGTTACAAATCGCTTTTAAACTGATGTAGTTGCCTATTTAGTGCTAATGTTTAAAGCAGCCAAACGTGAAATCTTATATGGCTTTTTTTTTTTAGATAAATCAGTTCTGTAGTATTAAAAAAATTATAATAGTGACTTTTTAAAAAAAATGTTTAATGCCATTTTTAATGTTTGAATATACTGCACATCCATTGGTTTCTACTGGAGGTTTTATCCCACCTTCTCGGCAGTGCAAGATCTTTGTCACACTTTCCTGATTGTGATCATTTGTTGCCAATATTCCCAGCAGTGAGCTGCAAACTGTTACACTAGATAATGTTACTGTAGTAATATAAGGCTACATTGTAGCTGCTGAGTTACACTGACCGATTGATTGAAACTGATAGGCGGACATTGTTAGTGAGGCGGACATTGTTAGACACATAATCAGGCTTTTGACAGATTTAGAACAGGAGCACCACATGATTGCCAGCTTAGGTAAGAATGTAGAATGATACATTCACACGCGTTACATATAGGGGGAGGGGGGAATGTAGTGTTGCTACTTTAAGGGAAGCGTAATAAAATGTTTGACCAACACAGTGTTCCTGTAATGTATTCTATGCACATGGTCAATGCTTTCCCTTTCAAACAGTATTTTCCGTGATCTGTGTAGTCCAAAGTGTCTGAGCCTCGCATTATTATTTTTCTATTAATAAATACACTTGATATGAGACTAGGCTCAATGTAAAATAAATTGCCTTGCAAGTTGACTGAAATTAACGATCGTGCTAGTTTCTGTTCATATTTGAATCTCGACTTGTACAGCCAAGTCCTATACACTTCACACTGCTGCTATGAACAGTGCAATGTATTAGCCGCACATCCCAGCCAGGCCACAAGTTCCTACTGTGGCCAATGATGTGGCTTCTACTTCTCCATGACTGGACTTCTTCACCAGCACCCAAACACATGCATGGCTATCACAAGGTCACGTGGAGGAGAAAGGTAGTTAGTATTTGAAGATGTTCCAGATCGTATGATCACGAAGACGACATTGTGTAACTTTTCAGCCCTCTTGAGAAGATCCTATTGTAGAAGGCGCTTCGAGCCGCTTTGGGCTGTACAATGTTATGGTCGAGGCCTGGGTTCAGCACATATTGCTGGGTATCAGTTTCCCCTCTGGTGGGGATTCATGCTGCCGAAGTTGGTTGTTCTTGTCCCAAGTAAGGATCCGTTCTGTGTGCTCCCTTTGCTTGGTTTGTGTTCCAGGCCGTCATCCAGAACCCTTTCAGTAATGGAGGAAGCCCTTCAACGGACGCGGGCAGTGGTGAGGCAAGGTTTGCGTACTTCCCAGCATCCTCTGTGGGCGACACAACGGCGGTGTCTGTTCAGACAGCTGATCAGTCGCTGGCACAGGCAGGAGGTGAGGCCCGAGCGACTCCTTTACCCTCCTACATCCTTCACCGCATATCCTGCATGTTCTGTTCTGTTCTGCAATAACAGTCCTGGTTTAATTTGGAAAACAATGTAAAGGATTCTCAGGTCAAATACACATAGGCAACTAACAGTTCTTTTTGTCTTCAGCCGGGAATATCCCACTTTGTCACCTCATGTAGTTTGGGTTTGTATTATTAGCCTTGTGTGTATCTGAATATTTGCACGCTGTATGCTTCAGCTATTCCTTCCTTCACTAGGACAATTCTATGTCATGATGACCCCTCAAGATGTGCTTCCTGCTGGGTCACAGAGGAATATTGCTCCGCGGACGCATCCCTACTCTCCGTAAGTGCCCCTCTTAGGGGGAGATCCGCTATGCGCCCATATTGTGTCTCACCCTGATCTGGCGTTAACTGCTACTCAGAGCACAAATATCTCCGGCTTAATGCAACGCTTATAGTGCCGGCGACGTGACAGTCGTTGGAAAATCAAATAGAGATGACTTCCAGCGATCGCGATCGATCCGTCGCGTCGCGCTTACTATAAATGCACGCGACGGCGGCAATGCATTTGTTTTGCCGCGACGTCGCTGTCGCCGCTACTATAAGCGCAGCTAAGTGTGCTGCCTCCTGGCAAACGTGCTGCTTCTCTTCTGCCCACAAGGGGTCTAAAATGTGCCAATGCCTTTATTTTGTAGTCTGCACTGATATCATTTATCAAGATTAATATGTAATTATGGTAGTTTTTGTTGATCTATATGCAGGTTCCAGTGTGTTGTGTTTAGAACACAATGTACTGAATGGGTAACATTGGTTAGACAAGCGAAAGCTTTTATTGCTGGAGTGGTTTATAACACTATGCAGTCTTCTATCTCAGGGGCGCTCAAGCCCCCCTCCCCAACTGGTCCGGTTTTCAGGATATCCTTGTTTCAGCACAGGTGGCTTAATCAGAGGCTCAGTCTTTGACTGAGCCACCTGTGCTGAAGCTGGGATATCCTGAAAGCCTGACCTGTTGAGGACTGGAGTTGAACGCCCCTGCAGTATCTGCAAAGCAACCCTTTGTTTGCAAAAATCTCCTTGTGACGCTGTCGGATTGTTTCTAGGCACCTCTGCGTCCTAAACCATAATACAACACTTCGGAAATATTTGTTCATATGATCTGGGTTGGTTTAGCTGTGCGCCCCCTGCTGGTTCTTCAGCCAAGTAGTTACTTTCACTTGGAAATGACTGGCAGTCCCCGAGTTGTACTTCTTTTTAAAAATAGCCTGTGCTGAGTCTTAACGGGAAAGTGACATCGGTTTCAGTGTGCTGGCCATATGGCTCCATTCTATCTCCGGCTCTATAGGGGAATGCAGAAGGCAGTGTATTTAATGACGAGTACCTAGACGTGCTGCCGGCTGTGTGTTACCTTCTATGGGCTAGATTCATTAAGCTCTGTTAATTCAGGACATGATGTTGCCTAAAACAGGAACGGACGTTTTTCCCCCCTACCTAAATGTCTTATTCACGAAGCCTGGGGTGATAAACTCCAGTCAGGAATCCCTCCCCCCTAACGGGCCACGTTTTAAGGATATCCCAGCTTCAGCACGGGTAGCTCAATCAGGGGCTCAGTCAGACTGAGCCAACTGTGCTGAAGCAGGGACTGATTGATCCACCTGTGCTGACGCTGGGATATCCTTAAAACCTGACTCGGGAGGGGGCTGGAGTTGAGCCCCCCCTGCACGAAGGCGTTCACTTGCAACAATTGCAGCCAGAATGCATCTCATTGGCACAGGATTAGCGTTGCCTTATTTCGGGCTAACGCTGCATTATCACATACCGAGACATTGGTTATGTCTTCGCAAGACAGACCCACACCCATTTAAGACCGGGCCCGTTGATTTATTTATCTCCAAATAGATTCACCTATACTCCAGTTGTGAAAAGATACCTGTGAGGACACCTGAGATACCGGCCAAATATGTACATTTTCATGATGTAAAATATATAGGCCAAAGATTTCAATTGCCATATTAGCCCGTTGTGTTCACAGGTATCTCCCCATATGGCGTATAGGTTAATGTATTTGAAGGTATATAAATTGATGCTCTTTCTCTCTCTGCCTCTCTCTCTCTTCAGCAAAAAACTTATTCCAGGGTCTGGATGGGTGTAACACCAGAGTTAGGTATGACTGTTAGTTCCTGGCGTTAACCTTAACAGAGCTTAGACGATATGGGAGAATATCATTTAGATCAGGTGTGACCAACTCCGGTTCTCAAGGGCTACCAAACAGGTCAGGTTTTCAGGATATCCCTGCTTCAGCACAGATGACTCAGTCTTAGACTGCACCTCCTGTGCTGAAGCAGAGATATGCTGAAAACCTAACTGGTTGGTGGAGTTGGCCACCCCTGATTTAGACTATAATGAGGTAATTTTCACATCATTTAGAATAATGGCCATTACAAAGAATGCCCTGCTTTTTACAGGAGTCACATTATTTGCAGAACTTAGTGAATTTAGCCCTAAATCACTGGTAGCTTCAGGGGGGCACATTCACGGAGTAAAACGTCACTAGCAGGCTGGGTGTTGTCTCTTTTAGTTGCAGGAAAATAGAGGAAGATTTAAGAAACCAAGCTTTCTGTCTTGGGTTAAATTGTGATATAGAATAGTCATCAGGGATGATGTATATGTAGCTACGTTTATTCAGTATTGTGCTTTCTTTCTCCTCCTGGTATTAGTAAAATGGACGGCAACAAAGCCCCTCGGGACGAGAGGCGCAGAGCTCAGCACAATGAAGGTAACTGGGTGTCCAGCTGCACATTACATGGCTAGAGTTTGTGCTTTGCATAATACTGCGAACAGCCTGCTCCCTGTCAGTAGCAACACACAGACATGCCACTAAAACTAAAGCATTCACGTCCCTTCACTGCAGCAAACGCTTAAAGTGCAGCAGAACCACTAAAACACAGGCCCCCCGTCAGTATCTGCGTTACCCACTCCCCTACATACCAGCAACCAAGTGACCGGGCGTGTGTGAAACCGAGCAACATGTTGGTTGGTAATTAACCATTCATGTTTCAAAGATGGTTTAGTTCTATGCATACACTGCCCAGTTCAATAGCACTTATGGTGTAATATCCATTCTGACGTACTGCTCCTTTCTCTTAGTGGAGAGGAGACGGAGAGACAAGATCAACAACTGGATTGTCCAGCTGTCCAAAATCATTCCAGACTGCAACATGGAGAGCAGCAAAACCGGAGCAGTAAGAGGAATCTCTGTTTCTTTTGTGTTTTGTCCAACTTCCGTTTGTCCCGGTCTTCCTTCCATTAGCATTATTGTGTTCTTGTGTGACACAAAGTACAAAGATCGCAACTGAAATAGTGTTAGAGCCCCAAACCCTGTGACTTAAAGAACAATCATATCAGACACCATCCCCATTATGTTGTTTTCAGAGAGGTAAATATACTGGAACGTGGGCAATTCATTTGATCTTGGGTCAAAACTAGGCTATTTCCAATAGTTATTTTTCTCCACAAAAGAGTTGGACTTTTCTTGGATTATGCCCACATTTCTGTTACTACGTCAGCCTTTCCCAATGGATCTGTCCAATTTCTCCTAAAGTCTTTGGCGTTTTGTGACCGTGAAGATTAGGCACAGCTAGAGGGCAGTCTCACACTGTAAAGATTAGGCACTGCTAGAGGGCAGTCACACTGTAAAGATTAGGCACAGCTAGAGGGCAGTCTCACACTGTAAAGATTAGGCACTGCTAGAGGGCAGTCTCACACTGTAAAGATTAGGCACTACTAGAGGGCAGTCTCACACTGTAAAGATTAGCACAGCTAGAGGGCAGTCTCACACTGTAAAGAATAGGCACTGCTAGAGGGCAGTCTCTCACACTGTAAAGATTAGGCACTGCTAGAGGGCAGTCTCATATTATAAAGATTAGGCACAGCTAGAGGGCAGTCTCATATTATAAAGATTAGGCACTGCTAGAGGGCAGTCTCACACTGTAAAGATTAGGCACTGCTAGAGGGCAGTCTCACACTGTAAAGATTAGGCACTGCTAGAGGGCAGTCTCACATTATAAAGATTAAGCACTGCTAGAGGGCAGTCTCACACTGTAAAGATTAAGCACTGCTAGAGGGCAGTCTCACACTGTAAAGATTAAGCACTGCTAGAGGGCAGTCTCACACTGTAAAGATTAAGCACTGCTAGAGGGCAGTCTCACACTGTAAAGATTAAGCACTGCTAGAGGGCAGTCTCACACTGTAAAGATTAAGCACTGCTAGAGGGCAGTCTCACATTATAAAGATTAGGCACTGCTAGAGGGCAGTCTCACATTATAAAGATTAGGCACTGCTAGAGGGCAGTCTCACATTATAAAGATTAAGCACTGCTAGAGGGCAGTCTCATATTATAAAGATTAGGCACTGCTAGAGGACAGTCTCACACTGTAAAGATTAGGCACTGCTAGAGGGCAGTCTCACACTGTAAAGATTAAGCACTGCTAGAGGGCAGTCTCATATTATAAAGATTAGGCACTGCTAGAGGGCAGTCTCACATTATAAAGATTAAGCACTGCTAGAGGGCAGTCTCATATTATAAAGATTAGGCACTGCTAGAGGGCAGTCTCTCACACTGTAAAGATTAGGCACTGCTAGAGGGCAGTCTCATATTATAAAGATTAGGCACTGCTAGAGGGCAGTCTCACACTGTAAAGATTAAGCACTGCTAGAGGGCAGTCTCATATTATAAAGATTAGGCACTGCTAGAGGGCAGTCTCTCACACTGTAAAGATTAGGCACTGCTAGAGGGCAGTCTCATATTATAAAGATTAGGCACTGCTAGAGGGCAGTCTCACATTATAAAGATTAAGCACAGCTAGAGGGCAGTCTCACATTATAAAGATTAGACACAGCTAGAGGGCAGTCTCACACTGTAAAGATTAGGCACTGCTAGAGGGCAGTCTCACACTGTAAAGATTAGGCACTGCTAGAGGGGAGTCTCACACTGTAACGATTAGGCACTGCTAGAGGGCAGTCTCACACTGTAAAGATTAGGCACAGCTAGAGGGCAGTCTCACACTGTAAAGATTAGGCACTGCTAGAGGGCAGTCTCTCACACTGTAAAGATTAGGCACTGCTAGAGGGCAGTCACACTGTAAAGATTAGGCACTGCTAGAGGGCAGTCTCTCACATTATAAAGATTAGCACAGCTAGAGGGCAGTCTCGCATTATAAAGATTAGGCACTGCTAGAGGGCAGTCTCACACTGTAAAGATTAGGCACTGCTAGAGGGCAGTCTCATATTATAAAGATTAGGCACTGCTAGAGGGCAGTCTCACACTGTAAAGATTAGGCACTGCTAGAGGGCAGTCTCACACTGTAAAGATTAGGCACTGCTAGAGGGCAGTCTCATATTATAAAGATTAGGCACTGCTAGAGGGCAGTCTCATATTATAAAGATTAGGCACTGCTAGAGGGCATATGTATGGTTTTGAGGAGTGAACCTCGTGGCGTCCGATTGCAGTGACCGCCTTTCATTCATCTCTAGGCACTGCTAGAGGGCAGTCTCACACTGTAAAGATTAGGCACTGCTAGAGGGCAGTCTCACGCTGTAAAGATTAGGCACTGCTAGAGGGCAGTCTCACACTGTAAAGATTAGGCACTGCTAGAGGGCGGTCTCACACTGTAAAGATTAGACACAGCTAGAGGGCAGTCTCTCACACATTATAAAGATTAGGCACAGCTAGAGGGCAGTCTCGCACAGTATGAAGATTAGGCACTGCTAGAGGGCAGTCTCACATTATAAAGATTAGGCACAGCTAGAGGGCAGTCTCACACTGTAAAGATTAGGCACTGCTAGAGGGCAGTCTCGTATTATAAAGATTAGGCACTGCTAGAGGGCAGTCTCTCACACTGTAAAGATTAGGCACTGCTAGAGGGCAGTCTCACACTGTAAAGATAAGCACTGCTAGAGGGCAGTCTCACATTATAAAGATTAGGCACTGCTAGAGGGCAGTCTCTCACACTGTAAAGATTAGGCACTGCTAGAGGGCAGTCTCGCACACTGTAAAGATTAGGCACAGCTAGAGGGCAGTCTCACACTGTAAAGATTAGGCACAGCTAGAGGGCAGTCTCACATTATAAAGATTAGGCACAGCTAGAGGGCAGTCTCACACTGTAAAGATTAGGCACTGCTAGAGGGCAGTCTCATATTATAAAGATTAGGCACTGCTAGAGGGCAGTCTCTCACACTGTAAAGATTAGGCACTGCTAGAGGGCAGTCTCACATTATAAAGATTAGGCACTGCTAGAGGGCAGTCTCTCACACTGTAAAGATTAGGCACAGCTAGAGGGCAGTCTCACACTGTAAAGATTAGGCACTGCTAGAGGGCAGTCTCACATTATAAAGATTAGGCACTGCTAGAGGACAGTCTCTCACACTGTAAAGATTAGGCACTGCTAGAGGGCAGTCTCGCACACTGTAAAGATTAGGCACTGCTAGAGGGCAGTCTCACGCTGTAAAGATTAGGCACTGCTAGGGGGCAGTCTCACACTGTATAGATTAGGCACTGCTAGAGGGCAGTCTCTCACACTGTAAAGATTAGGCACTGCTAGAGGGCAGTCTCACACTGTAAAGATTAGGCACTTCTAGGGGGCAGTCTCACACTGTAAAGATTAGGCACTGCTAGGGGGCAGTCTCACACTGTATAGATTAGGCACTGCTAGAGGGCAGTCTCACACTGTAAAGATTAGGCACAGCTAGAGGGTAGTCTCACACTGTAAAGATTAGGCACAGCTAGAGGGCAGTCTCACACTGTAAAGATTAGGCACAGCTAGAGGGCAGTCTCACACTGTAAAGATTAGGCACTGCTAGAGGGCAGTCTCTCACACTGTAAAGATTAGGCACTGCTAGAGGGCAGTCTCTCACACATTATAAAGATTAGACACAGCTAGAGGGCAGTCTCTCACACTGTACAGATTAGGCACTGCTAGAGGGCAGTCTCACACTGTAAATATTAGGCACTGCTAGAGGGCAGTCTCACATTATAAAGATTAGCACAGCTAGAGGGCAGTCTCACACTGTAAAGATTAGGCACTGCTAGAGGGCAGTCTCACACTGTAAAGATTAGGCACTGCTAGAGGGCAGTCTCATATTATAAAGATTAGGCACTGCTAGAGGGCAGTCTCACACTGTAAAGATTAGGCACTGCTAGAGGGCAGTCTCACACTGTAAAGATTAGGCACAGCTAGAGGGCAGTCTCACACTGTAAAGATTAGGCACAGCTAGAGGGCAGTCTCACACTGTAAAGATTAGGCACTGCTAGAGGGCAGTCTCATATTATAAAGATTAGGCACTGCTAGAGGGCAGTCTCACACTGTAAAGATTAGGCACTGCTAGAGGGCAGTCTCGCACAGTATGAAGATTAGGCACTGCTAGAGGGCAGTCTCACACTGTAAAGATTAGGCACTGCTAGAGGGCAGTCTCACATTATAAAGATTAGGCACAGCTAGAGGGCAGTCTCACACTGTAAAGATTAGCACAGCTAGAGGGCAGTCTCGCACAGTATGAAGATTAGCACAGCTAGAGGGCAGTCTCTCACACTGTAAAGATTAGGCACAGCTAGAGGGCAGTCTCACACTGTAAAGATTAGGCACTGCTAGAGGGCAGTCTCAAACTGTAAAGATTAGACACAGCTAGAGGGCAGTCTCACACTGTAAAGATTAGCACAGCTAGAGGGCAGTCTCTCACACTGTAAAGATTAGCACAGCTAGAGGGCAGTCTCGCACAGTATGAAGATTAGGCACTGCTAGAGGGCAGTCTCACACTGTAAAGATTAGGCACTGCTAGAGGGCAGTCTCACACTGTAAAGATTAGGCACAGCTAGAGGGCAGTCTCACACTGTAAAGATTAGGCACTGCTAGAGGGCAGTCTCACAGTATGAAGATTAGGCACTGCTAGAGGGCAGTCTCACACTGTAAAGATTAGGCACTGCTAGGGGGCAGTCTCACACTGTAAAGATTAGGCACTGCTAGAGGGCAGTCTCACACTGTAAAGATTAGGCACTGCTAGGGGGCAGTCTCACACTGTAAAGATTAGGCACTGCTAGAGGGCAGTCTCACACTGTAAAGATTAGGCACTGCTAGAGGGCAGTCTCACAGTATGAAGATTAGGCACTGCTAGAGGGCAGTCTCACACTGTAAAGATTAGGCACTGCTAGAGGGCAGTCTCACAGTATGAAGATTAGGCACTGCTAGAGGGCAGTCTAACACTGTAAAGATTAGGCACTGCTAGAGGGCAGTCTCACAGTATGAAGATTAGGCACTGCTAGAGGGCAGTCTCACACTGTAAAGATATCAGGCACTGCTAGGGGGCAGTCTCACACTGTAAAGATTAGGCACTGCTAGGGGGCAGTCTCACACTGTAAAGATTAGGCACTGCTAGAGGGCAGTCTCACAGTATAAAGATTAGGCACTGCTAGAGGGCAGTCTCACACTGTAAAGATTAGGCACTGCTAGAGGGCAGTCTCACACTGTAAAGATTAGCACAGCTAGAGGGCAGTCTCGCACAGTATGAAGATTAGGCACTGCTAGAGGGCAGTCTCACACTGTAAAGATTAGGCACTGCTAGAGGGCAGTCTCACACTGTAAAGATTAGGCACAGCTAGAGGGCAGTCTCACACTGTAAAGATTAGGCACTGCTAGAGGGCAGTCTCACACTGTAAAGATTAGGCACTGCTAGAGGGCAGTCTCACACTGTAAAGATTAGGCACTGCTAGAGGGCAGTCTCACAGTATAAAGATTAGGCACTGCTAGAGGGCAGTCTCACACTGTAAAGATTAGGCACTGCTAGAGGGCAGTCTCACACTGTAAAGATTAGCACAGCTAGAGGGCAGTCTCGCACAGTATGAAGATTAGGCACTGCTAGAGGGCAGTCTCACACTGTAAAGATTAGGCACTGCTAGAGGGCAGTCTCACACTGTAAAGATTAGGCACAGCTAGAGGGCAGTCTCACACTGTAAAGATTAGGCACTGCTAGAGGGCAGTCTCACACTGTAAAGATTAGGCACTGCTAGAGGGCAGTCTCACACTGTAAAGATTAGGCACTGCTAGAGGGCAGTCTCACACTGTAAAGATTAGGCACAGCTAGAGGGCAGTCTCACACTGTAAAGATTAGGCAGTCTCGCACAGTATGAAGCTTGTGTGGTTTATCCCATCACAAGGGAGAAAAGACGACATGTGCGAGCAATTCCTTCCTCATTGTTATTTAGTAGATTTAAAAAAAAATTGTAATTATTTTGGAATATGGACTTTATCAGATAGCGCCAAATAAATCAGAACAACTGCAGTAGTTTGTTATGGGACAGCTTTGTTATAAAATAATTTTTTTGAGTTATTTACAGCTTTCATTCATTGCATATGTGCTCACCCTCCTCGTGTGCCCATAGGAATCATTACAGCGGGCTCCTGAAATCTCTTTAGTTGTGCGTAGAAAGAGTAACTACAAAGGCCAGCCACAGCACACTTATTACTTACAGCAATCACAGCACCAGAGGGGTCTTCCTCAGGACTTCCTGCCTGGCCCCTCTAAGTACCTTTTGGGCCGGGGCACGAAGCACAGATAGCATGAGGGAGACCACTACTTCGGTGCTTTAAGCCAGGGGTGGGCAACTCCAGTCCTCAAGGGCCACCAACAGGTCAGGCTTCAAGGATATCCCTGCTTCAGCACAGGTGGCTCAGTCTTTGACTAAGCCACCGGTGCTGAAGCAGGGATATCCTGAAAAGCTGACCTGTTGGTGGCCCTTGAGTACTGGAGTTTCCCACCCCCGGTTACATGTTGACGATATAATTACTGCAAGTAATCCATTGCTATATTAAATGCGGTGTGCTACTGCCTCTGTAATTATTCTCTGTACAGATCACATTTGAGGTGGGAATCGGGCGTGTCCCACCCTGGCAGTCCTAGCACCCGGTTATGTGCTATATCTGTTTATATTTATTGTGTTTGTTTTGCTTCCCTTTTTCCTGTCTAGCACCACCTCACCATTTCATTGCATTGCATGTGCACAATTTTGGAGAAATAAACAGACTACTAGAACCTTGAGATACTGTCTGTGCCTGAAAAGACAATGTCGCTTTCCCAATGTAGCTATTTGCTCTGATTCTTAGTCCGTTTAATACCTGTGTTAGCAGAGTAAAGGTGGCATCCTCTCCAAAGCCTGTGACTACATTCGGGAGCTTCGCCAGACAAACCAGCGCATGCAGGAGACGTACAAGGAGGCAGAGAGACTGCAGATGGACAATGAGATATTACGACAGCAGGTCGGTGCTTGAATCGTTTCATGTGGGAGGGGGAGCACTCAAAGCTTCATGTATAATTCATCATTGTCTTGCATGTCGCATTGTAAGGCGGTCATGTCGCAGCGCGTGTGTGTGTGTGTGTGTGGCAGTCATGTCGCAGTGTGTGTGTTTGTGTGGAGGTCATGTCGTAGCGTGTGTGTGGCGGTCATGTCGCAGCGTGTGTGTGTGTGTGGCGGTCCTGTCGCAGTGTGTGTGTTTGTGTGGAGGTCATGTCGTAGCGTGTGTGTGGCGGTCATGTCGCAGCGTGTGTGTGTGTGGCGGTCCTGTCGCAGTGTGTGTGTTTGTGTGGAGGTCATGTTGCAGCGTGTGTGTGGCAGTCATGTCGCAGCGTGTGTGTGTGTGTGGCGGTCATGTCGAAGCGTGTGTGTGTGTGTGTGGCAGTCATGTCGCAGTGTGTGTGTGGCGGTCATATCGCAGCGTGTGTGTGGCGGTCCTGTCGCAGCGTGTGTGTGTGTGTGTGTGGCGGTCATGTCGCAGCGTGTGTGTGGCGGTCACGTCGCAGCGTGTGTGTGTGTGGCAGTCATGTCGCAGTGTGTGTGTTTGTGTGGAGGTCATGTCGCAGCGTGTGTGGCGGTCCTGTCGCAGCGTGTGTGTGGCGGTCCTGTCGCAGCGTGTGTGTGTGTGTGTGTGTGTGTGTGTGTGTGTGTGTGTGTGTGTGTGTGGCGGTCATGTCGCAGTGTGTGTGTGTGTGGCGGTCATGTCGCAGTGTATGTGTGTGTGGCGGTCCTGTCGCAGCGTGTGTGTGTGTTTGTGTGGAGGTCATGTCGCAGCGTGTGTGTGGCGGTCACGTCGCAGCGTGTGTGTGTGTGGCAGTCATGTCGCAGTGTGTGTGTTTGTGTGGAGGTCATGTCGCAGCGTGTGTGTGGCGGTCCTGTCGCAGCGTGTGTGTGTGTGGCGGTCCTGTCGCAGCGTGTGTGTGTGTGTGTGTGTGTGGCGGTCATGTCGCAGCGTGTGTGTGTGTGTGCGGCGGTCATGTCGCAGCGTGTGTGTCTGTGGCGGTCCTGTCGCAGCGTGTGTGTGTGTGTGGCGGTCCTGTCGCAGCGTGTGTGTGGCGGTCCTGTCGCAGCGTGTGTGTGGCGGTCCTGTCGCAGCGTGTGTGTGGCGGTCCTGTCGCAGCGTGTGTGTGTGTGGCGGTCCTGTCGCAGCGTGTGTGTGTATGTGTGTGTGGCGGTCCTGTCGCAGCGTGTGTGTGTGGCGGTCATGTCGCAGCGTGTGTGTGTGTGTGGCGGTCATGTCGCAGCTTGTGTGTGGCGGTCATGTCGCAGCTTGTGTGTGGCGGTCATGTTGCAGCGTGTGTGGCGGTCATGTCGCAGCGTGTGTGTGGCGGTCATGTCGCAGCTTGTGTGTGGCGGTCATGTTGCAGCGTGTGTGGCGGTCATGTCGCAGCGTGTGTGTGGCGGTCATGTCGCAGCGTGTGTGTGTGGCGGTCATGTCGCAGCGTGTGTGTGTGGCGGTCATGTCGCAGCGTGTGTGTGTGGCGGTCATGTCGCAGCGTGTGTGTGGCGGTCATGTCGCAGTGTGTGTGTGGCGGTCATGTCGCAGTGTGTGTGTTTGTGTGGAGGTCATGTCGTAGCGTGTGTGTGGCGGTCATGTCGCAGCGTGTGTGTGTGTGGCGGTCCTGTCGCAGTGTGTGTGTTTGTGTGGAGGTCATGTCGTAGCGTGTGTGTGGCGGTCATGTCGCAGCGTGTGTGTGTGTGTGGCGGTCCTGTCGCAGTGTGTGTGTTTGTGTGGAGGTCATGTTGCAGCGTGTGTGTGGCGGTCATATCGCAGCGTGTGTGTGTGTGGCGGTCCTGTCGCAGTGTGTGTGTGTGTGTGTGTGGCAGTCATGTCGCAGTGTGTGTGTGGCGGTCATATCGCAGCGTGTGTGTGTGTGGCGGTCCTGTCGCAGCGTGTGTGTGTGTGTGTGGCGGTCATGTCGCAGCGTGTGTGTGGCGGTCACGTCGCAGCGTGTGTGTGTGTGGCAGTCATGTCGCAGTGTGTGTGTTTGTGTGGAGGTCATGTCGCAGCGTGTGTGTGGCGGTCCTGTCGCAGCGTGTGTGTGGCGGTCCTGTCGCAGCGTGTGTGTGTGTGTGTGTGTGTGTGTGTGTGTGTGTGTGGCGGTCATGTCGCAGTGTGTGTGTGTGTGGCGGTCCTGTCGCAGCGTGTGTGTGTGTTTGTGTGGAGGTCATGTCGCAGCGTGTGTGTGGCGGTCACGTCGCAGCGTGTGTGTGTGTGGCAGTCATGTCGCAGTGTGTGTGTTTGTGTGGAGGTCATGTCGCAGCGTGTGTGTGGCGGTCCTGTCGCAGCGTGTGTGTGTGTGGCGGTCCTGTCGCAGCGTGTGTGTGTGTGTGTGTGTGTGGCGGTCATGTTGCAGCGTGTGTGTGTGTGTGCGGCGGTCATGTCGCAGCGTGTGTGTCTGTGGCGGTCCTGTCGCAGCGTGTGTGTGTGTGTGTGGCGGTCCTGTCGCAGCGTGTGTGTGGCGGTCCTGTCGCAGCGTGTGTGTGGCGGTCCTGTCGCAGCGTGTGTGTGTGTGGCGGTCCTGTCGCAGCGTGTGTGTGTATGTGTGTGTGGCGGTCCTGTCGCAGCGTGTGTGTGTGGCGGTCATGTCGCAGCGTGTGTGTGTGTGGCGGTCATGTCGCAGCTTGTGTGTGGCGGTCATGTCGCTGCGTGTGTGGCGGTCATGTCGCAGCGTGTGTGTGTGGCGGTCATGTCGCAGCGTGTGTGTGTGGCGGTCATGTCGCAGCGTGTGTGTGTGGCGGTCATGTCGCAGCGTGTGTGTGTGGCGGTCATGTCGCAGCGTGTGTGTGGCGGTCATGTCGCAGCGTGTGTGTGGCGGTCATGTCGCAGCGTGTGTGTGGCGGTCATGTCGCAGCGTGTGTGTGGCGGTCATGTCGCAGCGTGTGTGTGGCGGTCATGTCGCAGCGTGTGTGTGGCGGTCATGTCGCAGCGTGTGTGTGGCGGTCATGTCGCAGCGTGTGTGTGGCGGTCATGTCGCAGCGTGTGTGTGGCGGTCATGTCGCAGCGTGTGTGTGGCGGTCATGTCGCATCGTGTGTGGCGGTCATGTCGCAGCGTGTGTGTGGCGGTCATGTCGCAGCGTGTGTGGCGGTCATGTCGCAGCGTGTGTGTGTGTGGCGGTCATGTCGCAGCGTGTGTGTGTGTGTGTGTGGCGGTCATGTCGCAGCTTGTGTGTGTGTGGCGGTCATGTCGCAGCTTGTGTGTGTGTGGCGGTCATATTCTTGCTGTGTGTGTGTTTTTGTGTTTTTGTGTGTGTGTGTGTGTGTGTGTGTGTCGTATTCTTGCAGTGTAAGGTCATGTCGCTGTGTGTGGTAGTCTTGCAGTGTAAGGAGGTTGTGTCGCTGTGTATGGTAGTCTTACAGTGTAAGGTCATGTTGCTGTGTGTGGTATTGCAGTGTAAGGAGGTTGTGTCGCTGTGTGCGGCAGTGTTGTAGTGTAAGGGCTGTTATATACAGCGTGCGGCCACGCGTTCCTATGCGAACGAGCGTGCACGTGCCCCATGCTTACCCTGTATATAGTGTAGGTGTGTGGTGGTGTGGTGGTGTGGTGGTGTGGGTGTGGGTGTGTTGTGTGAGTAAAAGTAAGTCCCAAATAAGATTTATTTTTTTTAAAGAAAAAAAAAAGTTTAATAAATATTTTTTTTGTTTGTTGTGAAATCCTTGACACACACACACACACACACACACACACACACACACACACACACACACATATCCATACAAACACATATCCACGCATACATGCATACATACATACATACACATACATACATTTGAGCGCAGGCAGCGGCGCGAAAAGATGATTTTCCTCGTCTTTGCCGCTGTCTGTCGGCTCCCCTCTCCCTGCCGTGCGCGCGCACCGCCCTTGTATAGAAAGACTGACTCACGTCAGCCAACTAAAAATCGGCGCGCCCGGCACTGTAGAACGTGCCTGCGGTGATCGTGTTGCTGTGTGTAGCAGCCCCACATGAGAAGACTGATTGTCTCTCCTACCTTTCCCAGGTAGAAGATCAGAAGAATGAGAACACCCTCCTCCGAGCACAGCTGCAGCAGCACGGGATCGAGATAGTGGATGAATCCCCCAGGCAGTAGCTCTCCACCCATGCGCCTTTTTGAAGCGGGTCTGCTGTGGGGGGAAAGAGGAAGACGACAGCAGGGAGCTTAGATTTCGGCACCCTTCCGTCTGCCCCATGTTCCCCCATTGCCCAAAAAACCTGCCACCACCCCGCACTTACCCCGTCTTTTGCTCCTTTAATGTTATGGTGTCAAAGATCTTCCCTGGACCTTCTGAAGGACTCCGCGTGGATTGTATGGCACAGAAAGGGGGTGGAAGACGGCCATGGATCTTCCTGTTTGGGGGAGCGAACCTTCAGCCCCTCCCTCTCCCGGGATACTTTTCTCCTTGGAGAATTTATGAACCTCTTCACTGCCAGAGGGACCTGCAGGATACTGCAACAAACCCTGCAGTCGGCCTCTTGGCAGCAGAGGGTTAAAGAATTGCATTGTATTACTTTTTTTTTTTCTTTTTTATAAATATATATAAATATGAACATACCGTAGACTTTTAGCGATGAGAAATAGGTAACACACGACTTTCTGTTTGTTTGGGGGTTTTTTGTTTTTTTTTTGTTTTGTTTTTTTTGCTTTTTGATCTTTTTTTTTTTTTTTTTTTAATATTTCTATTGTCCAGCAGGAGTGTGTTTTATGACCATTGATGGGCCAACTCAAGTCCTCCGTGGCTGCCAACAGGTCGGGGTTTCAGCACATCCCTGCTTCAGCACAGTTGACTCAATCAGTGGCTCAGTCAAAGGCCGAGCCACTTATTGCGTCACCTGTGCTGAAGCAGGGATGTGCTGAAAACATTACCTGTTGGCCACCCCTGTATTAGATGAACCCCTTTTCCCCCCGAGTGGCCAGCAATACATTCACGAAAGGCGGCGGCTATCAGCAAAGGAGTTATCTCATTGGGGCCTGATGCAGTGCGGGCTCCAGCAGCGGAGTATGCACTGACCTGCAGAGCACAGTGCCTGGCAGCCCGTCTCCCCCCCCCCCCCCTCCCCTACACTGGAGGGTAGAAGGTCTATTACAATGGAGGCAAGCAAACTTATTCAATGGGCAACTCAAACATCACCCTAAGAGCCTTGTTGTCAGAGCTGCTAGCCAAAGTCTCCAGTTGAATTACAAGTGGTATAAACAATAACCTTTTGCTGCCAAGGGGCCTACCAAACGTTTGCAAATCAATGCATTTACCTGTCCAGAGTTAAGAGGAGCTATGTATCAAGCAGGTTTTCATGGAGTCATTTTGAATACATGTCTCTGCATCAAGGTACTTTTATTCTGTTTTTTTCTGAGCTAGCGATGGGGGCAGTGGTTGTACGGAGCAATATTTCGTGTTTAGGGGGCTAGTTAATAAGATTACTATGAGATGTATCAATATCTATGCACTTTGTTCATTTCCCCCAGCCCCCCCTCTCCATTTTTGTTCCATCCCATTAAACTGCTGTCTGAACTGGTGTGAACCACGACTGCCTGTGAAACATAATTCAAATGTATTCAACTTGAACAGGAAGTGTGTTGTGTTTCACAGGGACCAGAAGAAGTATCCGCCTGCATATTCATCATGCGATGGGTTTTTAGTGATGTCTGCTTGTTACATAGCTCCTGTAACGTGTGTAGTACCGGGGTTTCCAACTCCAGTCAAGTGCTACCCCAACAGGTCATGTTTTAAGGATATCCCTGCTTCAGCACAGGTGGCTCAATCAGAGGCTCAGTCAAAGACTAAGCCTCTGATTGATTGAGCCATCTGTGCTGAAGCTGGAATATCCTGGAAACCTGACCCGTTAGTGGCCCTTGAGGACTGATTTGCCACCCCTGCTGTAGTACCTTGTATATTTCAGTACAAGTCACCATACAACATTTGACATTTCTTGTTATTAATATAGCCCATTACGTTTTACTTTCTACGAATCCGGTTGTTGCCAGAGGAATTGCAATGTTTTGCGAAGCTCTGTGGAAACCATGGGTGTATTGTGGCTTCTAGGCGACCATGTTTCTCCCTTGTGTTAACACTGACAGA
The DNA here is from genome assembly GCF_040206685.1 of Ascaphus truei. Classification (NCBI taxonomy): domain Eukaryota; kingdom Metazoa; phylum Chordata; class Amphibia; order Anura; family Ascaphidae; genus Ascaphus; species Ascaphus truei. The sequence goes on from NC_134488.1 coordinate 129,619,559, forward strand.
GCACAGACCTGTGAGAGAGAGTGCAGGCAGGTGGGACTTTGTGCTGACTCTAGGGTTTCGCAGGCTCCCCTTGTACGTTACCTTCTTTCTCCCCCCACCCTGCAGGGTGCTGGGTGCCCCGTGGATCGTGCAATGTGAAGTCTGAATGCCATGTTTATGCATTAAACCTTTTCACACACACAGCTTCCGCAAGCACAGTCCGATCACAGGCACCAATGTACTTTTACCTCTACAGTCTCGGGAGTGGATCAATTTAAACCAATTTGTCTATGAACATTATCTAAAAGTGTTTGCATCCTCCCCAGCGTGTTTTAGCGGGGCTGCTTCTCGGACCTCCCTTCTAACACCGGCTCTGAATGAGGGAGCCGCCCGGCGTTTTTAGAGAATTGCTTTTTATTTTAGTTTTATCATGATATTTACCATTTCAGGGCCGCCGCGAGCAGTACATTGTCTGCACCCAGCACCACACAACACTCTGCGCCTTATTAACAAAGTAACCGGAGCTATACCACACGTGGCAAGTCTGTGTTCTTCACTGGTCCTACTGAGCTTGCTATAGCTACCCTGAGTAAATAAGCCCCTCTGCTATGTCCTTTGTAGGTGCCGGCCAACCTTGGAGGGTTTAAGATCCTTTCAGATGCTTGTGTATGCTAAAGGTGCAGCCCCCCCTATAACACGACCGGTCTTGATGGTGAACTCAATATATCATGCCCATTAAAGCACATTACTTGCTTTATTTTTTTTGTCTAGCGCTTTTAAATTGTATTGTGCTGGCAGCCCCCCCCCCCCTGGTAGCAATGGGGTTATTTTTCTTTCTCTTTTTTTTTAAGCAGGCCGTGAGTGTTCACATGGCAAATGTGCCCCCCCCCCCAGGCAGAGCGCACTGCTGCGTTACGCCAGCACTATGTGATCTTGGTTACACTGAGCTCTCATGGTCGGCTTGATGTCCAGACAAGCCGCCAACTAGGATGGGCTGAGCAGCAATTTTAATTTCTGTTTTATTTTTTTAGAAATGAACCAGCGGGGTTGGAAATAAACACCATCAGAGGGGTGGCCCTATTCCAGTTCTCGAGGGACGCCAGCAGGTCAGGTTTTCAGGGTATCCCTGCTTCAGCACAGGTGTCCGAATCAGTGGCTCAGTTGAAGAAGCAGGGATATCCTTACCGGTTGGTGACCCTTGCGGACTGGTGTTGGCCTCCGCTGCCCTATTGTATAGTCTAGTGCAGGGGAGCTCAACGCCAGTCCTCAAGCCCCCCCCCCCTGGCCCCCATGTCAGGTTTTCAGGATAACCCTGCTTTAGCACAGGTGGCCTAATCAGTCCCTGCTTCAGCACAGGTGGCTCAATCAGAGGTGACTGAGCCACCTGTGCTGAAGCTGAGATCCTGCCCTCTTTGGGGGGGCTTGAGGACTCAAGCTGAGCACCCCTTGTCTAGTCACTAAACATTTAACAAAAGAAACAAGCAACGGGGGCTGCACCTTTCACATTATAGTAATGACATCTAATCTCGTTCTCCTGTCCAGTGAAGCCAACGCGTTTTACTTTTTGCATAAGGCGATGGTGACTCCTTCATCCCCATGAGTTTAGAATGAAGGGGACTTTCCAAGGCAGTGGCTTTCAGCCACGTCTCCGTGTTACCCTAAGGGTGCCTCAGACTCCTTGAAAAACAAAATTATCATGTGATTTTTAGGCTGCTGTTTACATAATATTTTACATTACATGTCGAAAGGCAAAATAAAAACTTTTACAATTTTTGCAGAAATACAATTGCAGGTATACAATGTTGTAGTAATGAAGTATTTCAGTTTGGACAGGTTTTTATAAAAAATGTAAACTCATTCTGAGCATGAGCAGCCTGTTGGGATTAACCGGGTTTACTATGAATAAATCAGTGGGGCTTCAGCAACTTGGCATTCTATAAATAGGGAATTCCTCGTAGAAAATGTGAGAACCACTGTTCCAAGGAATGTTTTGACTATTGAGTAGGGTATTGAGGGTGTGTTGTCATGTCCAGAATGACCAGTTGGGACAAGATAGTAATGCCAAATGTTCTGAGTTTCCCCAACCCCAATTCATAATGTTACTAAAGAATGAAATTTGCCATAATGTCTGATCTTACAGGGTTAATCATGCACAGTGTATAGTTGGTGGTAGCTAATGGTTTAATATTGATGCCTGTCCCCGTATGGCTGTATGGAGCCCCCTCTCACAGTTTTTTTTTTCATCCTTGCGCTATTGCCATGGTATAAAGGAATTAATTTGGTTTGCCAGACGACAAAATAAGCGTGAAGATGTAAATAACACATTTAAAGAAAAAAAACAAAGTTCTTATGTAAAACACGCCTGTCTTGGTGTCCTTTTTTTTTTGTCTTTTTCACTGTGTAGAAATGTTTTAATTATGAAGTATCAAGTTTGTACAGAAATTCTTGGATTTACGTGTATAATAGATATTTGAACTTGTTGGGGCTTAAGTCTTTCTCTAATACATACATACACACAAATGTATCGGTGTTCTAACATTACAAAGAAATGCCGATGTAAAATAGTGAATGTTCTGATTATTTGCCGCTGCTGTTCTCTCCTCATAGATACTTTGAGTTAACAACAAAAGCAGTAATTCTTGGATAATGTGTCGTATTTTTGGAGTTCAGCTTATAGACCCCGATTTTAAAAAAAAATTTGATTTGGGTGTTCAAAACCATTTGTGCGACGTGTTAAATGATGCGTTTCCCCCCCCCCCCCCCCCCCTGTATTGCACCAGGTACTCCATGTTAAAGCAGCATTTTCTCTGTCCTGTGTATTTTTTTTAATTGTTTTTATAAATTCAGCAGCTCTTTACAGTTACGGCAAACCAATTTTCTAAGCGGCCGATCGATTGGGTGAAGATCCTGCTTCCCAGGGCACACGATATGGCCGCCTATTTCATAAGCGCAAGTGCGGCGGCAACCCAAGGCAGCTCAATACATGAACAAAAAGAATTTAAACAGGGATACGGTTTAAAAAAAAAAAAATACGTAAGTATGTAATACTACATAACTGATTTATTAAACACAGGATTTGAATGTAATGCTGCTTTAACTACAGGAGCTAAACGGAAGGGGGAAAAAAGGATATGTTAGGTGGTGTAACTAGTTTTTGTGGCACAGACTATTAGGTGATTGAGAAATCCCGCACAGACAATGTCGAGAAAATACATACAACCTGCACCGTTCTTAATACGCATACCTGTGCCAGCATGCAACTGTTGCTCCAACCTTACATCCGCCATAACTTCCTTATCACCAGCCAACGCAAACAGGAAATGGTGCAACTAACATTAATACAGAGATGCAGACACAATAACCACTTTGTGGCTTGGATAGAGCTCAACCTTTTTCTCTTGGCTGCTGTGTTGTAGGCCACATGTATGATGTTTCTTTGCTGACAGGTGGCTGGGTAGAACATTTCTGACTACTTCTACATCAACGGGACCTAGTTGATCTGGAGTGGGCACAAGATTGGCAGGAGGTCTATTCTGCGGACATTTTGTAATATCTTGTGGGAGGCAGAGGCAATCAAGTATCTGGGAGTCTACCTGTCCACTGCGGAGCGCTCGATCCCAGAGAATTGGATAGAGTTAGAGGAACGTGTCCTCGCTCGTCTGGGATCATCGAAGGGTCTCGCAAAAATGCTTTCCCTCGGGAAGGACTGGTGATCAACCAGCTAGTGCCTCTCCGCTGTGCCACGGCTGAGCGCCCTGAGTCCGACCCCTGAATTTATCACCAATATCCAGTGGAAGTTGATAGACTTTTCTGGATGGGAAAGCATTGGGTCTGCGGGTGTTACGTGCCTCCCTCTGGGAGAGGACAGACAGGGAGATGGGTGCGCTCCCAGGTGCACACCCGCCTCAAATACCCACAGAGATACCTGTACGCAGACCCTTCTCTGCAGTGGTGCCAGCTGGCAGCCAGCTTCCTTCGCCAGCTGCACAATGTGGGGTATCACCGGCAATTGTTTCTCATACGGCCTGAGGGGTTTGGGAGAGACCTCTCCGTGTTGCCGGCATACTACCAGGAAACCCTCAAAGCCTGGTGCATGGTCTCTGTCTAGGCAAGGAGTGGCTGTTGGGGAGGACCTCCTAACCGAACCCTTGCTGTATAATCTAGCAGGGGGTGCACGGATGTTGGAGTCCCCCAGCATCATTTGCTGCTTTTGCCAGGCATGGATGACCCGAGTCGGATCTCCTGGACTAAGAACTGTCGTAATGGGTGAAGCCCGATATGATCATTTGCCTCGGGTTACACCACCCCACGAATTAAGGACGCCATGTCCCCCGACTCGCGCAGCTTCCTAGAGGGGTTATTGCAGACCGGAGCGCCACATCCACCTTCCAACCCCCCGCCTCCGGCTGTATGCTGGGCCCAAAGCCCCGCCAACCCCCTCAGGCTCCTCCTGTCCCCAGCCTAAGCAGACTGTGGACCATTCCCTCTGCATGCTTTTGTGGCTTGCCGTGGAGGTGTCTGTACTCTCTCGTGCTCCATAGAGTGCACTACCACACCCTCATGGCCTGCCCCAATACCATCTGGAGGTGGGTACTACCAACTAACCAGGGCGAGGGGCCCTGGTGGCACTATTCAGAGTTAGTTCCCCACCCCACCGGGGATCTGAGTTGGAGAACCCTTCATAGTGCTCTACAGGGTAAGGACCTGTGCCTGCAAAATGTCTCTGTAAAGCACTGCATATAACTAGCAGCGCTATACAAGAACATGCTATTATTATAATGTGGTGCTGTGCTGTTGCGTTGTCATGGGAACGTGTCGCCATGTCAAATTACTCCACGAAGCTGGCGGAGGGTGGCGACGGAACACCAGCCTTATGAAATCTGTAGGTGCTAAGACGCCGCCCCTTCCCCCACCCCCCTGAATTTGCTACCCTAGGCATAGGCTTAGTGGTCCTATTGGAAATACAGGCCTGCCTCTGATAAATCGGATGTTTAATGCACTATTATTTCATAAAAGTGATAAATTTCTATCTTGGTATTATATTTCCTAATGTCTTCATTTGAAATGGGAGAAGTCCATGTATACAAAATCGTACACGACTTCCAGTATGGCGCTCGAGGAACTGCACGCAAGGCAACTGCGCTCTAGATCAGCCCCACAACCCGTGCAGAATAACGGAAGGAAAAAATTATCAATAATCACCTCCTGAGCGGCTCATGGAAAGGCACAGCACAAGTAGACCCGCCATGCAACCCAAGCAGCAGAGAGTGGAGAAGCCTCAGACCAGAAAAGGCTCCCAACATGGGAGCTTCATACAGGGCAAAGGAACAAGGTGCCTGACACAGAAGCCTCCAATGGAAATGCTGAAATGGCTAAATCTCTGGCAAGGGAATATACCTGCAATTAATAAAATATGTGATGAACTGTAGTGGTTCCTAGAAGATTTTAAAGGTGAGCCCTCCCTGCAAAGCCCAAGAATAGAATAGGTGATCTTGAGCAGAGGTGCAAACTCCCTTGCGCCTTCCTGCTCGCTCCCCCCCCCCTTACCTTGTCTCTGGTGTCATATGGCAACGTCACGTGAGGCCGCAGCGTTGCCATGTCAATGCGTCGCCCGAAGCCGTCGGAGACGAGATAAGGGAACTTACCGAGACCTTGTGCACACTCGCCGGTATTTAAATGCTTTTGCCCTCTGAATTGGCTACTATTTAAGTGTAGAGGGCCCACAGATTTGTGACAGTGAAGCAGCACCAAGGCGAAAGACCGAGAGCGGTAATCGCAAAACTGCTGGGTTTCAGCGAAGAGCCCAAACTCCTGGAAGCGTACAAAGAACCGGGAGGTGTCGCCTGTGAGCGCTGCACAGTCCTAATCTTCCAGGACTACGCGGTAGCAGTCTCCAATACAAGGAGAGAATTTGGGAAGTTGTGCTATTTCAACGGTATTTATATAGAAGAGAATACGAGATTCACGCTAGGATACCCGGCCACTCTACCGATCTTCACGGTGGAGGGAGTTAAGGTTTTTTTTTTTAGTGGCGAAAAGCAGGAACATACATTAGCACCCATCTTAATGAGGTGGAAGACTGATGTGGTGGGCGAGGCCAAGCACACACGAGAGATATCCCCCCGAATAGGGAAAAGAACAAGAGCGAGATCCCAACCATGAGGGCCTGAAAGGACAAAGCTTGGTATAAGTATCAGAAGTAATAAAGGGGTGTCTTTGATACTAAGGAGTAGTAGATTTACAGTATTCCTGTTTAAAAGTTTTTTTTTCCACATATGTATGGCCAATCTTTTCACCAGCAGCATATTCCTTACACAGAGTAGAGCGGTGACTATATGAGTGTATATATATATATATATATATATATATATATATATATATATATATATATATTTATTTTTCAAAGTTTATGGATATTCGGGTGATTATATGTGAATAGATCTGAGAACGAGCGCATATTTTTATGCCTAGCAGACATGGTGAGATATGTTCCTATGCACAAAAGCTAGTTCCACACAGTTGAGATTTTATATAAGAAGTTGTAAAGTTTCTAAAAAGTTTTACTTAGAATGGGGGGTTTGGGGTTTGCTGGGAAAGTATGACGAGGTTTAAATGGTACTTATGGAAAAAAAAGAAGTCTAACAATTGGAGTTAAGTCCCCACTCAAGCGTAACAAAATTCTGAAACATCTCAAAACTGAGATTGAATTAATGCAAGAAGCACATTTAAAGCTGCAGTTCAGGCAATATCCTGCATGTGTGTTTTTTTAATAAATCAGTTCTGTAGTAAGAAAAGATAGCATTTTAGCATTTTCTGTTTTTAAAAAAACAACTTTGAAAGACCAATTTTCTTGTATTCTTTTTTAACAAGCATTTACTAAGGCACTGCCCCTTCATGTCCTGTCACAAGACCTGGCACACCCCGTTGTGAGCCCTGCCCTCCCTCTTGCACATGTCTGCAGGAGTGCTCATGAATATTCATGAGCTTCCACTGAGTGACAGAAACAGAGGAAATACATTCCCCATATTTAAAGATGTCACCAAACTTTGCCGATCAATAGACGGAGAACTAATTGACCAGCAGCTATGCAGTTCTTTAGGTAAGTAGAGATTGCTCACATGAAACTATTGAAGTAAAAAAAAAAAAACTATAAAATTTTTTTTTTAAAAAGACTGAACTGCAGCTTTAAATGCAGAAGCGAGTAAAAAAAAAAACTCCAGAGAGACTGGGTAGGCGAGTGTATATTCTCCCCAGCTAAAGGGGATAAAATGAGGCATGGCTATTCTGATCAATCCTAACCCTACACAATAATATCCACATGAGGGGAAATGTCTGATCAAAGTACACAATGAGGTAAGATGCTAAGTGTAAATGAGCGCTAGTGCAATACTTATACAATACACACAGGGGGAACAAAACCTGAGATACAGTCCTTGGATGAAGATAGTCCTTGAGCTGCCTTGGGGGGTTGATCTGGTATCTTCCACCCAGATTAGGAAGATGTGTGTTGAAAAACCTCCTATGGCGCTGAGGATGGATGGATGGAACAGTCTTGTGCAGAAATGTTCCTATGAGGATTACCTCAGAGAGGGAAATAAGAGAAATGCAAAAAACACCACTATAGTGTATTACCCTTTAGACAATGTTAGACATAATGATTTGAAGTATAAAGAGCATTTAATAATTAAAACAATTGTATCTACAATTGGTGTAAAACATGAACTGTAATAATAAACAGTAGATGATCTTCTGTTGATAAAAAACAAAAATAGGGGCTTCCCAGCGCTTGTGCTGAAAGAAGCCTTGTTGCTCCGCCAAGAGTAAAACTGAAATCCTACTCACCGTCCTAGAGTAGGACATGTGCAGTGGTACGGGGTCTTTTGCCAGAGGTTGCCGTCTGCTGCAGGGTGCCTGACGTCTGCTCAATGCGTGCGGGGAGATTTCCTGGTGTACTCGTGGTCTCTAACACGCCGAGTGAATTACAAGCGTCTCCTCCGCTGACGTCACAGCTGGATTGGTGCAGCTACGGTGTCCCTGGATGCCCAAAAACCTTCCTACGCGTTTCGAAACACCTCGTCACATGTCTCTTCGTCAGGTGTTTTTTGCATTTCTCTTGTTTCCCTCTCTGAGGTAATCCTCATAGGAACATTTCTGCACAAGACTGTTCCATCCATCCATCCTCAGCGCCATAGGAGGTTTTTCAACACACAAAGTACACAATGAGTTCAATATTTATTATAATTATGGGCCTAACGAATATCACCACGCTGTTGTGCTACATTTGACAGACAGGGTGCTGAATGAGAAAAATAATGGGGTGGGAGATTTCAACATGGGGGCTGACTCATTCTTAGATAAATCACACCAGCCGCAAGGAATATGGAAACTGAAGCCAGCTCAGAAAGGCGTGAAGATGCTCACGGACACTAAGAGGATTGCTGGAGAATATTTCATCCCACCTAAAGGGAGTAGCGAGTACACGTTCTTCCTTTTCCCATAATACATTCCCTAGAATTGATTGTCTTTGCAAACAGACAGATTGCGGGGAAAGTCACAAATAACAAAGTTGAGGACATAATCATATCTGATCACGCTCCAACATGGGCAGATATAAGTCACAAAGCACACGGGACGGGAAGCTCCAGATTCAATCTGTATAATAATGAAGAATTTAAAGCCTGTCTTTTAAATAACTGGTTATATTTTAAAGAAACCAATGCTGGCCACTGTCAGGAGCGAAGATTACATTGGGAAACTAGCAAGGCCGTGTTGGGGGGCACAATGATAGCATATATAAATAGGAAAATTATCTGGAATTTGCCGAAGCTAGAAAACAATGAAACAGGTTTTGCTAGTTTTAAGCAAAGTCCCGTGAAAAAGAACAAGGGGGGGTGTATGAGATCCAGGAACGTGTGAAGTCTGGCTTCATCGAAAGGAACAAAAGAAAATGCAGTTTAGGAAACTACATTTCTATAAATTTGGAAATAGGTAAATGACGACTGAGAAATTGGGCCAGGAAACCTATGAAACTGTCATATTTTATGAATCCTGAAATCCTCCGGAGAAACAGACCATAAGGAAATAAATATGGTGTTTCAAGATGTCTACCAAAAATTGTACTGTAAAAGTAATAGAGATGAAATAGCCCAAAATAATTTTCTAGGGAAAATCAAGCGCCCAAAGTTAATTAGGGAGGACCAGCAGAGGTTTTGTATTGCATTGGCCGCGCATGCGCAACCGGCACTTGCAAACTGCCCACGGCAAGCTCGATCGCGCATGCGCGGTTGGCAAGCTCCGATTGTGCTTGGCAAGTGTTGATCGGGCATACACGGTTCACGCTGCCTACAAATATGCATTGTCCCCCCTAGAAAGCGGGCCCTTGAGCTATAGCTACGCCCCTGCTTCGGAAACCGTTTGGGTTATCTTACTCGTGCTCAAAATTCATACCTATACAAAGAAACGTACAATTCCTGTCGGGCTTAATACAGGCTTCTTTCCGGACATGGAATAAGATAAACCCCGGTCAGCTGGTAGATAGGGAGGGTGAAAGATTTCTAACCTAAGAGTTGATGGAATAAAGGGGCCTAGGCCGAGCACACGATTTCTCATATATACAACTAATGCAAACGCCTGGAGAATTAGAAGGGGCGTATTGGGGGGGAAATGAGTCTGACCATTTCTTTGAAAGATCCAACTGAGCACAATGAAATAATAACCAGCTGCTCAACCTTAATTAATATATTACATGAATGGAGTAACTACAGTACCAGTACAGTACCAGTACAGTACCAGTACAGTACCAGTACAGTACCAGTACAGTACCAGTACAGTACCAGTACAGTACCAGTACGGATAGACAGTGTTCGACAAACCTATACATTTGCTTGCCCCGGCGAGTGGATTTAACATCGTGGCGAGCTCCTATTGGCCCAAGCAGCACACGTTTGGTACTAGGTGGCGAGTAGATTTTTTTGTGTGGCGAGTAGATTTTTTGGTGATTTGTCAACCACTGCGGATAGATATTCCCTCATGCAGGCAGGCGGACCCCATATTGTGCGTGAGATCTAATTACTGGCTCACTCAGGTGATTTAAAGGGCCACCCCATCTGCCAATTCACTATAAAGAGGAGTATTATATCAACCCGTGGTTTCAGCGATATCCAGCTACATGTAGATATATACACACAGTTACTATTATAGGGAACCTCACATACTACTGATCTACATCTGCACTCTGACCTCACCACTGGGGATTTTAATACAACACTGTAAATATTTATCACAAAGCGAGTTTAACATGTTAATACCATTGTATGGTTTTCGTTCCCTCAGAGGGGCCTTAGCACCAGTCACTTATCTTATGGTTACTGATACCTATATCAGATATAATACTCTGATATACAGCTCAGGTGTATTACACCAGTTAATATAAATTCTCTATTTGGTGACTAATTTGCCTGGCAGTACATATGATAATTGCTTGGATGAGTGCAGTATGTGGGGAACCTTTTTGACCTTCTTGGATCACCGTGTATGCAAAAGATCCAGCTGCCCTAATTATTCTATACCGAGCTATATGGCTGGATTCGAGATAAAAGCTATGACAAGGAATTGAAAACACCGCCCTCTAGGTGGATCGGTGACTTTCCGGAAATTGAGGGAATGAACTCAATACTGGAGGGTATGAATCGTACTAGAAAAATAATATCGGGAATGGCGGGAGATGCGGTATAAGATTATGCGTAAGGCCTATTATGCCTTTGATATCACAAACAAAGGGATAGAGAGAAATAAAAATAAGTGCACCAAAATGCTCCCAGGAGAGGGCCGATGTGAAACGCTGTCTTTGGGAATGCGTGGCTACCTCTGGTTTCTGGGACCAAGCTCTGAAATACACACGCGATATAACGGGGGAATACAGTAAAAGGAATATGGAAGGACGGAAAGGTTAATGTGGGGGGGAAATATTCCAAGGGTAGCGGAGATAGCATTGCTCTCGGCAAGGTTGGAAAGGGTTCAACCTGACCCCTTCCCGTTAGACACTGTTAAGGATTATATGACAAGATGAATTATTCTGTTAGACAAAATGGAGGCAGAGACAAATAAAGAGCTGCCAACTGAGACCTTCTTTAAAAATGGGAGCAGTTTATTGCCACAGGATTTAGATTTGATTAAACAAGCATTTGAGCCACACAGCTTGGAGCCTCCTGAGACAGATCTCACAGGGACGTACATAAAGGAAGCTTATAGAGTTAATAATAATAATAGCATGTTCTTGTATAGCGCTGCTAGTTTTACGCAGCGCTTTACAGAGACATTTTGCAGGCACAGTTCGTGCGCCGTGGAGCTTACAATCTATGTTTTTGGTGCCTGGGGCACAGGGAGATAGGGTGACTTGCCCAAGATCACAAGGAGCCGATACTGGGAAGTGAACAGGGCTCCCCTGGACAGTGTCTTTACTCACTGAGCCACAGTTCAGCGAGATGTAAAGGACGAGGTCTGGAGGATGAGCAACTCCGAATAGTCCGCTGGACTACAGGGATCCTGGAGAATGATCGTGCCCAGGGACTGCGTGGGAGGCCAAGCAATTTGAGCTGAAAACTAGTCCATTTAAATAATCTACTATGTGTGGAAATGTACCAATGTATGATGCCAAAATGGTATATTTATGTTTGTATTTGATTTTTGTAACGCGTTTTACTGTTCTTATTTTTATTTTTCACTTTCATTTGGATGTTTTTATGTCGATAACAACATGTTTGTAAAACGTAGTAAAAAAAAATCAATGAGAAAAAAACAAAACCATTCACCTCGTAACATTATTTCCTCATCATTTTCCTCCCCGCAGGTTTTTCTGGGGGATAACATTGTCTGTGCGCGCACACAGACGTTAATATTATTTGTTAATTAGACCTCAGCTTCTTTAGTTTAACTTGTTATTGTCCTAATATATACAATCAGAAAGTCATTCATCGATGCGTTCTGTGCCAGAGCGTTCCTCCAGCGGCGGCAAATAAGTAATATCAAGAAAGACAGTGAAAATGTAGGCGTGCAAATATAAGCTTGTGGTACTCTGGGCCACTGCACTTCAGTCACGGGCTACAACAGCGCTGTAACGCTAGCAAAAGTGGTATTTAGTAAATCCTGTGCTGTTATTTGCCTGCACCAATTGTGTAGCTGGGGAAGAGTTTGTCGCGTAAACTCACATGTGGCAAAACCAGAACCCCTGTGCTCCCATCTGCAAGGGTTAAAAGTTAAACGCAGCACTGCAGTCCTTGTCAAGGCTTTCCCCCTTGTGATCTTGTCCCATCTCCTGGCCAGTCTGCCCGACGCCTGGGCTGGGGCCGGCGCCACTCTTGTGTTTGCCATGTGTGAACTTTACCTTCCCGTCCTCTCTCTGTGTCCTAATATGTTGAAACCTCCGGGAATTTGTGAGGCAGGAGGGACCCACACACCCTGCCTGACAGCCCCGTGGTCTGATCTGTAGATGACCCATTCCCTGCTGGAGTGGCCATTGCGTGGTTTAGACATTGGGAAACGATGAGTCGGTTATCAAAGTCTTCCGGCTGCAGAACAACTGCTCCAGATTTATCATAGAAAAGCGATCCCACTAAAAGGAACGGGATTCCATTTCTTCGGTGAATTTGGTGCTGTTTTAACACTGGTAGATCGCCCCTATGCATCAACGTCTCCGGGCGGCAAAACTAGAGCGAAAAACTGCTCCAGATTCATCCAAGAAATCAATCAAATCAATCAAATGTTGCTCAGTTTTATTGCACTGATTTTGCAGTTAGGAGTCTTTCCATAGAAATCTCACAGTGATCTGCCCATTTCCCTATCTGCTGTGACAACCTGTTCGGCACGTGGGAGCCATGATGGACATGTCTGAGAGATCAGGCCGGAGTTCTTCCCCTCGATGATGGACATGTCCGAGAGATCAGGCCGGAGATCTCCCCTCGATGCTGGTCATGTCTGAGATCAGGCCGGAGATCTTCCCCTCGATGATGGACATGACCGAGAGATCAGGCCGGAGACCTTCCCCTCGATGATGGTCATGTCTGTGAGATCAGGTCGGAGATCTTCCCCTCGATAATGGACATGTCCGAGAGATCAGGCCGGAGATCTTCCCCTCGATGATGGACATGTTCGAGAGATCAGGCCGGAGACCTTCCCCTCGATGATGGACATGTCCGAGAGATCAGGCCGGAGATCTTCCCCTCGATGATGGTCATGTCTGTGAGATCAGGCCGGAGATCTTCCCCTCAATGATGCTCATGTCTGTGAGATCAGGCCGGAGATCTTCCCCTCGATGATGGTCATGTCTGTGAGATCAGGCCGGAGATCTTCCCCTCGATGATGCTCATGTCTGTGAGATCAGGCCGGAGATCTTCCCCTCGATGATGGTCATGTCTGTGAGATCAGGCCGGAGATCTTCCCTTCGATGATGGACATGTCCGAGAGATCAGGCCGGAGATCTTCCCCTCGATGATGGTCATGTCTGTGAGATCAGGCCGGAGATCTTCCCCTCGATGATGGTCATGTCTGTGAGATCAGGCCGGAGATCTTCCCCTCGATGATGGACATGTCTGTGAGATCAGGCCGGAGATCTTCCCCTCGATAATGGACATGTCGGAGAGATCAGGCCGGAGATCTCCCCTCGATGATGGACATGTTCGAGAGATCAGGCCGGAGATCTTCCCTCGATGATGGACATGTTCGAGAGATCAGGCCGGAGATCTTCCCCTCGATGATGGACATGTCCGAGAGATCAGGCCGGAGATCTTCCCCTCGATGATGGACATGTCTGTGAGATCAGGCCGGAGACCTTCCCCTCGATGATGGACATGTTCGAGAGATCAGGCCGGAGACCTTCCCCTCGATGATGGTCATGTCTGTGAGATCAGGCCGGAGATCTTCCCCTCGATGATGGACATGTCCGAGAGATCAGGCCGGAGATCTTCCCCTCGATGATGGTCATGTCTGTGAGATCAGGCCGGAGATCTTCCCCTCGATGATGGACATGTCTGTGAGATCAGGCCGGAGATCTTCCCCTCGATGATGGACATGTCGGGGAGATCAGGCCGGAGATCTTCCCCTCGATGATGGACATGTCGGAGAGATCAAGCCGGAGATCTTCCCCTTGCGTTGGGAGAAGGGAACTTCTTATCAGGGGCGAGTAGAAAATGATCCCGTTTCCAGGAGTTCGGCTCAGCAGGAAACACTGGATTGTGTTCTAGTTAGTAACGTGTAATAACTCAAAGGAATTTGGGGTTATGTGATAAAATATGACAAGGGCATTTTTTTTAAATTATTATTAACATAAAGAAAACTTTGGCAGTTATTTTCGTCTCTGCTGCAAAACTGGGGCAAAACCCCCCCCACCAAATGTATTAAAGAAATGGAAATGAATTGTTTGTGTAGGTTGTTGCACCCGTTTTTCAGGTGGGTGTCTTTCATAAACAGAACCCTTCATTTTATCTACGTTTTGACTTTTATATCTTTGATAATTCTGGTGCTGTTCTCTGCTGCACTTTTTGCACCAGTTTTGCAGCTGGGAGACTTTCAAACACAACCCACTTTGATTAGTTAAAAAAACAAAAACAAACATATATAATATAAAAATTCCTTCCTCTTTATAAGCCTGCTGTGTGTGATTATCATTTGGGATTTAATAAACGAGCACCAGAGAAGCAGGATTATTGGTTTCTAGATTTCAGAACACTTTTTTTTTATTTTATTTCTTTTTTTGTATCTTAAGTTCTTTTGCTGCTTATATATCTCCATGGCAATGCTTGCAGACAGTGGAGGGGTTAAATGTATTTCCTATTTTCAAACGGTGTTGTTACTCCTCGCACATGTAAATATCCCTGAACGGCTTAACCTGTATAGAGTGGATTGCAGGATTTTGCACTGACCCTCTGAACGTTTGTTTTGAAGGACATTTGTAATGTATACAATGCTCATCATACAACATTGTACTGTATAACCTTATATGCATACACATTTCTATATACATATGAGTATCCAATATACTTATAAGTATTCGGCTTAAGCCCGGTGTTTTTCAATAGGGGTTCATAGGAACCCTTGGTATCCCTAAAGGGTTCCTTGCAATTTCCAGGTAATTTGAAAATTGTACCAAATACAGAAGAATTTACAATGCATCTGCTCTCAGATGCGCTATTAGAGAGGTTTGGGGTACCTTACAATGCATCTGATCTCAGACGCGCATTAGAGAGGGTTGGGGTTCCTTACAATGCATCTGATGTCAGACGCGCTATTAGAGAGGGTTGGGGTCCCTTACAATGTATCTGATCTCAGACGTGCTATTAGAGAGGGTTGGGGTTCCTTACAATGCATCTGATCCCAGACGCGCTATTAGAGAGGGTTGGGGTCCCTTACAATGTATCTGATCTCAGACGCGCTATTAGAGAGGGTTGGGGTCCCTTACAATGTATCTGATCTCAGACGCGCTATTAGAGAGGGTTTAGGTTCCTTACAATGCATCTGATCTCAGACGCGCTATTAGAGAGGGCTGGGGTTCCTTACAATGCATCTGATCTCAGACGCGCTATTAGAGAGGGTTGGGGTTCCTTATAATGCATCTGATCTCATACGCGCTATTAGAGAGCATTGGGGTTCCTTACAACACATCTGCTCTCAGACGTGCTATTAGAGAGGGTTTGGGGTTCCTTAAAATGCATCTGATCTCAGACGCGCTATTAGAGAGGGATTGGGGTTATGCAGAATTTAAAAAACACTGCTTTAGTCTGATAGGGTTGCAAGTCCAGGTGGCTCAAAACACAACACACATTGTTACAGTATATTGAAAAAAAGGTAATTGAGACAGCAATTGATGTTTAAATGATGTATTAGACATGAAAGAATACAAAAAATGGAGCAATTTTTTACTCCAATATGAACCGTCTTCAGGGTTAACCTTTTTGATTCTACACCATTTTAAACATCAATTTTTGCTTTTCAGGTAGCCTATTTTTCAGTATCTGTATACACCTCGAACTGGGAGCGTTGTTCTGTCCAGACTCCTTAGTAACGGGTTCCTTACAATGAGCTTCACAATGTTATCAGAGATGGGCACTTTTTGGGGGCAGATTTGGATCGGTCGGCTTCTTTGGTCCGCGGAGTTCAGCGGATCAATGTCAAAGAGGGCGATTCGCGTTTCCAGGATATTATACTATTATTATTACAATACCCTTCACGGATTCCGCAACCTGTGGGCGGATTTGTAAGATCCAATCTGCGGATTCAGCGATCCATTAGCGGATTCTTCACAGTCCGCCAACGGATTCTGATCCGCGGATGGGATCCTACAAATCCGTCCACGGGTTGTGTCCAATGGCGGATTTTGATGAATCTGCGCGGATTGAAAGCGCTCAAATCCGTTTGCGGATTTTACACCGCGAAACGGATTTTGGGGGTAACATCAGCGAAGATCCGGGAAACGGATTTTGGCAGATTCACCTATCTACTATATATTTGTGAAATCACTGTATGTCTGCGTCCCAAGGGTCAATCGCATTGGACCTTGGGCCTGTCACTCCTGCTCAGGCCATGCCCGCCCCCGCACACCTCTCATTGGCCTACGTCCAACACCAATGCCACACTGTCCCACCCCTCACTGACTCTCATTGGCCTGCGTCCAATGCCCGCCCCCGCACACCTCTCATTGGCCTGCGTCCCACCCCTCACTGACTCTCATTGGCCTGCGTCCAATGCCCGCCCCCGCACACCTCTCATTGGCCTGCGTCCCACCCCTCACTGACTCTCATTGGCCTGCGTCCAATGCCCGCCCCCGCACACCTCTCATTGGCCTGCTCCAACACCAATGCCCTAATACTTCCACACTGTCCCACCCCTCACGCTTTGCTTTTGCAACACCTAATCCTCTAATCCTCAACCTGCTCTGGGGCCACGCTTCACACCTATCAAAACCTTCACGTCTGCTACCACAGACTGCCGAATCAGGTACAGCAGTGTTTCCCAAACTGTGCGCCGCGGCGCCCTGGTGCGCCGCGGCTTGGCTAGAGGGGCGCCGCGATCAGGGCCGCCAGCAGCGGGAAACAAGGGCTGCTAGCTCATTTAAAAAAAACAAAAAAAACCTCTGAGGGGAAGCAGAGGAGCGGTCACGTGACCGCTCCCATCCAATGGGGCTGCAGCCTGCCCGGCATTGCAACTGCAGAGCCACCAGACAGCACCAAGGTGTGTGTGTGTGTGTGTGTGTGTGTGTGTGTGTGTGTGTGTGTGTGTGTGTGTGTGTGTGTGTGTGTGTGTGTGTGTGTGTGTGTGTGTGTGTGTGTGTGTGTGTGTGTGTGTGTGTGTAAAACGGGCTGCAGGGTGTGTGTGAAAAACGGCCTGCAGGGTGTGTGTGTGTTGTGTGTGTGTGTGTGTGTGTGTGTGTGAAAAACGGGCTGCAGTGTGTGTGTGTGTGTGTGTGAGAGAAAAACGGGCTGCAGGGTGTGTGTGTGTGTGTGTGTGTGTGTGTGTGTGTGTGTGTGTGTGTGTGTGTGTGTAAAACGGGCTGCAGGGTGTGTGTGAAAAACGGGCTGCAGGGTGTGTGTGTGTTGTGTGTGTGTGTGTGTGTGTGTGTGTGAAAAACGGGCTGCAGTGTGTGTGTGTATATACGTGTGGTGTGTGTGTATATATGTGTGGTGTGTGTGTGTGTGTGTGTATATATGTATATATGTGTATGTATGTGTATATATATATATATATATATATATATATATATATATATATATATAATGTGTGGTGTGTATATATGTATGTGTGGTGTGTATATCTACTATATATTTCTGAAATGTCTGTATGTTTGTCTGCATGCCCTGTGTCCCTAGGGCCAATCGCATTGCACCTTTGGCCTGTCACTCCACCTCAACACTGTCCCACCCCTCACCACACTGTCCCACCCCTCACCCCACTATCCCACCCCTCACTGACTCTCATTGGCCTTTGGCCAACACCACTGCCACACTGTCCCACCCCTCACCCCACTGTCCCACCCCTCACTGACTCTCATTGGCCTTTGGCCAACACCACTGCCACACTGTCCCACCCCTCACCCCACTGTCCCACCCCTCACTGACTCTCATTGGCCTTTGGCCAACACCACTGCCACATTGTCCCACCCCTCAGTGACCTTTGGGAATGCTTCTAAGCACCTAACACTCACCGCACTGCCTCTTACAAACACCCCCCTCCACCACCACCCCCCCAACCTCATGCACCCCCCTCCACCCCCCTCAACCTCATGCACCCCCCTCCACCATCACCCCCCCCCAACCTCATGCACACTACAAACGCACGCCACAGCTCTCCCGCTACTGCAGCCCATCACCAACCCCCCTCACCCAAACATACAACGCACGATGCTCCATCACCCCCCCCCCTCACACCAACAGCAAACGCACGCTGCTGAACATACAACGCACGAAGCTCCATCACACCCCCCCCCTCACCCGAACATCCCCGGAGCACACCCAAAACTACCCCACCACCCTCACCCATACATCCACCGCACGATGCTCCTCCGGAGCCCCTCACCCCCCACCATCCACCGCACGATGCTGCTCCGGGGCCCCTCACCCCCCTCCTCACCCTCTGTCCGCCCCCCCCCCCTTTCCTGGCCGCTGGCCCGCAACAACGGAACTACCCCCTATCACCACTCCGCGGGACTTCAACATCACCCGCTCTCCCGGAGCACCATCTCCCCCGGTGCTCCCCCCCTCCCCCCCCCCAGAGCACCCTCTCTCCCGGTGCTCCCCCGCTCCCCCGGTGCTCCCCCCCTCCCCCCCCCCAGAGCACCCTCCCTCCCCCGCCCCCCCAGAGCACCCTCTCTCCCGGTGCTCACCCGCTCTCCCGGTGCTCCCCCCCCCCAGAGCACGCTGTCGCCGCTCTCACCTTCAGGCCTAGAGGCCGCGCCCCCAGCTCCCCATCCCCGCGCGCGCTGCTCCGGCTCTCAGGCCTAGCTGTCTCTGTCGGGAGCTGCACGGGCCGGGGCCCACACACCCCCTCACCTGAGCGTCTCAGCTCCGCATCGCCGGGGGGAACCGCCGAGGAACCCGAGGAGGAGCGCGGCCCGGTGCGAGGTAAGTAACCGCACGGGAAGAGATCTTTCACCCCCGGCCCGGCGCTTCACCCGGCCCTGCCCTTCACCCCCCCCCCCCCCCCGGCCCTGCCCTTCACCCCCCCCCCCCCGGCCCTGCCCTTCACCCCCCCCCCCCCCCGGCCCTGCCCTTCACCCCCCCCCCGTCCCTGCCCTTCACCCCCCCCCCCCCGGCCCTGCCCTTTACCCCCCCCCCCCCTCCGGCCCTGCCCTTCACCCCCCCCCCCCCCGGCCCTGCCCTTCACCCCCCCCCCCCCCCCGGCCCTGCCCTTCACCCCCCCCCCCGGCCCTGCCCTTCACCCCCCCCCCCCGGCCCTGCACACGTAGACACGCAGGCACACGTAGACACGCAGGCACACGTAGACACGCAGGCACACGTAGACACACGTAGACACGCAGACACGTACACACACGTATACGTAGACACACACACACGTGTACACACACACACACGTGTACACACACACACACACGTGTACACACACGTGTACACACACATGTGTACACACACACACACGTGTACACACACACACACACGTGTACACACACACACACGTGTACACACACGTGTACACACACACACACACGTGTACACACACGTGTACACACACACACGTGTACACACACACACACATGTACACACACACACACGTGTACACACACACACACACACGTGTACACACACACACACACACGTGTACACACACACACACGTGTACACACACACACACACGTGTACACACACACACACACACGTGTACACACACACACACACGTGTACACACACACACACACACGTGTACACACACACACGTGTACACACACGTGTACACACACACACACACACGTGTACACACACACACACGTGTACACACACACACACACGTGTACACACACACACACACACGTGTACACACACACACACGTGTACACACACACACGTGTACACACACACACACACACGTGTACACACACACACACACGTGTACACACACACACGTGTACACACACACAAACGTGTACACACACACGTGTACACACACACACACACACGTGTACAC
The DNA here is from genome assembly GCF_040206685.1 of Ascaphus truei. Taxonomy (NCBI): domain Eukaryota; kingdom Metazoa; phylum Chordata; class Amphibia; order Anura; family Ascaphidae; genus Ascaphus; species Ascaphus truei. The sequence continues at coordinate 129,639,722 of NC_134488.1, forward strand.
ACACACGTGTACACACACACACGTGTACACATGTGTACACACACGTGTACACACACACACACACGTGTACACACACACACGTGCACACACACACACGTGTACACACTCACACGTGTACACACGTGTACACACGTGTACACACACACATGTGTGTACACACACACGTGTACACACACACACGTGTACACACACACACACGTGTACACACACACGTGTACACACACACACACACGTGTACACACACACAGACGTGTACACACACACACACACGTGTACACACACACACACACACGTGTACACACACACACACATGTACACACACACACACACGTGTACACACACACACACACGTGTACACACACACACACACACGTGTACACACACACACGTGTACACACACACACACACACGTGTACACACACACACGTGTACACACACACACACACACGTGTACACACACACGTGTACACACACACACACACACGTGTACACACACACACACGTGTACACACACACACACACGTGTACACACACACACGTGTTTACACACACACACGTGTGTACACACACACACACGTGTACACACACACACACGTGTACACACACACACGTGTACACACACACACGTGTACACACACACACATACACACACACGTGTACACACACACACACGTGTACACACATGTGTGTACACACGTGTACACACACACACACGTGTATACACACACACACGTGTATACACACACACGTGTATACACACACACACACGTGTATACACACACACACACGTGTATACACACACACACACGTGTATACACACACACACGTGTATACACACACACACACGTGTATACACACACACACACGTGTATACACACACACACGTGTATACACACACACACACGTGTATACACACACACACACGTGTATACACACACACACACGTGTATACACACACACACACGTGTATACACACACACACACGTGTATACACACACACACACGTGTATACACACACACACGTACACATACACAATGTATACAAACAAACATGTATACACACACACACACACAAACATGTATACACACATGTATACACACACGTGTGTATGTATACACACACATACACTATCCCCAGCACCACCACATCAGCACACCGGTATCCCATGCCCCCCCCCCCCCCCCCAGCACACTGGCATTCTCGGCTCACCACCATTCCCAGCCCCCATCAACACCATCAGCACCCACACATTGGCACCTCCCCATCGGCACACCCACATCCGCACCCCCACATCAGCAACAAACCCTCCCAAATCAGCACACCGATACAATCACCATCAGTACAGCCACAGCAGCAGTACCACCGCACACTGCCATGGGCCGCGTGGACCACTCCCCACCCAAATGCCACCCCCACACCACAAACATCCCGGGCAACGCCGGGGCTCTCAGCTAGTATATATATAATGTTCTATATACAGTACAATATTGGAAAGTTTTACTTTCCATAGTTCCCCAATAAATTAAACTATTCACTACATTGTTCCTAATGTTTTACACATCCAAATGTAAGATGTGTAGTCAGGGGTCCCTGGGCCACGGACCGGCTAGTTAGGAACCGGACCGCACTGCAGGAGGTGAGCGGTGGGCGAGCGAGCGAAGCCTCATCTGCATATACAGCCGCTCCCCATCGCTCGCATTACCGCCTGAGCTCCGCCTCCTGTCAGATCAGCGGCGGCATTAGATTCTCATAGGAGCGCGAACCCTACTGTAAACTGCGCATGCGCGGGATCTTGCGCGCTCCTTTATGAGAAGTCAGAATCCGACACTTATTTTAGTCCGCGCCTCTTTCCCGCACTGCGCACTTGTCCCACTGATTCTGCATTATGGTGAGTTGTATAATTATTTCATTATATATCACAATGTAACAATAATAGAAATAAAGTGCACAATAAATGTAATGCACTTGAATAATCCCGAAACCATACCCCCCCCCCCCCCCCCCCGGTCCGTGGAAAAATTGTCTTCCACAAAACCAGTCCCTGGTGCCGAAAAAGTTGGGGGCCACTGGAGATGATTAGAATGGCCATCACACATCTCCATCACACGGCTGCGTGCATGTGGAACACCTCATTCCTTTGCCTGAAATATTTCTGAAACTGGTACAATTAAAAATGTATATACAGAAAGTGCCTATCGCTCCCCAGTCACAAATAAAGGTACATTCCTCACGGTGCATATGGGAAGAGGGTATACATATATACAACAAAAACAGCATTCGAAAAACGGGACAATTTAAAGAGAGAAGAACTTTTGACCCAAAAACAACGAGAAAATATTCCGAATATGGAGTTTAAACCCGCTTTTGTTACCCAATATAATAACGAGGCAAAAAATATTAAACATATTGTAGAAAAACATTGGCCAAGAGAGACCCCATTTGGGAAAATCCCCGCCACTGTGCCCGCACGTTATATTTAAGAAGGCAAATAACGTGAAAAATAAACTCGCACCAAGTGTTTTTAAAAACAAAAAAAAAAAGAAAATACGGTGAGTTGGATCCAAAGAAACCGAAAGGCTTTTTAAAACGTTTCTCACGTAAGGCTTGTAATTATGGATCAAACGGGAAATTCAATTTGAAATCATCCAGAACCGGGGAGGGTTTTATTCATGAACAATTCACTCATTGTAAAACGAATAATGTAATATATATGTTGGAATTCGCGTGTGGGCTCCAGGGTGTCGGACCGACTACGAGACCGACCGCTACACGTCCGATCGCTGGAGCGTATCGGGAACATAAGAAAACTGTTATTAACCCATAGTGACCCGAAACATTTCAGTTTGAAACACGGAGGGGATCCCTCTGGTTCAAAATACGGAGTGATAGAAAGTGTATACAAAAATTGGAGAGGTGGGAATATTATAAAAACCCTCTCACAGAGAGAAACATTCTGCATTTTCAAATTAAAAACACTAACCCCAGATGGGTTAAATGCTGAAATTGATATTGGGTCTTTTAAAATTGCATTTTTAAATTGTTTTTAAACTGAATGTATTTGAAATAGATTACATTGTTCTAGAATTTGTTATATTATTTAAGGTTTACAACATATTATGTTTATTAAGTTTATGTTTTTTGTCTTTTTATCCCTTCTTCTTCCCATTTATCTGCCTCTTCAAAAACTAATAATACAGTTACATTAGTAATACAGTTAGATAGTTATATTTATTGACATGTTTACATACTGCTGTATAATTATTAGGTGCGTATTGTATAACTACATTTGTGTAAATCATGCCTTTAAACAGTTATCAAATCTCTCATCCCCTGTAATGTCATATGCTAATCATTCAAGCCATATACTATACGCCATCCCTGTTTAATAATTGTACTTATCATATTTTATGTTAATTGTTGTTTGTTGGGTGAGGTAGAGGCATTTTATACCATCTTAATAAGTCATTTAGATTTTACTGGCATCTGTCCCTGTAACTGAGTTTTTCATAATATACTTGCTTTAATTAAATTACAGCATACCCCACTTTAAGGACACTCACTTTAGTACACTGGCGAGTAAGGACATATCGCCCAATAGGCAAACGGCAGCTCACGCATGCGCCTGTCAGCACGTCCTGAACAGCAATACCGGCTCCCTACTTGTACTGAAGCTGTGCACAAGCGGGGAGACTATAGAGCCTGTTACACATGTGTTATTTACATTAGTTATGCACGTATAGGACGAGTGTAGTACAGTACATGCATCGATAAGTGGAAAAAAGGCAGTGCTTCATTTTAAGTACATTTTCGCTTTACATACATGCTCCGGTCCCATTGCGTACGTTAATGCGGGGTATGCCTGTATTTTGAATTAATATTATTTAATTAGGAACAGGGTTGCTGCATTAATAGATTAGGGTATATTAGGAACCATTAAGGACACTAACCTGAGACTCCGGACGAAGCCATAAGGCGAAACGCGTAGAGTTGGAGAGCAAGTTACCTTGAAGGAGTCCGCAGCGAACCCAAAGATCGCGAGACCAGACTTGTGACGTCACGATCAGGGAGCGAACGCCGGGAGAGTGAGCCGGTGCTCCCCGGCGTCCTCCAGACGGGGAGAAGGCACTGCACACATCAGAACACCTGTGAGACCACCGTGGAACATCACACAAAGACCCCCAAAGAATGCCGGTGTTGCATGTTTAAAATGTGAGTGCAACCAGTTGTTTTTACTACATGATCCAATATAAACCATTCAATCTGCAGTATTGGATCTCTCTCTTTTCATGTGATTACTGGAGGAAGTAACTAGTTTTTCTGAAGACAAAAAAAGGAGTCCTGAAGCAGTATATTTTATATAGTCACATAAATATGCACCATTATTTGCAGATATTGTATATTGCACTTTATCAGCACTATATATTGCACTTTATCAGCACTATATACTGCACTTTATCAGCACTATATACTGCACTTTTAATAGCACTTTGTAATTGCACATATTTGCACTATTAAATAGCGCTCCCCTCATTCTTTCTGTATCAAATTCATTGCTGTGAGAAACATATGTGGGCCAATTGATTAAAGTGCAAGAAAATCGGTACAAAATCCCTCACAAAGGGAACAGCAGCAATAAAAATGGATCGTTCTCATGTTCAAGAAGAATTATCCCTGAATAGTATTATTATAAAACATACCATCTTTTGAATGCATTTTTTTTGTGATAAAAGTGGTCTGCTTGAGTTGATAAATTAGAGATTAAAAAAAAAAAATCCTTTATTATGCATATAAATCTTTACAACAAGATCATAACATACCAAGTTCCATCAGAACATATCCTACATTCGATGCATACATACTGTGTACTGGCACATGCTATCTGTATACAGAAACACACGTGGGGGGCGGGGAGGGGGGAGGGGTTGTTAGTGTTCCTCCTCAGGACCATATCTGATGGAATAGTCTCTAAGCCGCTGGGACTCAGCCAGGGACAGTCCCGTGCTGTCAAAAACACTCGTTTTAGGAGATACTGCCCCTCTATGGTGTGAGGAGACTTTGCGCTTGTTGATCGAGTGATTCCTGGCAAAAAAACACACCGTCCTTAACACAACACATTATATGCCAACCGCTTCCAATTGCGGCTGTAATCCCCTATGGGATTACCTATTACATGGGATATGGGTTAGTCGGCCAGTATTAAGCCCCGCCCACTGCTGCCTGGAGACGGGAGGAGGAGGGGGTTCTAGGAAGGGGGGGGGGGTGAGGTGGAGGCGCCTCAATGTGACTAGTTTACACCGCCTCCCGTCTGTTGATTGTGATTCCGGGCAAAAAAACAAACAAAATGTCCTTAACACAACACATTAAACATCAACAGTTCTCAATTGCGTCCACAGTGTGTGTGTCTGGGAACAGTCCATAGAAGACCGACTGGTACGTTATGTAATTCCTCAGTACACAGTCCTTCAGCTCAGGGCAGTGTCTCCCGACTCCAGTCCTCGGGGAACCCCAACAGGTCAGGTATTAAGGATATCCCTGCTCCAGCACAGGTGGCTCAATTAGTGGCTCAGTTATTTTGACTGAACCCCCTGTGCTGATGCAGTGATATCCTTAAGACCTGACCTGTTGGGGTTCCCTGAGGACTGGAGTTGGGAAACACTGGTCAGAGACTCGTACTTTCAGCCAGGACAGCGGGAAGGGGCAGCTCCAGCAGAAGTGGTGTGTCAGATTGGGATGTTTGGCAATGACAACTCACTGCAGGTCGCCTTTGCTGCCAGTCACCCTCACCACCATCTTCCACCGCCGCTCCGACTGCGTTTATAAGCGTGCGCACCAGGGCACGTTTTTATGTTTCCCGCGGCCGTCACGTGAGGTGCTGGGGAGATCCGAGGACATTTAAAGGTGGCAAATGGCGGCGAGATGTCCACCAGTGAGTAATTCTGGCAGCAGAATGCCGGTGGCGATTTGGTCGCGGTCAAATGGCCACGGCCAAACCGCTGATGTGTAGCCTGGTGTTGTAGATGCTCCGTGTGTGCGTGTCACCCTTCGTGGGGAGACCCAGCGGAATGGCCATCCATGCAATGTCCTTGTGCTGGTTGGTAAGTCTCTTTGCTGCCAAATTCCTCCACATGGTGTCAAAAGTGGCCGGGTGTAAGGCCTGGGATCGTCTCTATAATGTCCTTGGCCCTGATCATTTTCTATATGCCCTTGGGCCTTCTCAAGTCTGGTTTTACCCCCTCCAGCTGCTGTTCACTCTCCAACATCCTCATGTCCTTCTTAAACCAGGGCGTGTCCCACCCCCACCCTTCCCAGAGGGGCCGGAGGAGAAGGCGAGACATGGAGTAGCCAGTGAAGTCCTTGTCGGTCTCTCCGAGCGATTCGCACACAGTTGAACGCAGCATGGTAGGGATGTCAGGGACCCCCGTCCCACACAAGTGCGGTCCCGCACACAACACCGTGCGCTGGACTCTTTCCATGTTGGCGCCCCAGATGAAGTAAAACACTGTCCTTTTAAATGGCCTGGCAAGTTTTGGCCAACGGTGACCATGCCTGGGCTGCGTACTGCTGAACAGGGAGGATGAGAGATATTACTAACAATGTGGATTGTCTGCCTTAAGGCTGGGGTCATGGTACAGCAGACCGTGCGCTGAACGAACAGACTACCTTAAGGCAGTGTTCGCGTCCATGCGGCGGGCGGGCGTGCGCGCAAGCGGGAGGGGGCATGCGTTGCGCAAGAAATCAGTTCAAACTGATTTCTTGGCGCGACAGGACGGTCACATGAGCGGTTCGCCCAGCGGTTCGCTGTGACGCCCCTCTGCACGCCCCCAGGCACACTCCCATGGCCCGTCAACCATGGCCAGTTAAGCGCCCGCTCACTGACCAGCCTCCGTGCGGGCAAAGGCACCATGGCCCGGGCCTAAGGGATCTCTTTCTCTTATTAGATTGTAAGCTCTTCGGAGCAGGGACTCCTCTTCCTCAATGTTACTTTTATGTCTGCAGCACTTATTCCCATGATGTACTATTTGTAGTTATTTGTTATTTATGTGAATGTCACGGGTACTACTGCTGTGAAGCGCTGTGTACATTAATGGCGCTATATAAATAAAGACATACATACATTCCCACGTCACTGACAGCCATTTCTAATGGAGCAGGACAGATACACATTTATTGCTTTTTGCTTCCGAAATGTTCATTTATTTAAGTTCCTGACACAAACTGGCACATGATACAACTCTGGGTATTTGAGTCCTGAGTCGCTCGTCTCTCTCTCTCTCATCTCTGCCCTGAAGAGATTACAATCTAATGATAACACTGCAGCCACAGACTCACGGAGGTAAATGTTCAGCTGATAGCATCACATTATCCATCAGGAGCTGGAATCCCCCCCCCCCCCCCTCTCCCCCTCCTGAGGTCAGTGGCTGCGCTGACCGCTTCTGGCGCCCCTGGGTCTGACTGTGTCTGACTCCCGGGAGCCGGGTCCTGCTGGACTTCAGCCCGGCACACAGGGGGGGGGGGGAGGGGGCCCATCACCTTGTCAGGGAATGTGTGTCCGCGGGACGTCCCGGTAATGGCATTGGGATGTACCCCTGCTATCTAATATAACTACCTGCCGTGTCATTTATTTACATGCAGGGATAGGGGATCTGCTTAACCCCTTCACTGCCGGAGGGTCAGCAAGACATGGCACAGGGTTAAGATGTCTTCCTGTGTATATTTGGGGTAGGTACAGGGTAACCACGGAGCTACATTAGAAACGAGGTCCCCTGAGATCTCCCCCCCCCCCCTTCTGCCGCAGAGAAGGGAACCTGCAGAGCGCTGAAGGGCAGTGACGCTTCCCCCAATTTTATGCATCAGCAATCTGATAAAACCTCTCCCAAATATATCCGAGGAAGGCCAGGAACCGCGAGTGTGTGACCCCAAACTATAATGTGTCACCATGTGAGGACGTGAGAATAAGGACTATATCTTCTTATTTCATATAGTTTCCCAAAGGACTCAAAGCGCGTCACAGTTACAAAGCACTGCACATACTGTAGGCATGTTACAGACACAGGCCCTGCCCAGATGAGCTTGCAGTCCATGATTTTGGTGCCTGAGGCACAGGGAGATAAAGTGACTTGCCCAAGCTCACAAGGAGCTGACGGCAGGGTTGCCGCCTTCTGCTGGACGATAACCCGGAGACTTTTTTTTTTAACGTTTTTTGAATGATATATTTAACTGTCTTACCTTCTCCAGCGGCATCTCCCCCTGCACAATCCCGTCAAAATGGCGTCGCGTTGACATGACAATGGGAAGGCACAGCGCCATGAGACGGCGCCGAAGAGCGTCCCATTGTTATGGCAACGGGAAGTCATGTGATGTCTCATTGTATGTATGTATATCTTTATTTATACAGCGCGAAAAGTGTACACAGCGCTTTACAAAGACAATACAGTACGGGGAATTAGAATAACACAATAAGAGCAGCAAAGTCAGACAATAGGAAAGGAAATCCCTGCCCCGAAGAGCTTACAATCTAAGGCTAAGGCCCCGCTGCATGCGCCGGCGCGCCCGCCTTGCGTCCTGGCGGCGCATGCACGGCACTTCACCGCGATCTGGACGTGACCAAAATGGGTCGGGTTGGCGGGGCCATGATGTACATTTTCTGATCTGTGTGTGTGTGTCCGTCCGTCCGTCCGTGTGTCCAGCATTGAGGTAGGATCCACCCCCCTGCCGGCGATCTCCCCTCCTCATTGGCTCCCTGCCACACCACGTGACGCGTCGCCGCTCGGGAACACCATCCTATTGCATCCCCTGCTGGCTGAAGCGTCACAGTGCGCAGTGAGCCTGCAAGCGGAGCCAAATAGGAAGTAAGGAGCCGGTGAGTGGCGCGCACACGCGCCACACGCGCCGTCAGATGCAGCGGGACCCAAGCCTTAGTGGTATGTTGGGAGACGTAGGCCGAGGCCCCAGTGTGTGTGACGGGGTGCCTGGGGGCGCTCGTTCCCATCAGCAGCGCAACCTAGTGGACTCCTGGCGACGCATGGCGGGGAGGCATGGCGAGGCCACGGCAGGGGCGTGGCCATGATGTCACGCGGCTAGTTCGCCCTCATTGGCTGAACCGCCGCTGTTACGTGGCCAATGCTCGGACGCCGTACCAAAAGACAAAAATCTTTGCCCCGACTGGGGCCTGCCCCATAGAGGGCTGTGCCTTGTGTGTGGCACGCAGCCGTGGTCACCGGAGAGCTGGCCTAAGGCCGTGCGTATAGTGCCCGCGACGGCGACGTCGTCCAAAAGAAAATACATTGCCGCTTATTGTAAGCGCAACAGCAACAATGCGATGGAGCGACGTCGCATCGCAAAATTTGGAAGCTGGCAATATTTGATTTTTCAAGGGCTGTCTCGTGACAGCCCCTGAACCAATCAAACGCCAGAAAGCCCGCGCCGCCGCAAAGCGAAATATAACTTTCTCTAGCGGCGACGGCGATGGGTGACCTCACCCGTCCCGTCGCGGGCACTATACGCGCGGCCTTACAGAGACAGCAGGTGAGGGAATAAGTGCAGTGCTTGGCCACGATTATTGGTAGGCGTGGCTGAGTGTGGGACAGTGGCTGTGAGTCCACGCTATTGTGATACTTCCTTTGCGGTGTGAGCTTTAAGGTTGGTCGGTATTAAATTAGATGGGTTACTACCATTAGCAGGGGAAAGAGGTGGCATGGAGGCGCCCCGTTGTCATGGCAACGCGGCGCCATTTGACGTCGTGGAGCTATTTTCATGGGAGCATGCGGGGTGAGGTGACGCCCGAGAAGTCAGTGAAGATGTCCGGGTCGGACCGCTGGGGCGCGCTCCTCTTAAACCCGGTTCCCCTGATTCAAACCGTCATTGTTATCGAGAACGTCTCGGAAAAGAAATAATGTCTCAGGAATCTGGACTGCCCAGAAAAAATAAATAAACAACACATGGGATAATCAGGGAGGAGATAAGGGCAGATAACCCCCTGACACCCTGGATTATCGGAAAGGTGACACCCTGTGTGTGACCCCTGAGCTGGGACCTGCCCATAAATACAGCTCTGTCACAGCGGGGAGACAGCATCAGCCCAGCACTCAGATACTGGACACACCTGCAGCCCAGACAAGGCACAGAGACAGTGACAGTGGCACAGAGACAGTGACAGTGACACAGAGAGACCGTGACCATGAAATCTGCAGCACTGTGTGTGTTTCTCCTGCTCCTCTCCCTGCTCTGCCACAGCGCCTCCTGCATCTCACTAAAGGGGGTAAGTGTGCCGTATTAGCCCCATGATTGGGAAGAGATATTGATGGGGTCTTATCAAAGCCCCGGGTGGGAAACTGGTGGGAACAAACAGCCCCAGATTCATGTCACAGAGATCACAACGAGAGCAGTAAGCTGTTTTCTTGAATAAATCTGGTGCTGTTTGGGCAGTAACATGGCTGGACTTGTACACATAGGGGTCTTCGGGGCTGGTCGCCTTCTTGGGAAACGCTCCCGTGGTTTAGTGTTGGGGGACGTGGGATATTGTCGCTTTTATTAGTGGTTCTGATGTTCCAAACCCTGTTTATAACTGGGCCGAGAACCCGGGAAAGCGAGCGCATCCTGATCCGATACCGGTACTTATTGCGCCACCGTGAGCGTGCAGGTCCCGTCTCCCTCATTAGGCCTCGGCCATGTTACTTGCTTGCTGGCGGAAGCGCGCTGAGGCGCGCTCCCGCTCAGCACTGAGCCCCTACAGCCGCAATTAGAGCGGCTTTAGTAGGGGCTCACCTGCGCTTACGCGCGCTTGCGGAAGCGCAGGTCTTGGGGGAATTTAAAATTCCCCCGCTTGCCGGCGAGACAGGCCGGTCACGTGAGCGGTTCGCCCAATGAGGGCGAACCAGCTCCGTGACGTCACTGGCCCGCCCCCGGCCAGTGACGCGACCGCCCCCGGACCGCCCCCTGACCGCCCCCTGACGGCTGCTGAGAGCGCTTGCGGTAAGCAACCGCAAGGCCAGGGAAAGCACCCGCTTTCCCTGCGCCTCAGCGCGCCTCAGCACGCCAGCAGGGACCGTGGACTCGGCCTTACATCGCGTGTCGCGCAGCACCACAGGGGACAGGGACGGGGTCTTTACACAGCAACAACTTCAGCGCCAATTGACACTTTAACCCTTTGCGCGCCGGAGGGGTCGCGGGGCGCCCACCCCCCTTCCGTTCGTCGTTAGCGCAGATCGTGTCCCGTGCGGTCTCCCTAAAGTAAACCAGCATTTTTGGGGCAGGGGACATATCATGGGTCCCCCCAGGGTGCCAGAACCCCATGATGTAGTGGCTACGTCCCAGGGCACTCAAAGGGTTAAACAAGAGCCATGCTCTGCTTGAGCACTGATTCACGTTAATCTTTGTACGCTGGCTGTGCTCTTACTAAATGTTTGTATTTGTTTTTTCACACAGAATGAAATGGTGAATTCTGCCGCTGACAACCTCGTGGACGCACAGGTGGAGGCGTCGTATTCCCTGGTGAGACCCAATTCCTGGGATTTCCAACCTTTTGTGGGTTACAGAACCCTATAAATGTATTGTGAATTCTGTAGTACCTCAACCCTCTCTAATAGCGCGTCTGAGATCAGATGCATTGTAAGGAACCCCGACCCTCTCTAATAGCGCGTCTGAGATCAGATGCATTGTAAGGAACCCCAACCCTCTCCAATAGCGCGTCTGAGATCAGGTGCATTGTAAGAACCCCAACCCTCTCTAATAGCGCGTTTGAGATCAGATGCATTGTAAGAACCCCAACCCTCTCTAATAGCGCGTTTGAGATCAGATGCATTGTAAGAACCCCAACCCTCTCTAATAGCGCGTTTGAGATCAGATGCGTTGTAAGGAACCCCAACCCTCCCTAATAGCGCGTGTGAGATCAGATGCATTGTAAGGAACCCCAACCCTCTCTAATAGCGCGTCTGAGATCAGATGCATTGTAAGGAACCCCAACCCTCTCTAATAGCGCGTCTGAGATCAGATGCGTTGTAAGGGACCCCAACCCTCTCTAATAGCGCGTCTGAGATCAGATGCGTTGTAAGGAACCCCAACCTTCCCTAATAGCGCGTCTCAGATCAGATGCGTTGTAAGGGACCCCAACCCTCTCTAATAGTGCGTCTGAGATCAGATGCATTGTAAGGAACCCCAACCTTCCCTAATAGCACGTCTGAGATCAGATGCATTGTAAGGAACCCCAACCCTCTCTAATAGCGCGTTTGAGATCAGATGCGTTGTAATGAACCCCAACCCTCCCTAATAGCGCGTGTGAGATCAGATGCGTTGTAAGGAACCCCAACCCTCTCTAATAGCGCGTCTGCGATCAGAAGCATTGTAAGGAACCCCTACCCTCTCTAATAGCGCGTCTGAGATCAGATACATTGTATGGAACCCCAACCCTCTCTAATAGCGCGTCTGAGATCAGATGCATTGTAAGGAACCCCAACCCTCTCTAAAAACGCGTCTGAGATCAGATGCATTGTAAGGAACCCCAACCCTCTCTAATAGCGCGTCTGAGATCAGATGCATTGTAAGGAACCCCAACCCTCTCTAATAGCGCGTCTGAGATCAGATGCGTTGTAAACTCTTCTGCATTTGGTACAATTTTCAAATTACATGAAAATTGCAGGGAGCCCTTTAGAGATGCCCGGGGAAACGAAGGATTCCTGTGGAAAAGCGCTGCCTTTGACACTGTGGCAATAAGAGTTAGGGAAGAAGTACATGATGGATGTGTTACAGTGGGGTGTCCCCCCTCTGAGCTCCCTCCTCTCTCTCTTCCTTCCAGGCTCCGCTGCTGAGGAGCAAACGCCAGTCCCACATGTCCATCTGTGTGTACTGCTGCCAGTGCTGCAAGCAGAAGGTCTGCGGGTTCTGCTGCCGGACCTGAGACCCGCCACCCTCCTACACGTGATCCGGGGGATGGAGACGGAGCACCCCAACGCTGGACCCGGGCCCCATGTGCTGCAGACCCCTCCGGCAGTGAAGGGGTTATTATTAGCCAACATATTCCTGGGGTAGATGTGGTTTTTATCTCCCACTGCTATGTTATGACTACAGATCCCAGAATGCAAAGGGAGTGGGGGGGGGGGGGGGGAAAGAAGAGTACAAACCAGGACTGGAACATCCAGTCCTTATAAATTCAGAATGAATAATCACCTTGCCGCACACAGGCAGATATTATGTAAAGCTGCGCTCTCCGGGCCCGGCATGGAAGGGGTTAATGTTATTTATTTCTATCCCTGTTCCTTTAAGATCAGCGACTCTCTGCTGCTCCTATCCAGCTCTATTTATAACCTTATTTGTATTTGATTGTGACGTTGTAACTCAGCACTGTGGTTTATTTCCCTCTCCTCACTTTTCACCGAGAGCGCTGGTGTAAATATGTTTATAGCTTTTCTGTCCAAAATATAAAAATAAAGATTTATTTAATTCTCAAATACTGCTATTTACACAGTGATTTGCAACATAATAATACACATGAAGTGGACGGACACGCCGCGCTATAAAGCCACGTGGTATAGCAGGAACACGGACAGTAGCAAAGTTTGCTTTCCTGTGCAGGTCCCTTTGGCACTGCTGGGGTTAGGGGGGGGGTATACTCAGATGGGGATAGAACAGACCCAGAGCACCCGGTATAGTATTAATTCCCAGAGTAACATTATATATAGCTTTGGTTTTACAATTATTATTAATTAGGAGATTTTAAACTAGGATGGAGGGGGGAGGGGAATGAAACAGATAATGAACTGAATGGAATAGAGGAGGATACAAGGTGGTATGGAGGTAGAATGGGGGCAAGTGCGAGTTTGACAAGCAGTGAGACACCCATAGTACATACAGATAATACTAGAAAACTATTAAAGACTAAACCAAGTGGGCGCAGAAAGGAAGGAGCAGATAAGATAATAGTACAGGCTGAAATGCAAGAAGCCTGACAGATAAAATGGGGGAGCTTGAATTAATAGCAAGGGAGCAGTATGATATCATAGGCATTACTGAAACATGGTGGGGTGAAACTCATGACTGGGCAGTTAATTTAGAGGGTTATTCCCTTTTTCGGAAGGATCGCGCAGCCTCCTGCTATCGCACCTACACAAAGAAACAAGTCATTACATTGCCGTATCATCTTGAACATCCTAAAAAGGTAACATTACTGTGCTACTAAATCCCCCAAATATCTTAAAATAACCCTAGGAGGTACATAGGGGATACAATATCCAGCAAACATTCTTATACTACCTGGGAAGAAATATTCCCTATAGTTACGCTGAGATATCGAGCAAATCGTGTTGATCCTGCAGACATTGGACAAAAGGCATCAACCAGACATAACAAACTCTGCTTAAATAAGTTACCCTAAGACTAACAATATGTATAAAGTGTCAGATGTATTTCCTATTATCCAGATATAACCGCTCAGACATGTCACGGCCAATAATACACTTAGGTCCTCGGGGGGGACTGCCCCTTTAATGCAGTTCTCCAATTGGCCCAAACTCACCTGGGTCGTACCAACTATTTCTAACTATATTAGTGCTGCAGGGGGTGCAATACATCCCACTGCAAAGTATTGGTTGCCCAATCATTATAGTGTAGCCCTATTTCTGACCAGAACGCGCACGCGCGCACGCACACACCTCACCCCCACACACACACACACCTCACCCCCACACACACACACCTCACCCCCACCTCCACACCTCACCCCCACACACCTTAGTGATACCTAAACAGATCACATCTTCACCAAAATATACAAGACGGCCTCTTGCACAGTAAATTAGCACAGAACGGCCAAACCCTTTCAGGTCTCCTGAAATCTGATTCTATACTTCCCACGCCTGCAATGTTTGGGAAGCTCTATACGCCATTTCACCTACACAGAATGCCAATAAGGGGAACGAGATGGCTTGATCGCGCGGTTCATATTTTTCCTGTTACACTGTATGATACCATAACTAGGGGCGATCGTGTCAGAACCCAGAAAAGAAGAAAACATGTTTATTTTTCCAAGAACATGGAAACCTTTGGACATTGAGAAGTAGTTTTGATTAGTTTTTAATGCCCGCATTGTATTAAATGTGCAACATTACATGCAAATACTCAATGACACAGCTATTTCCAAGTACGGATAGGCAATACGAGAGGCTATGAAAGAACCTACAGGGAGAATAGATTTAGTAGTAATGGGGGACATGTCATTCAGGTTTCTGGGGCACTGGACCCACTCCTCAAATTTCCACTGACATGCAATAAAAATACACACACATCTCATGCTTTTAAAGATCCGTTTAATACTTTTCAAATTGAAAATACAAGAACACAAAAACCCTGGCACATCAGTTTCAATGACATAGCAGCAAGAGTGCCAGGTTAGATATTAACTCTCAATTAATCTAAAGGGGTGCTATAGTATTTCCCCAAAGAAACCCATTGTTATATAAATACTTGAAAGGTTGGGACGTTCAGGCATTGATAGTGAAGGATCTCCTGAAAGGTTACCAGGCCCGGACAGTTATCTAGTAATGATCAGTTCTATACAATAATTGGCTGTGTTTGGAGAAACTCTCAATGTTAATTGTTACAAGTTATGGCTGATAATGTAACATTCACACAATGCCCATGTACCGTGGGTCTCCAAACCACAGAGAGGTAGATAAAACAGTCGTCCCTCACCCGGTCACCCGCTTTTTTATGTATCAGGTTGGGAAGCAGAGCTGAAAATGTCACGTTTTAGGGGTGAATAAACGCCTGGTTCCCATCCTGGTAAATATCAGCTACAATAAAGGGCTCACAAACACTCGTTTTAGTACGTGCCTGGGACCGGGTGTTAAAAAGCAGCAATTTATGGAATAAGAAAAAACTAAAAAACTCAAGTTAAAAAGAATAAAAATGTAAAAAAGAGATTGTTCTCAATGTGAGAAGTTATGACTAGAAATGACTCAAACATCCTGAGGGCCACACAGCTTGTTGGACTCGGGCAGATCATGAATGAGATCCACTGTCTGAGACCTCTTCCTACAGCACTTCTTGACACAGACCCAATAGATGAGGGCCATGGAAACCCAGTAAGCAGCATATGCCAGAGACCCATAGAGAAGATAAAACAACTCGTGCTGCTGCCGAGAGGTGCTCCAATCCTTGAGACAGTCCAAGTAAATAGTGTAACATAGTCCTCCAAGCAGAATGGCTGCCCAGATAGACAGAGGCAGCAGAGGCATGTAGTTACCGACAATCTTCTTCCGCCCAGATGTGCCCCAGGTGGTCTTGGTCATGGTTAAGATGGCAAAGTACTTTGTAGGGAGAAGACCAGTCATGTAGAGCATGGAGTAGAGTGACATCAGCAACATGATCATGTTGCCCCGGAGCCAGCAAGCATACAGGGCTTTGGTGAGTGCCATGATCTGGATACAGAGGAGGACCCAGAGGATGTTCCACAGGGAGCCAGCATAGAAGAGTTTGATGATAGTAAAGGTGACGAAGAAAGGGAAGATACCAGTCACCACCGACTCGTAAGTCATCCAGAGGTGGTGCTTGTGCCACCACTGGGCATTGTAGCACCACTCACGGAAGTAGGACTTGGTCCAACGGGTCTGCTGGTTCAGCCAGCGCAGGTACTCGGAGGGGGTCTCTGAATAGGCACGAGATTTAGGGGTGTACCTGAGGGGGGAGGGAAATAAAATTTCTCGTTTTGGATGAGGTACTAGATCATACTCAAATGGAAATTTAATACAATTTAATTACAACCACCCATCCCTTGGCAGGAAATATATGGCCACAAACAGATCTGCGTAGAGAACACAGGGCGGGGGGGGGGGGGGTGGCATGTGTAAAGTGTGTAAGTCAGGGGTGTTCAACTCCAGTCCTCAACCCCCCCCCCCACAAGGTCAGGTTCAGTATATCCAAACTTCAGCATAGGTGGCTCAATCAGCCCCTGCTTCAGCACAAGTGGCTCAGTCAAAGATTGAGCCTCTGAGCCACCTGTGCTGAAGCTGCGATATCCTGAAAACCCGTCACAAAACAGACAGTAGCAATTTAGCAAATGTGTGGCCCATTTATAAAACCAAATTGTAAGTGCCAACTTATACAAAAGCTAAAGCTATGGGGACGAGGCAGAATGTGCAGGCCTCAGGTGCACATACGAATGTGGAATATTACAATGAAAGAACGCCCCACGTGTGGGAAATGTTAATTTTACATAGAGCAAAACAAGTGCGAGTAGCATGATGCACATCCCGGCAAGGGGAACCATGTGCCAGATTACAGAACACGTGTGATGACATCCCTACATATCCTCCCCCCACCCCCAACATACCCTCCCCCCTTCCCCCACCCCTACATATCCTCTCCCCACCCCCAACATACCCTCCCCCCTTCCCCCACCCCCAACATATCCTCCCCCCACCCCCAACATATCCTCCCCCCTTCCCCCACCCCAACATATCCTCCCGCCTTCCCCCACCCCAACATACCCTCCCCCCTTCCCCCACCCCAACATACCCTCCCCCCTTCCCCCACCCCTACATACCCTCCCCTTCCCCCACCCCTACATATTCTCTCCCCGCCCTCAACATATCCTCCCCCCTTCCCCCACCGCTACATATCCTCTCCCCACCCTCAACATATCCTCCCCCCTTCCCCCACCCCAACATATCCTCCCCCCTCCCCCACCCCAACATATCCTCCCCCCTCCCCCACCCCAACATATCCTCCCCCCTTCCCAACATATCCTCCCCCCTTCCCAACATATCCTCCCCCCTTCCCCCACCCCAACATATCCTCCCCCCTTCCCAACATATCCTCCACCCTTCCCAACATATCCTCCCCCCTTTCCCAAATGGAGCGGGACCTGGCAGGCAGGGTGGTGCAGTGCTTACTTTGTGGAATATCCCAGACTGAGCAACCTGTTGGTCAGGTGTCGATCATCCCCCAGAGTGCAGGTGGTCCCCAGAAACACCTGGTTGTACCAGGACTCCAGAAAGGACTGAAGAACGTCGTTACGATACATGCCTGTGAAGGGACAGGAACAATAAAATGCAGGCGTGAACATATACATCTTTACGGACTGAATACTTTGAAGAGCTAGTAGGCAAATCTATTTTAAGACAACCCATCAAGTCCAGAGTTTTAGTATTGTATTGTATGTCTTTATTTATATAGCACCAAAAGTGTACTCAGCGCTTCACAAAGAATACAGTACAGGGAATTATAATAATACAGTAAGCGCAGCAAAATCAGACAACAGGAAAGGAAATCCCTGCCCTGAAGAGCTTACAATCTAAGGTTTGATGGGAAACTTGCAGAGACAGCAGGTGAGGGAGTAAGTGCTGTATATGGCAGTGCTTGGCCACAGTGGGTGGTAGGTGTGACTGAGTGTGGGACAATAGCCACGAGTGCAGGATGTTGGCATGCTTTGTGGGGTGAGTTTTAAGGTTAGTCAGGATTAAAATGAGAAGGTTAACACCATTTACAGGGGAAGAGATGGCAGGGGGGGCTGGGAGAAATCAGGTGTGTATGTCTGGGTTCAGGATTAGGGGAGATCCCCAGCAGCAGGAAGGAGTAGATAGAGGGTGTGAATAGAGGATTTGTGTGGGTGTTTTGTATTGAGGGGTAAAGAAGTTGATGGAAGAAAGGTGTATAAATAATGGTGCAGTGGGGACTCCGGATCACTAGATCCATTATTCCACTAAAGGGAAGAAGCAGTACAATATTTGCAGTGTCCCTACTCACCCAAAGGGCCGCTGATGCAGGAAACACAGTCGAAGTAGGACTGACAGGCTCTCTCCACATTGAAGGCCATCCAGTACCGCAAGCTGCTCATGAAGCTGATGAACGAGTCGTAGGGGTTCAGGATGCGAACATCTCCTCCCACTGCTCCATAGCGGTCATTAGACTCCAGTACTTTCACCATCTCAACAGTAGCCATGTCATCAAGCTTCGTATCAGAGTCACAAACCTGCCAGGGGAAAGGCGGAAAAAAGCGAATTAAAGAAAACTTCGGAAGGTATCGCTTTGAAAGCGGAATACCTTAAAATAAGTGAAGCCAACACAAAATATATCTATACACACACAAACACACACACACACAATTAATAGCGCTAGTGAGTGAATGATAGTGTTAAAATGTGCAAATTAATTCTATATATGTGTAATGTGAAAAAAGGATTAAATAAGTGTAGCAAGTGAATAATGTGAGCATCAATTGATTATAGCATAGGGTCAGTCTGTACGGAATAGGCGAAGCTTCTGTGTGGTCAAGCCTGACCAAATGTAAACAGAAAACAGGAGAAAAAGATGTGCCAGTTCCGTATGGTTGAAAATAAATGTGTAAATTTTATTAAATGAGCATAGTCAAAAGGACTAGTAGTAAACAACACACACACACACACACACACACACACACACGCGCGCGTCAACAAAAGTATGAAATCTTACCTGAACAAAATCAACAGCCTTCCCCAGGGCCTTGAATGCTGTGTACATGACTTCTCTCTTTCCTCCCCACTTCTGCATGATACACACACACCGTTTGGTCTTGATCAGTTCTTCCACTATCTTCCTCCCACAGTCTTTATTTAGAGGCTTGGATTCTACTGTGACCTGGCAGGACTCCGGTTCCTTCTCCTCCTCACCCTTCTCCTCCTCATCCTCCCCACCCTTCTCCTCCTCACCCTTCGCCTTCTCACTCTTCTTACCAGTGTGATAATTCTCTTCCCATACATAGGTCCCTACATCATCTCCATGGAACACATCCTTGAACATCTCCATCATGTAGGCATCATCAGCAGTGTTACCATCTACAACCAGAATGATCTTGAGCTGGTCCCTGGGGTATCTGACAGTCCTGCAGGAATCTAGACACTGCCTTAGGTAGACAGGGTCCTCTTGATAAGCAGCAATAGTCAGGGCCACGGTCATCTGATAGCTGCATTCTGTGGTTCTGTTCCTCACTCTCCGGAGCTCCAAGAAGGCAAAAAAGCTTTGTAAGAGGAGGTGAAGAGCCATCACCAACCCATAGATCCCCAAGGAGATGAGGAAAGACTCATCCTGGACAATCTGGCAATCCACCACATAGGCTGCCAGGACAGCGGCAAAAATTAAAATGCCAAAGCAGGTGGACGCCACAATCCGGAACCCGGTGAAGCGGAGCTCCAGGTTCTTGGGGTTAGCGGCACTGCTGTGGTTCACCGCAGCTGCCGAAAGAAGGGAAGAGGTCAGGATTGTGTTTGTGAAACATTTGTAGATGTTATATACCCCCCTTTAAAAGCAAAAACAAACACGAGCGTAGTATATAAAACATATCTGCCAAGTGGGACAAATAGAGGGAACCACGTCGCCGAAATTATTTTTGGAGCTGTGCAGGTTTGTTTGAACTACATTTGTGACCGTGCTGGATCATTAAAAAAAAAAAAAAGACAGGAATTTCTAGGTTTCCCAATGAGAAGAGTTGAGGTTAATATCGTAGTTCAGGACGTGACCCCCCGTCCCAGCACTCGGCAGATACACACATTACATGCAAATCACTTCACTCTATAGCACACATGGTGTTATATGCAGTTACAGGTACAGGAGCTTAAGCTACCAGACAGTGACCCTTTCACTGCCAGAGAGGCCAGCAACGGATTTCCGGCTCCTCTGGCAGAAGCATTAACCCCTCGAGAGCATGTACTCACATACCCATTTGTATTATTTTTTTAAATAAGTTATTTTCACATTAAATTCAGTGTAAAAGAAATAAATGAGAATGAAAAACAATGATTATTTTCATCAATTATACAATATTGGAACTGAGCCTACAATGCTCATCTTATGTACTCTAACAAAAAGGTACGAGTTTAGGGAGGAAAGAATGATTATTTGAATTTATGGATGCCCTACACACAAAGTGTAGCGTGTAACTATAAATATTATATAGGGTTTTTTTTTTTTTTTTAAATCTATGTTGCCTGAAGGAATTATGAGCTGGTGTGTAATCCTATTTCCCTTTTCCCTTAAACAAGTCCTTACTCAAATCCTTAATCACCGCTAATGATGCAACACTTCCTGTGAGCCAGGGGTAACATTTCAGGTTTAACGGAAGCTCTACACCCACAGAAGTAAGGTGACAGAGAAACCCAACCCCGTGCAGCTGAGCAGATGCTAACCCTGTAACATTCATGTCCCCTCCAAGAGTAAAGCAGTCACCGAAACATCAGCACAGGTGGCTCAATCAATGGCTCAGTCGCCACCTGTGCTGAAGCCGAGATCGCCTTAAAACCTGACCTGTTGGGTGGTTCTAGAGAACCTCTGCCTTAGCCATTACCTGGTGCCGAGTGATCGTCTTTGCCCCCCATGAGTCCAGCACAAGAAGTCAGCCAGACACCAAAAGGTGTGATGGATAAAGTCAGCTTACCTGGGCATTTAAACTCACCTGGCCACACCCACAGCCAACAATTGGCTGGCACCCAGCTGTCTGGTACGGTGAGGGTGAGGGGAGGGGCTGAGTAATGAGTGGTGATTGCATTAGGTTCCTTGAGACATGTTGGATGTTGGGACAATGTGTGGCTGAATAATCACAGTGATGAGAAACATCTCTTCCCCGCTTTTTTATCAGCATGTTTCCCAGAACGTACGAGCACTTCCTCTAGTGACTATTCGTTTATACAGAATGGCTTTAGGGAAAAGATTAAGGCCAGTAATACAGTGGGCGCGCGCGCCTGTGCGAACGCTCGTGCACGTGACGCACACTTTGTGTGTGTACGGGCCGTGCTGCTGTGAGCTACAGGCTTGGAAGGTACTGCGTGTGTGTCACTGGGGAAGCTGTGTGTGTGTGTGTTTATGTGTGTGTGTGTATGTATGTATGTATGTATATGTGTGTGTGTGTGTGTGTGTGTGTGTGTGTGTGTGTGTGTGTGTGTGTGTGTGTGTGTGTGTGTGTATTAAAAATGTAAAAAAAGACATGCTGTGAGAATAAATGATTTATTAATATTGTGCACACACACACACACACACACATACTTTTCTGAATCTCCCCCGCTATCTCCCGGCTCCACGCTCACTGCCACACGCGCAGCCCTAGCACACAATGACTGGCTAACCACAGCCAACTATAAAACTGTCGCGCGCATGGCGCATGGCGCAGCACGCGCCCCCACTATATTACTGGCCTAAGGTTATAGGGGCTGCCATCTTTAATGTGTTTTCTCCCAGCAGCTTTAGACTTAAAATCCAACCGATGCATATATTATGCATTTTAGAGAGAGAAGTCAAAATAAAAATATATATTTCTGAATTGATCCCGCTCCGTAGGTGGAAAAGATGATCATGCTTCATTCATTAACCCGTTCCCTGCCAGAGAATCCCGCCACGTTACTGCGCCTCCGGAAATATCGCGTTTAACCACAATTCCAGGTTTGATTTTCCCCCTCAGATTTTGATTTCAGGGATGAACTCAGGAACCGCAGCTTCTCTCGTATAATCCCAAATTATATCACAATGTATCTACCGCGGGAGACCAACCGATTTTTTCAGGTGGGCCAATAAAAGGGAAACTTTATTGGGGGCCCTAACCTCTCTGTAGCTGGTGGGGATGATGGTGGCCGGTGTGGCGGGGTCGCGGGGTCGCGGCCGGGATAGCTTTCCTGGGGCCCAGGACTGTAGTTTGCAGCTGTGCCCCCCATGCCGGCCGCCCTGTGAGCCCCTCCCACCTCTGTCTCTCTCTCACCCTCCTATTTCTCTCCCCATCTCTCTCGCCCCTCCACTGACTCTCCCACCCCACTCACATCTCCCTCACAATCCCTCCACCCTTTAAAAGCTTCCACACATCTGCAACGTGGTCCCAGCACCCTTCCGTGTCATGCCTCGGAGGGGAGCTGCGGCCTCATAGAGGTTGTGCTCCATTAAAGGCGAGGAGAGGCTGATCCACGGAGGCCTCCTCAACGCCGTTGGTGGTCCACGGGCTTGTCACCCTGTATTATACCCACTCAGTGATAGAGGGGCCTGCATCGCTCTGCACTGAAGGGGGGGATGGGGGCGGCAGGTAGTCATGGGAAATGTTCCCTGCCCCTTTACAAAAATACCCCCCAAAAAGAAAAGAATATTCAGCACCTCGTGAGTCAAATAATAATAATATAAAATGTCATAGCAAGAAAGGGGTGGGGAGGGGGGAACGCAATGTTAGATCTGATCACTTAACTGCGAAGGGGCACAGACTATTTGTTATGTCTTAATTCAGAATATTGCGTGCCGTAGAGACGCAGAAAACAGCAGCGCCCAGAAATACCCGCTCCATCCCCGTTCCAAAGCTTGTAACAGCAACTACTTGTAGGTCCAACAAAAAGGTATCATGCCCCCTACCCCCTGCAAGACAGGACCAACACGGCCCCCCACCCTTCTTTGCACACTCATTGTAGACCCTAAATAAGTAAGGGTGGGACAGCGGTTGAAGTCTCTGCGCTGCATTGCGCTGCCGCCGGAGCCTCTGCCTGCACAGGGGGTTATATAATAATGCCCTTCGGGTCTCTTGCTGGCCCTATTTATTATTTGTGGCTCCGGCGCACAGGACATACAGGAGTGCTGGGGAAATTCTGCGTGAATAAGGCCAAGTCCTCGGCGGCCGCTGCGGCATACACACCGCACACACCTCTATGGGGCAGACCCCAGTCGGCGTTTGCGTGCGCGCACAAGCCGTGATGGGCGACCGCCTTGGCCAAAAGACAAGATTTTTGTCTTTTGGCGCGGAGGCTGAGCATTGGCCACGCTACGGCGGCGGTTCAGCCAATGAGGCGAACCAGCCGCGTGACATCATGGCCACGTCCCCCCTCGCGCCGCACCGACACCGGAGCTGCAGCCTAAGGCCGTGTTCAGTGTGGCTGCTACGCGACGTGCGCGCGCCCGTCGCAATTTCGGGTTGTTGGGTGGGAGTGTTCAAACTGAAAACTCCTCTGGCGGCAAAGTGCAGCGTTGACGCTGCTACATTTTGCCGCTACAACCCGAAATGATATTTGGGGCGGCAGTTGCATCACGCGAGCTATTTCAGCGAACAAGCTCCGTGACACGTTCGCCCGCCCCCTGCCACACGCCGCGACCCCTGCAGCCTGGGCACAGATCTCTGGGCTGCAGGAGCACACGGGGGGGAGGAGCGCACGGACGTACAGATGTAGTGAGGTGTGTGCCCCATACAGGGGAGAAATAAAGGACGTTTCATTTTATCGTTGGGTTCATTTCTTCCTAAAGCACAAAAGGGGGTGGTTACCTGCAGGCAGACACCGGGTTAACCCTTTAATGCCCGCCGCACGCTAGCATAGGGTAGAAGCAGCGCGCGTGTATAGAATTTACCAGCGACGTAGGAAATGGGATTATAATAAGAGCGCAATATATGTCAGTAAGTGACTGTGCGCTGAATCGGAGATCTATATTCTGTGTGAGTGTCCTGCTCCCGAGAGCTTACAGTCTAGAGCAAGGGTGGACACTCCACTCCTCAAAAGCCACCAACAGGTCAGGTTTTCCGAGACTGTAAACTCTCAGGATCAGGGTTCTCATTCCCTTCTGTATCTCTTTGCATGTCATTCTGTTTATGTAATATATACAACTCTGTTCTACTGCGCTGCAGCATAGGTTGGTGCTATACAAATAAAGTATAGGAATACTGCAGCTACAAGCTGTTACTAACTAGATTTACATACGTAAAGACAACACTGAGCTAGTTTGGGTGGTGAGACATTTTCCCATTAACAGTAGATTGAGTTAATCTGCATAATGATCAGATTGGGACAGCCTTTTGTCTGCCACAATAGCGTTGCTGTATACAAGAAGTGTCCCTGTGCTCAGCACTGATAGCTCAGGCTCCGGCCTAGGTGCGGAGCGGCTTCCCCAGAGCACTGTCCCTGCAGCCGGGGGGGGGGGGGGGGGGGTGACGAGGTGATAGGGAGATTTGTCTGTCTCAAAGATGAAAGAAAGGCCCCCAAACAAAAGGCCCAGCTGCAATCCCAGAGCAAAGCAAAGTACCAGATTTATCTCCAAGTGGATCATTGATCAAAATGAAAAACTAATGCAGACCTTGTGCATCCTTTGATAACTGCAGTATTTTTGCCCCAGGTTTGCAGCTGAGAGACTTATAGACCCCTTCCTTTGTTGTCAGGGCAGAAATGGCAGCAGCAGTGCAGGCTCCCCTCCCCAAACCTCTCTGCACCTCCCCTCTCACCCCCTGCTGATTACAGAGCCCGGCAATGCACTGACCCAAATATGTGCGCCCATTATTATAACAGCATAATCCTCCGATCAATAACAAGGGAGGGGGGGGGGGGTATTTATCAAAGTCTCAGCTGCCAAACGGATGAAAAATACTGCACCAGATTGTTACCAAAAACCCACGTGTAAAACCCGTACAAAATAAATCGCACCGGGTTTTATCAAAACACCCTGCTGAATGTTACCGGGCTCCTCTTCTTTGAGAAATCTGGTTTCGCTCCAGTTTTGCCGCCGGGAGAGTTTTGAGAACTCCCGATATGTGCCACATCCCTCTCCCAAATCGCGGGTGGCCCACACTGCAAAGCAGCCACGCACCGGCGGCTTATCGGCGCCCCGGGTACTATAAAGTGGCATGAGATTTTCCTAAGAAATAATATCCCACGGATGGATGTTTTATTTTATCGGACAAATCCAGGGTTTGGTTTTCTGCCCCGATATTGCAGCCGGGAGACTGTGATAAATACCCGAGAGATTATAATACGTGTATTTACCGAAGTCTCCGGGCTGCAAAACGGACGCAAAACCAACGCAACTCTTTTCAACTTGTTTTGCCCCAGTTCTGCAACGCGGAGACATACATACACACATACATACATATACATATACACACATACATAAATACACATACATATATACACACACACAAACACACACACAAACACACACACAAACACACACACAAACACACACACAAACACACACACATATAAAAAAAAAAAAATATATATATATATATATATATATATAATTATTAAGGTTATGGTGGGTAAAAAAAGTGACAAAAACCCTCCACAGTAAAGCATAAAGCAACTGTAAATATTACTGCAACCCTGTCTTTCCCCATTATCGCCCAGCATACATCGCTTCCACTGCAGCAAGGGATTCTGGGAAATGACATGCAAATGAGCACTCAGTGCCACCTTTTATCTCAAGCTCGTATTACACAAGCAGATACATACATACATACACACACACACACACACGGTATGGGAGGCACTCAATAATACATTAAATCCTATAGATATTACTTATCTTGCCATGGGTGCACAGCGAAAGGCCCCGATCCACCTACACAAAACAGGAAAAAGTGAGGTTAACGGAACCCCAATAATAAAATAGTCTTTAATCACTTCATTACAAATCCAGAAAACAATAAAAACGGAGATTTATAACAAATGGAAATATTATTGTATGCTCATTTGCATGTCTTGGACAGGTCTGCAACCCCGCCTTTCACCATTATCACCAAGCACACAGCACTTCCACTGCAGCAAGGGATTCTGGGTAGGGATAGGGATATAGATATGTTATGTATAAAAATCTCCCAGTTGCAGGACTGGGGCACAAGATAACATCTGCATCAGGCTGTTCATCGCTTTGAAGCGCACTTTTCGTTCTTAGATACACGTTTTGTGTTTATTTTTTTACCAGAATTGCACTCACTTTTACCTAAGGAAACATGGGGCCTTATTCTGCCAGCGGTGACTGCGCTGACCTGATGCCTTAGGGCCGTTCTATAGTGGCGGGGCGTGCTACGCCGTGCGCGCGAACGGCAGTTATAGATGGCTGAGGTTAGTCAGCCCTTCTATACAAGGGCCGCGCGCGCGGCGGGGAGCCAACAGACAGCGGTGAAGACGGGGGAAATAATCTTTTCGCGCTGCTAACGGCGCTGAATGTATATATATATATATATATATATATATATATATATATATGTGTGTGTGTGTGTGTATGTATTTGTGTGTCTGCAAAAATTTAATTTATATTTTATTTTTACCAATGTTTTTTTTTTAATAAATAACACACACACACACACACACACACACACACACACACACACACACACACACACACACACACACACACACACACACACACACACACACCCTTCACAGCTCACAGGCACGCGCGCGTGCACGGCTGCACACACTATATAACAGCCCTTACAGAATAAGGCCCATTGACACAAAGCCCTCCCTTGCCCCTATTCAATATGCTGTGAAACCGCTCCCCAGTACTGGAGAAGATTTTCGCCCCATTGGAATGAGGCTGATATAACCCAGGGGTGTGACTTCACGGTATTTAACTGTACTTTAATTTCTCCCAGCCACAGTGAAGAAAGTCGCGGAAGCGGAGTTACAACGTACGTCTAGCGCCGTTCTTATAAATCTCCTGAGCGGCGGGGAAAGAGAGTTTGTAAGAACCGTTTTTTAACTTCAACCAAGTGGGACCTTTTCCCCTTTTGATAAATCAATTCCGTCCAGTTAGAATGTCATATAAAAACATTTCCACATCCCCATTTCTTAGCATATTCCAGTTACTGTTAGTATTTCTAACATCATGTCTACGATCGAGATGAAAGCAGGAAGGTGCAGGCATTGTGTTAGAGTTTATTTAATGCAATGAATTGCTATCTCTGCCGGAGACACAGACGTGATTAACCAGCCCCCTGTGGCGCTTTCCCTCTGATGTGCGGAGGGGGGGCGGGGGGGTGCAGATTGTGGAAGCAGTAGGGGGTGTCTATATCTACGAGATAACCCGACTCTACACATCATGTATATTGTATGTATATGGCGTTTTGTAGTTACACGGAGGTTTGCATTAGATTACGTCACAGACAGATTTGGGACGTTATTTACTAACGTCTCACAGCTGCGGCAAAGAATTGATCTATCAAGCAGAAAACGCCCATTGGATTCCTTTCCTCCAACACGTACTGTATGGTGCTGTTTTTTTGCCCCACATTTGTAGGGGTCTAATTATCAGCGTAGAGAACAGTGTTTAGACGCACGGCTGGGTTTTGGAGCAGAGCTGTGGCATATATAAGACGCTTCTTACACGTGATGCAGTTTGTTAGATTTACGCCACGCAAGAGACATGGAGGATTTTTTGGGATAAACAAAAAAGGTCAAAAGAACGGCGCAGTGAGACGCAGAATGTGATACATCTCATTATAATCTGTGCACTATGTAACTCACCCCCCCCCCCCCACTCCGTCTCCCCAAGGTGCAAGCTGGGGCAGAGACGCAGAATGTGATACATCTCATTATAATCTGTGCACCGTGTAACATTGAACTTTGTGCTTTATTAAACAGCCTGAACGATCGCTCAGTACACTATACAATTATCCCCTAATATTCTCCTGGTAAAATATTTGATAAATAAATAGGTAAACCAGGAAGTTTTGTAGCTTTAAAATATATTTCACATTTCAAAAGACATAGGCCAGAATTACACAGCATCACACTGAATAACAGATAACACAGGATAACACGGGACTGGATGATACCCAGCATCGGGGCTTAGGCTAAGTTGCCGCTGGAGGCAGCTGCACGCGCGCCTGGCGTCCTGGCAGTGCGTGCACAGCACAAAACCAAGGTCTGCAGGCAGCGTTCGGAGGCGCAGGGGGCGTGGCCAAAACGGGGCGCGTGGGTGCAGCCATTATGACCATCAAACTTGTTTTTTTTCTCCAAAGGAAGCATCCCCCAGTGAGAACGGCATTAGTTCCACTAGCGAAGTATTCATGACTGAATACTGGGGCGCAGCAGCACCCGGGACCCACAGTATGATGTCCGACTGAGAGACACCGGGGCCTGGTAGGGAGGAGGTAAGGGATAGGTGTGAGGTGCGCACAATGACGTCACCAGGCTTCGTCCCCGGTGGCCGCGGCTGCACACATGACGGCGTGCGCGTCGCACACTAAGTACAGCCCTCTATGGGGCAGGCCCCAGTCGGCGTGCGCGCGCGACCACACAAAGAGCGATGCGCGACCCCCTTTGCCAAGATTTTTGTCTATTGGCGCAGCGGGCGAGCGCTGGCCACGTCACGCAGCGGTTCAGCCAATGAGGGAGAACCAGCCGCGTGAACGTCATGGCTGCGGCCCCATCACACCTCCCATTTTGCATGTTGCCTGGAGTCCATCAGATCACGCTGATGCAGGGAACAAGCGCCGCTAGTCACCCCGTCGCGCCCGCACTGCGGCCATGAGAACCACGCTCTGGGTTTTTTGTGGATTGTTTTTACTGGACTAAAAGCGAGACACGATACCAGCACTCCTGGGTAGTGACGGTGTGTGGCAGGTGCACCAGGGGAAGAACATCTCAGAAGAAGATGACTGAGAGCCCCGTTGGGGCAGAGGGTCAGCAAGTCCCCAGGTGGCATCACTGTGACCCAGTCTGGGTTTGGAGTCACAGATTCCTCTTTGGTTTAATGTATCCGTATACTCACCAGATACAGTGTAACCACCACTACAATGCTACCGATACTAACAGTACCTTATTAGGACCGAGCTCGCCGGTTTACCCTACGCAGCGCTCATAGTACATAGAGCCGCCACCCGACTACGCTTCACACGCACAGCTTATTTCTGGCACATCGATGTGCGATCACCTGTCTGCTGATCAGCCATTATATTTTAGGATTTGTTCCAATAAAGATTATTCTTTTAAGCTAACCACTTCTCAGCCACACTGATTTGGGGTATTTATATGTTGTAACTCTCAGGCTGGTCCACATATAACTATTGCATCATTGCAGCTCAATCCAACTATTACTGTGTGGGTCACAGAGCGACGCCACCTGGGGACTTCCTGATCCTCTGCCCCACCTGAAGCAGGGCTCAGCAGTCTCCTCCTTGTTTTTACTGGTTTTCGGGAGACTTGGGCTGGATTTACTGTTCTCACTGTGAGTGCGAGACTATGACACACTTAGTAGACCAGGCCTGCACAACTCGTTAAGCGAGAAGGGCCGAACTGCTCCAAGGAAAAAAATTTTGGGGCCGCACGGGTAAAATCATCATCATCATCATCATCTCTCCTCAGCACCTCTCATCATCATAATCCTCATATATCTCCCCCAGCACCCATCATCATCATCCTCATATCTCCCCCAGAACCCCTCACTATCAACCTTTGCGATACTCCCCATCTATCTCTCATACCCCCCTTTCTCCCACTCACCCACACACATAATACTCCCCCTCCACATCAAACACACAATACCCCCTGCACACCACACACATCCCACCCCCTGCACCTCACATCCTTCTCCCCCTGCACCTCCAATGACCTGCACCTCCAATGACCCTCCCCTGCACCTCCAATGACCCTCCCCTGCACCTCCAATTACCCCCCTCTGCACCTCCAATCAACCCTCCCTGCACCTTACATAACCTCCTGCACCTAACCCCCCCTGCACATCACCCCCCCCTTCCCCTTGCACATCACCCCCCCCTTCCCCTTGCACATCACCCCCCCTTCCACATCACCCCCCCTTCCCCTTCCACATCACCCTCCCTTCCCCTTGCACATCACCCCCCCTTCCCCCTGCACATCACCCCCCTTCCCCTTGCACATCACCCCCCTTCCCCTTGCACATCACCCCCCTTCCCCTTGCACATCACCCCCCTTCCCCTTGCACATCACCCCCCTTCCCCTTGCACATCACCCCCCTTCCCCTTGCACATCACCCCCCTTCCCCTTGCACATCACCCCCCTTCCCCTTGCACATCACCCCCCCTTCCCCTTGCACATCACCCCCCCTTCCCCTTGCACATCACCCCCCCTTCCCCTTGCACATCACCCCCCCTT
This sequence comes from Ascaphus truei, assembly GCF_040206685.1. Classification (NCBI taxonomy): domain Eukaryota; kingdom Metazoa; phylum Chordata; class Amphibia; order Anura; family Ascaphidae; genus Ascaphus; species Ascaphus truei. Next base: position 129,670,544 of record NC_134488.1, read on the forward strand.
CCCCTTGCACATCACCCCCCCTCCCCTTGCACATCACCCCCCCTCCCCTTGCACATCACCCCCTCTTCCCCTTGGGGGCTCAAGAGGGGGGGGGAGGGGGCGAGGGGGCTCAGGAGGGGGGGGGGGGAGAGGGGGCTCAGGAGGGGGGGGGGGGGGGAGGGGGCTCAGGAGGGGGGGGGGGAGAGGGGGCTCAGGAGGGGGGGGGAGAGGGGGCTCAGGAGGGGGGGGGGAGCAGTCGCCGCGGGCCGCATGCACTCACGTTGCCCGCGTGTTGTGCAGGCCTGTAGTAGACCATTTGGGGCGTATGTATTGGGGCAAAAGTGGAGCTATTCTGGGTCAAAGTAACTGCCCCGTATCAAGGGGAAAAGTCCAGTTGTAACAATAGGATAGTTTCATTAAAACCCCCTGGTGCAGTTTCATGCCCAGAAACGAGTACCTCCACCTGGCCCATATTTAGTATAAATTGCGTATTTGTTGCGTTGGGCTGGGACCGCCAGATGTAAATATAAAACCCCCCCTCGTGATCATTTGCATGCAAATAAAAAGCTCCCGGCAGGAGCGCCTACAGCAAAACGCGGGGTAAATATGACAGGGCGTCCTGTGGGAGTCACTGAAGGAAAACGCACACACTTTCAGGCACTTTGTGGCATTTGTGTGACATGTTAGTGTTTGTACAGGACCCCTGCAGAGTTTCTAATCTTCAAGCCTGGGGGGTAATTCATACAATGTAGAACCCCCCCTCTCCCCCCCTCCCCCCCCCCAGCTCTGAGAAGCTCCATGATGCATTCGGTGGGGTGTATAATACACACTGAGTGCTTCCCCGGGCGGGTTTAAGGAATGATAACTAAATGAAGTTACAATGCTGCAGCAAGTCCAATGTTCCTGTGATCAGAACTTAAAAAGTTTAATTACCAATGTTAACCAATTAGATTGTAAGCTCTCCAGAACAAAATGCTCTCTTTTATATTTGACACACGTGTGCCTTTCTGTGCCATGTATGATAGCTACAAAGCCCTACATACCAACAATAATACAGAACTTCAGTATGAGGCGAGACCCTTTTTATTTGGACTAACAGTCGATATTATAAGACAAGCTTTGGAGAGTTCTCTCTCTGCCTCAGGTCAAACAATTCGCATTTAAAAAGGATTCCAGGCGTTTAACACAGATATAAAAAACAAGATAATATAAAAGACAGAATACTGTATATGGAGAATTCATGGTAAATAAAGAGGCAGGGCAATACATGGATGAAAGGGATAGGGAGAAATATATACGCACCAAATAAAACTGGTATCACCTAAAACTGACGTACTCATTACTCTGCACTATCGCAGCTGGACTAACACGGCTATTTCTACTTAATTCATAATAATATACAGATATCCAACGTGACACTGAAAACGCAGGGACATGTGACACTGGGGATCTGAACGAAAGGGACAATTCCGAAATAACAATAAATTGTTAAACTACGAGGTTGGAGCATTATTTCCGTTCCTTATTCTCTCTGGGGGAGTAAATCTCGTTCCTCGGTGAGGAAGGCGTTCTCTCTCCCAGACGTTTGTTACTATTCAAATTCCAACCTCATTTAGAGTGGAGACAGCTTCTAAAATCTTCTAAAAGCACATATCTCCTTCAGTAAAACAGGTAATGGGATCCCTTTGATGGGGACAATTGGAGGCCCTGCTGTAAATAAGATGCTAATGAGTGTGGATGGGGTGTTAGATCTGCGGTTTCACTGAGCCCTCCTAAAAGTTACCTTATACTTTCTGTCAGGGCCGCAGTGAGATAAACATCTGCCTTGTATTCTAATTTGCCTTGTTATAAGAGAGTAAGAAAGACTTATCTGGATCTCTATTACACAGGGGTCTAGGAGTCCGCCGCCTGGTATACAGGGGTCTAGGAGTCCGCTGCCTGATATACAGGGGTCTAGGAGTCCGCCGCCTGGTATACAGGGGTCTAGGAGTCCGCCGCCTGGTATACAGGGGTCTAGGAGTCCGCCGCCTGGTATACAGGGGTCTAGGAGTCCGCCGCCTGGTATACAGGGGTCCGCCGCCTGGTATACAGGGGTCTGGGAGTCCGCCGCCTGGTATACAGGGGTCTGGGAGCCCGCCGCCTGGTATACAGGGGTCCGCCGCCTGGTATACAGGGGTCTGGGAGTCCGCCGCCTGGTATACAGGGGTCTGGGAGCCCGCCGCCTGGTATGCAGGGGTCTGGGAGTCCGCCCCCTGGTATACAGGGGTCTGGGAGTCCGCCGCCTGGTATACAGGGGTCTAGGAGCCTGCCGTCTGGCTGGTATACAGGGGTCTAGGAGTCCGCCTCCTGGTATACAGGGGCCTGGGAGTCCGCCGCCTGATATACAGGGGCCTGGGAGCCTGCCGCCTGATATACAGGGGTCTAGGAGTCCGCCGCCTGGTATACAGGGGTCTGGGAGCCCGCCGCCTGGTATGCAGGGTTCTGGGAGTCCGCCCCCTGGTATACAGGGGTCTGGGAGTCCGCCGCCTGGTATACAGGGGTCTAGGAGCCTGCCGTCTGGCTGGTATACAGGGGTCTAGGAGTCCGCCTCCTGGTATACAGGGGCCTGGGAGTCCGCCGCCTGATATACAGGGGCCTGGGAGCCCGCCGCCTGGTATACAGGGGTCTAGGAGTCCGCCGCCTGGTATACAGGGGTCTAGGAGTCCGCCGCCTGGTATACAGGGGTCTAGGAGTCCGCCGCCTGGTATACAGGGGTCTAGGAGTCCGCCGCCTGGCTGGTATACAGGGGTCTAGGAGTCCGCCGCCTGGCTGGTATACAGGGGTCTGGGAGTCCGCCGCCTGGTATACAGGGGTCTAGGAGTCCGCCGCCTGGTATACAGGGGTCTGGGAGTCCGCCGCCTGGTATACAGGGGTCTGGGAGTCCGCCGCCTGGTATACAGGGGTCTAGGAGTCCGCTGCCTGGTATACAGGGGTCTAGGAGTCCGCCGCCTGGTATACAGGGGTCTGGGAGTCTGCCGCCTGGTATACAGGGGTCTAGGAGTCCGCCGCCTGGTATACAGGGGTCTAGGAGTCCGCCGCCTGGTATACAGGGGTCTAGGAGTCCGCCGCCTGGCTGGTATACAGGGGTCTGGGAGTCCGCCGCCTGGTATACAGGGGTCTAGGAGTCCGCCGCCTGGTATACAGGGGTCTGGGAGTCCGCCGCCTGGTATACAGGGGTCTAGGAGTCCGCCGCCTGGTATACAGGGGTCTAGGAGTCCGCCGCCTGGTATACAGGGGTCTAGGAGTCCTCTGCCTGGCTGGTATACAGGGGCCTGGGAGTCCGCCGCCTGGTATACAGGGGTTCTGGTGTTTTGTTTTGTGAAATCTGTATTTTAAGAAAAAAATAAAATCTTGTTAACAACGGAAAGACACTGACACACATTTGAATTCTGTGCTTATCTGGGCACATTGTACATTTCCATACTCCCTTTGTGTTCGATCTGTGGCACAGCTGCTACAAGAGGTGTCATAAGAAATAATGCTTCATTTCTGTGCATGTATTTTAACTGGAAGGTCCACATCACCTGGGGGTGTTCTCCGGTGAAAAGGAACACGAACACACACACGAACACACACACGAACACACACACACACGAACACACACACACACGAACACACACACACACGAACACACACACACACACACACACACACACACACACACACACACACACACACACACACACACACACACACACACACACACACACAAAAATCAGTGAAGGCAGTGTTGCTCAACTCCAGTCCTCAAGCACCCCCAAACAGGTCATGTTTTCAGGATATCCCAGCTTCAGCACAGGTGGCTCAATCAGACCAGTAATTCAGCTGGGATAACCTGACCTGTTGGGGGGGGGGGGGCTTAAACACTGGAGTGGAGCCCCCCCGAGTTAAGTGCCGTATCAGAGCTCTGTTGATGCGGGTGATGGGGTAATTATAATGCTACACACATGCAATGGGGGCTACACTGTGTATCACACTTCTCCTGGCTGCAACATGTGGGTACAACGAATGCAAAAACAGGACTAGATTTACCAAATAATAATAACCCAACGCAAAGCACAGGGACTGTCTTCTTCGCTGAATCATGTGCAGTCTGTTTGCAGCGGAATCTCAGATATAGAACAAAGATAGCCGCGGTTTATACATTTTTGTAGTGCTGACTAATGGTAACCTAACACAGGGGTGCTCAACTCATCCACAAGCCCCCCCAACAGGTCAGGTTTTCAGGATATCCCAGCTTCAGATTGAGCTACCTGTGCTGAAGCTGGGATATCCTGAAAACCTGACCTGTTGGGGAGGGGGACTGGAGTTGAGCGCCCTGCTATACTCCGTGAGCTAGAACATATTACTGTACCACTCATCTGCCTGGGGCGGACCCGGACGCAATGTCAGACCGCGCCTTATCCCACTGAGGAAACGAGGGACTTTCTTTATAATGTTTTTTTAGTGACTGTACTTAACACATTGATTACTTGTGTATACCAGCGTGATTTGTTTGGGGGACGCTTTTCTCTTGATGGTAGTTTTGTATGCATGCGTGATTGTGTGTATGTATGCATGCGTGATTGTGTGTATGTATGCATGCGTGTATGTATGCATGCGTGATTGTGTGTATGTATGCATGCGTGATTGTATGCATGCGTGATTGTATGCATGCATGCGTGATTGTGTGTATGTATGCATGCGTGATTGTATGCATGCGTGATTGTGTGTATGTATGCATGCATGCATAGAAGATTTCTCCACCACAAACAGACTTATTAATCAGGAATCAGTCTCGGATGTGGTAGTTTATTCTGGCAGGCAGTGAGAAGCGCGCACAATGTTTGGGGGGGGGTGGGGGGGGGAGAGAGAGCTCCTTGCACCTGACAAAGGGGTGCACCGCCAAAACGTGGTGCGAGCTTATCACTGCCTGCCAGAATAAACTACCACATCTGAGACTGATTCCTGATTAATAAGTCTGTTTGCGGAGGACATCGCGATAGCGTTTTCGGCTAGGAAGGGTCCCTGCCACTGTCTCCATACTGGCACCAGCAATAAAGAAGAATTTAACTGGCGAGTGCTGCACCAACTCGTGACTTTGATATGTACGTGTGTGTGTGTGAGATATATATATATATCTTCCCTTATTTACTCAATCACATACAGCTCTTCATTGTAAGAACCCCGTAATTTCCCCATTTATTAGGAATAGTATATGTAATGCTTTAGTTGGGGTATTTAAAAAAATTGCTACAATTCTGAAGAAAAGCTAAGCCGTCCAGCGCGGCCCGAGGCACTATGTCCCAGGCCTAAGCCCCCCAGCGCGGCCTGAGGCACTATGTCCCAGGCCTAAGCCCCCCAGCGCGGCCCGAGGCACTATGTCCCAGGCCTAAGCCCCCCAGCGCGGCCTGAGGCACTATGTCCCAGGCCTAAGCCCCCCAGCGCGGCCCGAGGCACTATGTCCCAGGCCTAAGCCCCCCAGCGCGGGCCGAGGCACTATGTCCCAGGCCTAAGCCCCCCAGCGCGGCCTGAGGCACTATGTCCCAGGCCTAAGCCCCCCAGCACGGCCCTCCAGCACTATGTCCCAGGCCTAAGCCCTCCAGCGGGGCCCGAGGCACTATGTCCCAGGCCTAAGCCCTCCAGCGCGGCCCGAGGCACTATGTCCCAGGCCTAAGCCCTCCAGCGCGGGTCGAGGCACTATGTCCCAGGCCTAAGCCCTCCAGCGGGGCCCGAGGCACTATGTCCCAGGCCTAAGCCCTCCAGCGCGGCCCGAGGCACTATGTCCCAGGCCTAAGCCTTCCAGCGGGGCCCGAGGCACTATGTCCCAGGCCTAAGCCCTCCAGCGCGGGCCGAGGCACTATGTCCCAGGCCTAAGCCCTCCAGCGCGGGTCCCGAGGCACTATGTCCCAGGCCTAAGCCCTCCAGCGCGGCCCTCCAGCACTATGTCCCAGGCCTAAGCCCTCCAGCGGGGCCCGAGGCACTATGTCCCAGGCCTAAGCCCTCCAGCACGGCCCGAGGCACTATGTCCCAGGCCTAAGCCCTCCAGCGCGGCCTGTGGCACTATGTCCCAGGCCTAAGCCCTCCAGCGCGGCCTGTGGCACTATGTCCCAGGCCTAAGCCCTCCAGCACGGCCCGAGGCACTATGTCCCAGGCCTAAGCCCTCCAGCGCGGCCCGAGGCACTATGTCCCAGGCCTAAGCCCTCCAGCGCGACCCGAGGCACTATGTCCCAGGCCCTCCAGCGTGGCCCGAGGCACTATGTCCCAGGCCTAAGCCCTCCAGCACGGCCCTCCAGCACTATGTCCCAGGCCTAAGCCCTCCAGCGGGGCCCGAGGCACTATGTCCCAGGCCTAAGCCCTCCAGCACGGCCCGAGGCACTATGTCCCAGGCCTAAGCCCTCCAGCGCGGCCTGTGGCACTATGTCCCAGGCCTAAGCCCTCCAGCGGGGCCCGAGGCACTATGTCCCAGGCCTAAGCCCTCCAGCGGGGCCCGAGGCACTATGTCCCAGGCCCTCCAGCGCGGGTCCCGAGGCACTATGTCCCAGGCCTAAGCCCTCCAGCGCGGCCCGTGGCACTATGTCCCAGGCCTAAGCCCTCCAGTGGGGCCCGAGGCACTATGTCCCAGGCCTAAGCCCTCCAGTGGGGCCCGAGGCACTATGTCCCAGGCCTAAGCCCTCCAGCGGGGCCCGAGGCACTATGTCCCAGGCCTAAGCCCTCCAGCGCGGCCCGAGACACTATGTCCCAGGCCTAAGCCCTCCAGCACGGCCCGAGGCACTATGTCCCAGGCCTAAGCCCCCCAGCACGGCCCGAGGCACTATGTCCCAGCCCTAAGCCCCCCAGCACGGCCCGAGGCACTATGTCCCAGCCCTAAGCCCCCCAGCACGGCCCGAGGCACTATGTCCCAGGCCTAAGCCCTCCAGCGCGGCCCGAGGCACTATGTCGCAGGCCTAAGCCCTCCAGCGGGGCCCGAGGCACTATGTCCTAGGCCTAAGCCCTCCAGCACGGCCCGAGGCACTATGTCCCAGGCCTAAGCCCTCCAGCGCGGCCCGAGGCACTATGTCCCAGGCCTAAGCCCTCCAGCGTGGCCCGATGCACTGTCCCAGGCCTAAGCCCTCCAGCACGGCCCGAGGCACTATGTCCCAGGCCTAAGCCCTCCAGCACGGCCCGAGGCACTATGTCCCAGGCCTAAGCCCTCCAGCACGGCCCGAGGCACTATGTCCCAGGCCTAAGCCCTCCAGCACGGCCCGAGGCACTATGTCCCAGGCCTAAGCCCTCCAGCACGGCCCGAGGCACTATGTCCCAGGCCTAAGCCCTCCAGCGCGACCCGAGGCACTATGTCCCAGGCCCTCCAGCGCGGCCCGAGGCACTATGTCCCAGGCCTAAGCCCTCCAGCGCGACCCGAGGCACTATGTCCCAGGCCCTCCAGCGCAGCCCGAGGCACTATGTCCCAGGCCAAAGCCCTCCAGCGCGACCCGAGGCACTATGTCCCAGGCCTAAGCCCTCCAGCGGGGCCCGAGGCACTATGTCCCAGGCCCTCCAGCGCGGCCCGAGGCACTATGTCCCAGGCCTAAGCCATCCAGCGTGACCCGAGGCACTATGTCCCAGGCCCTCCAGCGCGGCCCGAGGCACTATGTCCCAGGCCTAAGCCCTCCAGCGCGACCCGAGGCACTATGTCCCAGGCCTAAGCCCTCCAGCGTGGCCCGTGGCACTATGTCCCAGGCCTAAGCCTCCAGCGCGGCCCGATGCACTATGTCCCAGGCCTAAGCCCTCCAGCACGGCCCGAGGCACTATGTCCCAGGCCTAAGCCCTCCAGCACGGCCCGAGGCACTATGTCCCAGGCCTAAGCCCTCCAGCACGGCCCGAGGCACTATGTCCCAGGCCTAAGCCCTCCAGCACGGCCCGAGGCACTATGTCCCAGGCCTAAGCCCTCCAGCACGGCCCGAGGCACTATGTCCCAGGCCTAAGCCCTCCAGCGCGACCCGAGGCACTATGTCCCAGGCCCTCCAGCGCGGCCCGAGGCACTATGTCCCAGGCCTAAGCCCTCCAGCGCGACCCGAGGCACTATGTCCCAGGCCCTCCAGCGCAGCCCGAGGCACTATGTCCCAGGCCAAAGCCCTCCAGCGCGACCCGAGGCACTATGTCCCAGGCCTAAGCCCTCCAGCGGGGCCCGAGGCACTATGTCCCAGGCCCTCCAGCGCGGCCCGAGGCACTATGTCCCAGGCCTAAGCCATCCAGCGTGACCCGAGGCACTATGTCCCAGGCCCTCCAGCGCGGCCCGAGGCACTATGTCCCAGGCCTAAGCCCTCCAGCGCGACCCGAGGCACTATGTCCCAGGCCTAAGCCCTCCAGCGGGGCCCGAGGCACTATGTCCCAGGCCTAAGCCCTCCAGCGGGGCCCGAGGCACTATGTCCCAGGCCTAAGCCCTCCAGCGGGGCCCGAGGCACTATGTCCCAGGCCCTCCAGCGCGGGTCCCGAGGCACTATGTCCCAGGCCTAAGCCCTCCAGCGCGGCCCGTGGCACTATGTCCCAGGCCTAAGCCCTCCAGTGGGGCCCGAGGCACTATGTCCCAGGCCTAAGCCCTCCAGCGGGGCCCGAGGCACTATGTCCCAGGCCTAAGCCCTCCAGCGCGGCCCGAGACACTATGTCCCAGGCCTAAGCCCTCCAGCACGGCCCGAGGCACTATGTCCCAGGCCTAAGCCCCCCAGCACGGCCCGAGGCACTATGTCCCAGCCCTAAGCCCCCCAGCACGGCCCGAGGCACTATGTCCCAGCCCTAAGCCCCCCAGCACGGCCCGAGGCACTATGTCCCAGGCCTAAGCCCTCCAGCGCGGCCCGAGGCACTATGTCGCAGGCCTAAGCCCTCCAGCGGGGCCCGAGGCACTATGTCCTAGGCCTAAGCCCTCCAGCACGGCCCGAGGCACTATGTCCCAGGCCTAAGCCCTCCAGCGCGGCCCGAGGCACTATGTCCCAGGCCTAAGCCCTCCAGCGTGGCCCGATGCACTGTCCCAGGCCTAAGCCCTCCAGCACGGCCCGAGGCACTATGTCCCAGGCCTAAGCCCTCCAGCACGGCCCGAGGCACTATGTCCCAGGCCTAAGCCCTCCAGCGGGGCCCGAGGCACTATGTCCCAGGCCTAAGCCCTCCAGCTGGGCCCGTGGCACTATGACCCAGGCCTAAGCCCTCCAGCGGGGCCCGAGGCACTATGTCCCAGGCCTAAGCCCTCCAGCGGGGCCCAAGGCACTTTGTCCCAGGCCCAAGCCCTCCAGCACAGCCCGAGGCACTTTGTCCCAGGCCCAAGCCCTCCAGCACAGCCCGAGGCACTTTGTCCCAGGCCCAAGCCCTCCAGCGCGGGCCGAAGCACTATGTCCCAGGCCTAAGCCCTCCAGCGCGGGCCGAGGCACTATGTCCCAGGCCTAAGCCCTCCAGCGCGGGCCGAGGCACTATGTCCCAGGCCTAAGCCCTCCAGCGCGGCCCGAGGCACTATGTCCCAGGCCTAAGCCCTCCAGAGCGGCCCGAGGCACTATGTCCCAGGCCTAAGCCCTCCAGCGCGGCCCGAGGCACTATGTCCCAGGCCTAAGACCTCCAGCGCGGCCCGAGGCACTATGTCCCAGGCCTAAGCCCCCCAGCAGGGCCCGAGGCACTGTGTCCCAGGCCTAAGCCCTCCAGCGCGGCCCGAGGCACTGTGTCCCAGGCCTAAGCCCTCCAGCACGGCCCGAGGCACTATGTCCCAGGCCCTCCAGCGCGGCCCGAGGCACTATGTCCCAGGCCTAAGCCATCCAGCGTGACCCGAGGCACTATGTCCCAGGCCCTCCAGCGCGACCCGAGGCACTATGTCCCAGGCCTAAGCCCTCCAGCGGGGCCCGAGGCACTATGTCCCAGGCCTAAGCCCTCCAGCGGGGCCCGAGGCACTATGTCCCAGGCCTAAGCCCTCCAGCGGGGCCCGAGGCACTATGTCCCAGGCCCTCCAGCGCGGGTCCCGAGGCACTATGTCCCAGGCCTAAGCCCTCCAGCGCGGCCCGTGGCACTATGTCCCAGGCCTAAGCCCTCCAGTGGGGCCCGAGGCACTATGTCCCAGGCCTAAGCCCTCCAGCGGGGCCCGAGGCACTATGTCCCAGGCCTAAGCCCTCCAGCGCGGCCCGAGACACTATGTCCCAGGCCTAAGCCCTCCAGCACGGCCCGAGGCACTATGTCCCAGGCCTAAGCCCCCCAGCACGGCCCGAGGCACTATGTCCCAGCCCTAAGCCCCCCAGCACGGCCCGAGGCACTATGTCCCAGCCCTAAGCCCCCCAGCACGGCCCGAGGCACTATGTCCCAGGCCTAAGCCCTCCAGCGCGGCCCGAGGCACTATGTCGCAGGCCTAAGCCCTCCAGCGGGGCCCGAGGCACTATGTCCTAGGCCTAAGCCCTCCAGCACGGCCCGAGGCACTATGTCCCAGGCCTAAGCCCTCCAGCGCGGCCCGAGGCACTATGTCCCAGGCCTAAGCCCTCCAGCGTGGCCCGATGCACTGTCCCAGGCCTAAGCCCTCCAGCACGGCCCGAGGCACTATGTCCCAGGCCTAAGCCCTCCAGCACGGCCCGAGGCACTATGTCCCAGGCCTAAGCCCTCCAGCGGGGCCCGAGGCACTATGTCCCAGGCCTAAGCCCTCCAGCTGGGCCCGTGGCACTATGACCCAGGCCTAAGCCCTCCAGCGGGGCCCGAGGCACTATGTCCCAGGCCTAAGCCCTCCAGCGGGGCCCAAGGCACTTTGTCCCAAGCCCAAGCCCTCCAGCACAGCCCGAGGCACTTTGTCCCAGGCCCAAGCCCTCCAGCACAGCCCGAGGCACTTTGTCCCAGGCCCAAGCCCTCCAGCGCGGGCCGAAGCACTATGTCCCAGGCCTAAGCCCTCCAGCGCGGGCCGAGGCACTATGTCCCAGGCCTAAGCCCTCCAGCGCGGGCCGAGGCACTATGTCCCAGGCCTAAGCCCTCCAGCGCGGCCCGAGGCACTATGTCCCAGGCCTAAGTCCTCCAGCACGGCCCGAGGCACTATGTCCCAGGCCTAAGGCCTCCAGCGGGGCCCGAGGCACTATGTCCCAGGCCTAAGCCCTCCAGAGCGGCCCGAGGCACTATGTCCCAGGCCTAAGCCCTCCAGCGCGGCCCGAGGCACTATGTCCCAGGCCTAAGACCTCCAGCGCGGCCCGAGGCACTATGTCCCAGGCCTAAGCCCCCCAGCAGGGCCCGAGGCACTGTGTCCCAGGCCTAAGCCCTCCAGCGCGGCCCGAGGCACTGTGTCCCAGGCCTAAGCCCTCCAGCGCGGCCTGAGGCCCTATGTCCCAGGCCAAAGCCCTCCAGCGGGGGTCCCGGGGGCTCTGGGATGGCTGAGTCATTCTTTCCTTCCTTAGGTATTAGTCAGTATCCCAACTCTCACAAAGAGAATTATACTCGTAGACTTTAACATTTGCATGTCTCTGACAGGTCTGCAACCCTGCCCTTCCCCATTATCTCTTAGCAAACTGTGCTCCCACTGCAGCCAGGGATTCTGGGTAATGACATGCAAATGAACTTTTACATTGGGAAACATATTTGACATCATCTAGGTTAGTGCTCGTCAACGTTTGTTTGGGTAAGGAACAGTAGAATTAGATTGTGAAATTCTGGGGAATCCCAACCCTCCCCGTTCATCCGTCATTCTCTCTCACATCCTTATATACCCTTTCCCCTAGATATCCATATATCTAACTCCAATAAGGTAAGTGACAATTGCTGTACAAAGTCAGAGATATACCTTGTGACGGTGTCCGGGCCCGATCGTTGTCCTTCGGTGCGCTGTCTGCGAAAGTAGATGTCACAACAAACGAAAAAGCCGAGATCCGCCGCCCAAACGATGAAGGAGGGCGACCTGGAAACCAAATAGCTTTATTGGATACAAGGCAAAAACAAAAAAGAGCGTCACGTTTCGTGCTTACAGCGCTTTCTCAAGGTCCCTTCTGAGCCAGCCTCCGGCGGGACTATAAAAACCGCGCTTTCCCGGCCAAAAAGGACCAGTGAGATAATCGGTATTACTGCACAATACTGGGGACTTGGTTGGTGCTCCTTGAATAAGAGTAACAACGCCTCGAGTAAGTGTGTATTCAGACTGCACCTCCCCACATGGAATTACTGGGCCAGAAATAGTTTGCAGGTAGAGTAGGTTCTGATTTAACAGTACCGTATTAAATGTGAAATAAAAACATTGTTCTGGTGATTTGTGCCACGTTTTTATTGTGTATACAGCCATTCTTCAGAGCACACCCCTCTTTGGGGCCGGCCCCAGCAGCTAGCTGCACGCCCTGGCACAATGCGCAAGATTTGTCTTTGGCGCAGCAGCCGAGCATTGGCCACGTCACGGTGGTGGTTCAGCCACGTGACATCATGGTCGCGCCCCCCCCCCCCCCTATCGGATCTCCTGCTCTCCACTGAAAGCACAACCACAGGTGGCGGCTGAAACGGGTGCACACGCCACCAGATGCTCCGGCGCGTGCTGAATCAGTTCGATCTGATTCCTCGGCGCGACGGGCCGGCCCAATGAGGGCGAACCAGCTCCGTGACGTCAGACATGGCCCCACACGGCGCGTATACCCTGGCCACAAAACGCTCGGGACCTCACTCGTGCGCACGCCTCCGCATGTATGGACGCAGCCTTAGGCCGAGTTCAGGGTGGCTGCTACGCGACGTGCGCGCGTCCCTCCGTCGCAATTTTGGGTTGAACGGTGGGAGTGTTCAAACTGAAAACTCCACTGGCGGCAAAGTGCAGCGTTGACGCTGCTACTTTTTGCTGCTACAACCCGAAATGATTTTTGGGGCGGCTGTCGCGTCACGTGAGCCGGTTCATTGAGCCAGCTCCGTGACACGCTCGTCCGGCCCCCCGCCAGGCGCCAAACACCGCGACCCGACTCGTGCAGCCAAGGCACAGATCGCTGGGCTGCAGGAGCGCACGGCGGAGGCGCGCACGGACGCACCACCCACCCTGAACTCGGCCTCAGCCTGCCTAGAAGATTAGTGAGGTGGCAAAGGTCTCCTGGCGACAAGCGGGTGTTTGATCTCTGAAAGATGCACGGGAAATTGAGGCTCAACACCGCCACCTGCTGTGCACCTGCAGTATTAATTGTAAAGATAAACTGGGAAGTATATTGAAGTGGAAGGTGTTGGGTTCGGCTGCAATCGGTCGCAGTCTGTAACTGAACGGAGTCTCAGCGTGTGTGTTTGTGTGTGTGTGTGTGTATGTATATCTATATTTATATAGCACCATCCATGTACATAGGCATTACAGCAGTAACACACAACACATAATGGGAATAAGCGCTTCATACATAAAAGTAAACATTAGGAAAGGAGTCCCCGCCCCGAAGAGCTTACAATCTAAGTATAGAGATAGCGCAGAAGAACTTTTAGGCCTCGTTCAGGGTGCAGGCTTCGGAGGGAGGGCGTGCTTACGTGCGAGCTGCCGTCGGACACAATGTATTCAAATTGAATACTGATTGTCAGGGTAGCAGCTGCCCTGTCTCCGAAGTACGGAGTTGACGCTGGCTACAGTTTCAATAAACAACCCAAGTCGTTTCTTGAAGCTGCAGCAGCGTCACTGGGACCTCGGCAGCCAATGAAATCATTCTTGGGAATGATTTCATGACTGCATCTTGGATCCCTAACCTCAGGTCTGTGTCTGTCAGCGCCCCGCCTGTCTGCAGTGCGGGCGCGCTGACTGAGGGAGCGGGGCCTTAGCCTTACAGTAAATACAGCTTATTTTTAACACATTAGTGTGCATGTTGTCTGGTAAATAAGCCAATGTAATCAAATACAATCTAACACTCCCCTCTTATGTAACAAACTTCCCCCCCCCCTCCCCAATCGCAGATAGGGACCATGTGTGGGAATCTACATGTATTACCAGGTGTGGTGCAATACCTGTCAGGCTCACAGGAGGCCGGAGCCTCCGCTGATGGGAACCTGGGGTGTATCCTGGAACGTACTTACAGCGCCTCCACCCGTGCAGGATTCTAGAGTGTACAATAACCCCTGACACAGGACACACACACCGTAACCACGTACACCAGAGTATATAGAAACAGTTTACTGTATATGCAGAACAGAACACCATAAAACAGTACATTAGTGTCACGGTGTAACACTGGCCTCACTGGGCCGTAACCTCACACCCTATACCCAGGTGTCCCCTTCCCACCCCAGTGTGAGACAGCGCTGCCCACTAGTTTGAGCTGAGAGTTGGTGCACTTGGTGTATGATGCAGGTACCTGCCGGGTGTGTCCACACCCAGGCGCGCAGATGCTGTACTTTGGATCCCTTGCTCCAGTAGAGGATGATCCAAGACGCCTCCGCTGCAACGGTGGGTGTCCCGCCAGACGGTTCCACTATGAAGATGGTCTCTTATCTTGAGTGGGTGGCCTGATCCCAGACCCACTGACCAGGGCTGCACAGCTTAGCAGCTGTGTCCCTGAATATCACAACTAAAGGGGCAGGATCCCTACCTAAGGGCCAGTCCGTCGCAACCACAAGTATGACTCAGGGCCTAGCTGGGGCCTGAGGGGGTATCTGGCCTAGTACAGGGGCCACCTGCTCCCTGTACATACAACCTACCCTCTCTGCATCCCGTCTCCAACTCCTGACAAGCCCTCAGTGCGCCAATTGTATCTTTCTTCTCAGGGGAAGCTATGCCATGCAATTGGCTACTGAGGATCACATGTATGGCAGCCCCAGGGGCTGCTGGGTCTTGTGGCCCCCGCAGGACCTCTTTAACATTGGGGCCATGTGCGTGATCGCAACTGCGGAACTCTATAATGGCCGGCGTTGCTTTCTTGGCCCTCAATGGCTCAGGCTCTACCTGTAATGGCCGCCGCTGATGCGTCTGCGTGACGCCTTGTACATGCGCGACTCTGCGCATCAACCCTAACATGGCCGCCGGACACCTTCTGCGCATGCGTGAGCCTTCGCGCATGCGCAAGTACTTCAAACATGGCGGCGCCCTGTCGCTGATGCCACCGGGAGCGCCCGGCGACGCACTCGCCCCCGCAGCTGCCCCCACCGGGATGAGGGTAAGGGAGGGGAACCGGGGAGCCAGAGGGGACCTGGCTACACTTATAACACCCAATCTGTGTCCAGAACCCTCCCACATCTGTCACTGTCACAACTCGTGTCACAGAACCATATCACAAATCTGTCACAGCGAATGTGGCACACACAGCCTGGCACTATCACAGCACGGTACTATAACAACCAATGTGTCTATATGCATTTCCTAAGGCGGCGTCCATACTGGCAGAGACTGTGTGGGCACGTGGGGCGATCACATTGCCTTCAGGCATTGATCGCGCCCATAGACCGTGCGTGCGAGCAGTAGGGGGCGCACAGTGCACAAGGAATCAGTTCAACCTGATTCCTCGGCGCGACGGGCAGGTCACGTGAGGGGTTCGCCCAATGAGGGCGAAACAGCTTTGTGACGTCGCAGACACGCCCCCCACGGCGCATCTACCTTGGCCACAAAACGTTCCCGCTTAACGCAGGTGACACCACTCGCGCGGGCTGCTGCATGGACACAGCCAAAGGCTAGTTTTATAGTAACCGCTGGTGCGCGTGCGGCCACGCGCATGGCGTTGCACTTGAACCGCGCGTTTTGTACCTATAGTACAAACTGACGTGCGCCGCTATGGGGCATGGCCATGATGTCACAGCGTTAGGTCGCACTGCGATTGGCTTAGTGTCACGTGGAGCGCCAATCGCAAAAAGACAAATTTCATGTCTTTCCTCAGATCTGCTGCGCCAACGCTCACAGCCGCGCGTCTCAACTAGATCACCGTCAGGCTCACACGTAATTATCATTGACGCGCTCACTATATTACAGGCCTAACACACCTGCCAGTATAACACCACTTTTTTTGTGTCTAAGTACACTTCATCACACTCACCACCTGTCACACACCCAATGTAAGGTACAAGCACCCATCACACAGCCCTCACAATCACCCTAAAGTGTACCAAGCACCTCTTTACCTAACCCACCCAATGAACCTCTCCCTCACCCATCACACACCCAATGCACCCCATCACCCACCCAATGCACTCCTCCCTCACCCCTTCACACACCCAATGCGCCCCTCCCTCACCCCATCACACACCCAATGCACCTCTCTCTCCCTCACCCCATCACACACCCAATGCACCTCTCCCTCACCCCATCACACACCCAATGCACCCCTCCCTCACCCCATCACACACCCAATGCACCCCTCCCTCACCCCATCACACACCCAATGCACCTCTCTCCCTCACCCCATCACACCCAATGCACCTCTCCCTCACCCCATCACACACCCAATGCACCCCTCCCTCACCCCATCACACACCCAATGCACCTCTCCCTCACCCCATCACACACCCAATGCACCCCTCCCTCACCCCATCACACACCCAATGCACCCCTCCCTCACCCCATTACACACCCAATGCACCTCTCCCTCACCCCATCACACACCCAATGCACCTCTCCCTCACCCCATCACACACCCAATGCACCCCTCCCTCACCCCATCACACACCCAATGCACCCCTCCCTCACCCCATCACACACCCAATGCACCCCTCCCTCACCCCATCACACCCAATGCACCCCATCACACACCCAATGCACCCCTCCCTCACCCCATCACACACCCAATGCACCCCTCCCTCACCCCATCACACACCCAATGCACCCCTCCCTCACCCCATCACACACCCAATGCACCCCTCCCTCACCCCATCACACACCCAATGCACCCCTCCCTCACCCCATCACACACCCAATGCACCCCTCCCTCACCCCATCACACACCCAATGCACCCCTCCCTCACCCCATCACACACCCAATGCACCCCTCCCTCACCCCACACACCCAATGAACCCCTCCCTCACCCCATCACACACCCAATGCACCCCTCCCTCACCCCATCACACACCCAATGCACCCCTCCCTCACCCCATCACACACCCAATGCACCCCTCCCTCACCCCATCACACACCCAATGCACCCCTCCCTCACCCCATCACACACCCAATGCACCCCTCCCTCACCCCACACACCCAATGAACCTCTCCCTCACCCCATCACCCACCCAAAGCACCCCTCCCTCACCCCATCACCCACCCAATGCACTCCTCCCTCACCCCTTCACACACCCAATGCGCCCCTCCCTCACCCCATCACACACCCAATGCACCTCTCTCTCCCTCACCCCATCACACACCCAATGCACCTCTCCCTCACCCCATCACACACCCAATGCACCCCTCCCTCACCCCATCACACACCCAATGCACCCCTCCCTCACCCCATCACACACCCAATGCACCTCTCTCCCTCACCCCATCACACCCAATGCACCTCTCCCTCACCCCATCACACACCCAATGCACCCCTCCCTCACCCCATCACACACCCAATGCACCTCTCCCTCACCCCATCACACACCCAATGCACCCCTCCCTCACCCCATCACACACCCAATGCACCCCTCCCTCACCCCATTACACACCCAATGCACCTCTCCCTCACCCCATCACACACCCAATGCACCTCTCCCTCACCCCATCACACACCCAATGCACCCCTCCCTCACCCCATCACACACCCAATGCACCCCTCCCTCACCCCATCACACACCCAATGCACCCCTCCCTCACCCCATCACACCCAATGCACCCCATCACACACCCAATGCACCTCTCCCTCACCCCATCACACACCCAATGCACCTCTCCCTCAACCCTTTACACACCCAATGCACCCCTCCCTCACCCCATCACACACCCAATGCACACCTCCCTCACCCCATCACACACCCAATGCACCCCTCCCTCACCTCATCACACACCCAATGCACCTCTCTCTCACCCCATCACACACCCAATGCACCCCTCCCTCACCCCTTTACACACATGGGTTTCTCAGCACAGGGCAGGTGGAGGGATATAATATCAGGGTTTGTGACAGTGAGAAGTCTCATCACACAGGCTGGGGAAGGAGTCCACACTGACTCTTGGCGGAAGGATCAGCAACCGGTACGTGGACCTGCAGCGGTTGGCTGCGGCACCGCGCGGAGGGATATGGTTGCTTGGTGTTGCCCTCATGCGGAGGATCTGGGTGTGGTTCCGCGCAGAGGGGTTTGTTTGAATCTGGGAGTGGTGCCGCATGCGGAAGGATCTGGGTGCGGTCCGCGTGCGGAAGGATCTGGGTGCGGTGCCGCGTGCGGAAGGATCTGGGTGCGGTGCCGCGTGCGGAAGGATCTGGGTGTGGTGCCGCGAGCTGAAGGTTCTGGGTGTGGTGCCGCGTGCGGAAGGATCTGGTTGTGGTGCGGCGGGGCCGAATCTGCAGACCTTACACCCGGGAGCCGCGGTATATGAGGGAGCCATGGAGAAGCAGCCCCCCGAAATTCCCAGAGACAGGTGTGCGAGTCCCGGGGTTACACTGTGCGAACATATATACTCATCCTCCCCCGTCATACACTGATATCCCCCCGCAGGGGCCTCACCTCCCCCAGGAAACTACCCCCCCCCGCAGGGGCCTCACCTCCCCCAGGAAACTACCCCCCCCCGCAGGAAACAACCCCCCCCCCCACCCGCAGGGACCTCACCTCCCCCAACCTCATTCTCCCCCCCCCCCCCCGCGCAGGAGCCTCACACCCCCCCCCCCCTCCTGGAGCCTCACCCATGCCCCCTGGATCTTCACCCCCTCCCCCCCCACCGCAGGAGCCTCTCCCCCCCCCACCGCAGTTGCCTCACCCCCCCCCCCTCCTGGAGCCTCACCCCCCCCTCCAGGTGCCTCCCCCACCCCTCCAGGTGCCTCCCCCCCGCTCCAGGAGCCTCACCCCCCCCCCTCCAGGAGCCTCACCCCCCCCTGCAGGAGCCTCACCCCCCCCCTCCAGGAGCCTCACCCCCCCCCTTCCAGGAGCCTCACCCCCCCCTCCAGGAGCCTCACCCCCCCCTCCAGGAGCCTCAACCCCCCCCCCCTCCAGGAGCCTCAACCCCCCCCTCCAGGAGCCTCAACCCCCCCCCTCCTGGAGCCTCACCCCCCCCTTCCAGGAGCCTCACCCCCCCCCCCTCCTGGAGCCTCACCCCCCCCCTCCTGGAGCCTCACCCCCCCCTCCTGGAGCCTCACCCCACACCTGCAGAAACCTCACCTCACCACCAGGAGTCTCACTCATCCACCCACCTGCAGGAGTCTCACCCCAGCCCACCACCCGCAGAGCCGTACCCCATACCCCATACAGAGCATTACCCCTTCACCTAGCCACAAATCTGCAGAGCCTTACCCCTTCACCTAGCCACAAATCTGCAGAGCATTACCCCTTCACCTAGCCACAAATCTGCAGAGCATTACCTACCATACAGTCAGTAAATGTAGAGAACAGCAGAGCATTGAATTAACCCTGCAGAGCATTGCACACAAACACTGCACAGAGAGCGTGCGTGCGTTTGTGTGTGTGTTGGAAGGACTTATTGAATACATTGCAATGATACCTGAAGAAGAAGGCTGAGTCCATGGTGACTGCAGCCGTGCGGAGGCGCGCTGAGGCAGAGGGAAAGCGGGTGCTTTCCCTGGCTTTAGATCGCGCGCCGTCCGGGGGTGTGTCGGGGGGCGGGCCAGTGACGTCACGGAGCTGGCGAACCGCTCACGTGACCGGCCCTGCGCTCCCGTGAGCGCTCAAACTAAAAAATTTGATAAGACCTACGCCTGCGGAAGCGTGCGCGAGCCCGTGCTAAAGCCGGCTGCAGGGCTCACTGACAAGCGTCAGCGCCTAAGCGCTGACCCTGGACTCAGCGCTGACCCTGCACTCCGCTGAACACACTCGTGTATATTTTTCAAAGCTAACTTTTAGGGTTAAAAGATGATTTATTTTTTAAACAATCAACCAGAAAACTGAACCTCAGTTGTGCCCCGGAAGCGCGGGGCAGGAAGAGGGACGGAGGCGCGGGGCAGGAAGGGGGACGGAAGCGGGGGGGCAGGAAGAGGGCCGGAAGCGCGGGGCAGGAAGAGGGCCGGAAGCGCGGGGCAGGAAGAGGGACGGAAGCGCGGGGCAGGAAGAGGGACGGAAGCGCGGGGCAGGAAGAGGGACGGAAGCGCGGGGCAGGAAGAGGGACGGAGGCGCGGGGCAGGAAGAGGGACGGAGGCGCGGGGCAGGAAGAGGGACGGAAGCGCGGGGCAGGAAGAGGGACGGAAGCGCGGGCAGGAAGAGGGACGGAGGCGCGGGGCAGGAAGAGGGACGGAAGCGCGGGGCAGGAAGAGGGACGGAAGCGCGGGCAGGAAGAGGGACGGAGGCGCGGGGCAGGAAGAGGGACGGAAGCGCGGGGCAGGAAGAGGGACGGAAGCGCGGGCAGGAAGAGGGACGGAGGCGCGGGGCAGGAAGAGGGACGGAAGCGCGGGCAGGAAGAGGGACGGAGGCGCGGGGCAGGAAGAGGGACGGAAGCGCGGGGCAGGAAGAGGGACGGAGGCGCGGGGCAGGAAGAGGGACGGAGGCGCGGGGCAGGAAGAGGGACGGAGGCGCGGGCAGGAAGAGGGACGGAGGCGCGGGGCAGGAAGAGGGACGGAGGCGCGGGGCAGGAAGAGGGACGGAGGCGCGGGGCAGGAAGAGGGACGGAAGCGCGGGGCAGGAAGAGGGACGGAAGCGCGGGGCAGGAAGAGGGACGGAAGCGCGGGGCAGGAAGAGGGACGGAGGCGCGGGGCAGGAAGAGGGACGGAAGCGCGGGGCAGGAAGAGGGACGGAAGCGCGGGGCAGGAGAGGGACGGAAGCGCGGGGCAGGAAGAGGGATGGAAGCGCGGGGCAGGAAGAGGGACGGAGGCGCGGGGCAGGAAGAGGGACGGAAGCGCGGGCAGGAAGAGGGACGGAAGCGCGGGGCAGGAAGAGGGACGGAAGCGCGGGGCAGGAAGAGGGACGGAAGCGCGGGCAGGAAGAGGGACGGAAGCGCGGGGCAGGAAGAGGGACGGAAGCGCGGGGCAGGAAGAGGGACGGAAGCGCGGGGCAGGAGAGGGACGGAAGCGCGGGGCAGGAAGAGGGACGGAAGCGCGGGCAGGAAGAGGGACGGAAGCGCGGGGCAGGAAGAGGGACGGAAGCGCGGGCAGGAAGAGGGACGGAAGCGCGGGGCAGGAAGAGGGACGGAAGCGCGGGGCAGGAAGAGGGACGGAAGCGCGGGCAGGAAGAGGGACGGAGGCGCGGGGCAGGAAGAGGGACGGAGGCGCGGGGCAGGAAGAGGGACGGAAGCGCGGGGCAGGAAGAGGGACGGAAGCGCGGGCAGGAAGAGGGACGGAGGCGCGGGGCAGGAAGAGGGACGGAAGCGCGGGGCAGGAAGAGGGACGGAAGCGCGGGCAGGAAGAGGGACGGAGGCGCGGGGCAGGAAGAGGGACGGAAGCGCGGGGCAGGAAGAGGGACGGAGGCGCGGGGCAGGAAGAGGGACGGAAGCGCGGGGCAGGAAGAGGGACGGAAGCGCGGGGCAGGAAGAGGGACGGAAGCGCGGGCAGGAAGAGGGACGGAAGCGCGGGGCAGGAAGAGGGACGGAAGCGCGGGGCAGGAAGAGGGACGGAAGCGCGGGCAGGAAGAGGGACGGAAGCGCGGGGCAGGAAGAGGGACGGAAGCGCGGGGCAGGAAGAGGGACGGAAGCGCGGGGCAGGAAGAGGGACGGAAGCGCGGGCAGGAAGAGGGACGGAGGCGCGGGGCAGGAAGAGGGACGGAAGCGCGGGGCAGGAAGAGGGACGGAGGCGCGGGGCAGGAAGAGGGACGGAGGCGCGGGGCAGGAAGAGGGACGGAGGCGCGGGCAGGAAGAGGGACGGAGGCGCGGGGCAGGAAGAGGGACGGAAGCGCGGGGCAGGAAGAGGGACGGAAGCGCGGGGCAGGAAGAGGGACGGAAGCGCGGGCAGGAAGAGGGACGGAGGCGCGGGGCAGGAAGAGGGACGGAAGCGCGGGGCAGGAAGAGGGACGGAAGCGCGGGGCAGGAAGAGGGACGGAAGCGCGGGCAGGAAGAGGGACGGAAGCGCGGGGCAGGAAGAGGGACGGAGGCGCGGGGCAGGAAGAGGGACCGAAGCGCGGGGCAGGAAGAGGGACGGAAGCACGGGCAGGAAGAGGGACGGAAGCGCGGGGCAGGAAGAGGGACGGAAGCGCGGGGCAGGAAGAGGGACGGAGGAGCGGGGCAGGAAGAGGGAAGGAAGCGCGGGGCAGGAAGAGGGACGGAAGCGCGGGGCAGGAAGAGGGAAGGAAGCGCGGGGCAGGAAGAGGGACGGAGGCGCGGGGCAGGAAGAGGGACGGAGGCGCGGGGCAGGAAGAGGGACGGAAGCGCGGGGCAGGAAGAGGGACGGAGGCGCGGGGCAGGAAGAGGGACGGAGGCGCGGGGCAGGAAGAGGGACGGAGGCGCGTGGCAGGAAGAGAGCCGGAAGCGCGGGCAGGGAGAGGGCCGGAGGCGCGGGGCAGGAAGAGGGACGGAGGAGAGGGGCAGGAAGAGGGACGGAAGCGCGGGGCAGGAAGAGGGACGGAGGAGCGGGGCAGGAAGAGGGACGGAAGCGCGGGCAGGAAGAGGGACGGAAGCGCGGGGCAGGAAGAGGGAAGGAAGCGCGGGGCAGGAAGAGGGACGGAGGCGCGGAGCAGGAAGACGGACGGAGGCGCGGGGCAGGAAGAGGGACGGAAGCGCGGGGCAGGAAGAGGGACGGAAGCGCGGGGCAGGAAGAGGGACGGAAGCGCGGGGCAGGAAGAGGGACGGAAGCGCGGGGCAGGAAGAGGGACGGAGGCGCGGGGCAGGAAGAGGGACGGAGGCGCGGGGCAGGAAGAGGGACCGAAGCGCGGGGCAGGAAGAGGGACGGAAGCGCGGGCAGGAAGAGGGACGAGGCGCGGGGCAGGAAGAGGGACGAGGCGCGGGGCAGGAAGACGGACGGAGGCGCGGGGCAGGAAGAGGGACGGAAGCGCGGGCAGGAAGAGGGACGAGGCGCGGGGCAGGAAGAGGGACGGAGGCGCGGGGCAGGAAGAGGGACGGAGGCGCGGGCAGGAAGAGGGACGGAGACGCGTGGCAGGAAGAGCGGGCAGGAAGAGGGCCGGAGGCGCGGGGCAGGAAGAGGGACGGAAGCGCGGGGCAGGAAGAGGGACGGAGACGCGTGGCAGGAAGAGCGGGCAGGAAGAGGGCCGGAGGCGCGGGGCAGGAAGAGGGACGGAAGCGCGGGGCAGGAAGAGGGACGGAGGCGCGGGGCAGGAAGAGGGACGGAAGCGCGGGGCAGGAAGAGGGCCGGAGGCGTGTGGCAGGAAGAGGGCCGGAAGCGCGGGGCAGGAAGAGGGACGGAGGCGCGGGGCAGGAAGAGGGACGGAAGCACGGGCAGGAAGAGGGCCGGAGGCGTGTGGCAGGAAGAGGGACGGAAGCGCGGGCAGGAAGAGGGACGGAGGCGCGGGGCAGGAAGAGGGACCGAAGCGCGGGGCAGGAAGAGGGACGGAGGCGCGGGGCAGGAAGAGGGACGGAAGCACGGGCAGGAAGAGGGACGGAAGCGCGGGGCAGGAAGAGGGACGGAAGCGCGGGGCAGGAAGAGGGACGGAGGAGCGGGGCAGGAAGAGGGAAGGAAGCGCGGGGCAGGAAGAGGGACGGAAGCGCGGGGCAGGAAGAGGGACGGAGGCGCGGGGCAGGAAGAGGGACGGAAGCGCGGGGCAGGAAGAGGGACGGAGGCGCGGGGCAGGAAGAGGGACGGAGGCGCGGGGCAGGAAGAGGGACGGAGGCGCGTGGCAGGAAGAGAGCCGGAAGCGCGGGCAGGGAGAGGGCCGGAGGCGCGGGGCAGGAAGAGGGACGGAGGAGAGGGGCAGGAAGAGGGACGGAAGCGCGGGGCAGGAAGAGGGACGGAGGAGCGGGGCAGGAAGAGGGACGGAAGCGCGGGCAGGAAGAGGGACGGAAGCGCGGGGCAGGAAGAGGGAAGGAAGCGCGGGGCAGGAAGAGGGACGGAGGCGCGGAGCAGGAAGACGGACGGAGGCGCGGGGCAGGAAGAGGGACGGAAGCGCGGGGCAGGAAGAGGGACGGAAGCGCGGGGCAGGAAGAGGGACGGAGGCGCGGGGCAGGAAGAGGGACCGAAGCGCGGGGCAGGAAGAGGGACGGAAGCGCGGGCAGGAAGAGGGACGAGGCGCGGGGCAGGAAGAGGGACGAGGCGCGGGGCAGGAAGACGGACGGAGGCGCGGGGCAGGAAGAGGGACGGAAGCGCGGGCAGGAAGAGGGACGAGGCGCGGGGCAGGAAGAGGGACGGAGGCGCGGGGCAGGAAGAGGGACGGAGGCGCGGGCAGGAAGAGGGACGGAGACGCGTGGCAGGAAGAGCGGGCAGGAAGAGGGCCGGAGGCGCGGGGCAGGAAGAGGGACGGAAGCGCGGGGCAGGAAGAGGGACGGAGGCGCGGGGCAGGAAGAGGGACGGAAGCGCGGGGCAGGAAGAGGGACGGAAGCGCGGGGCAGGAAGAGGGACGGAGGCGCGGGGCAGGAAGAGGGACGGAGGCGCGGGGCAGGAAGAGGGACCGAAGCGCGGGGCAGGAAGAGGGACGGAAGCGCGGGCAGGAAGAGGGACGAGGCGCGGGGCAGGAAGAGGGACGAGGCGCGGGGCAGGAAGACGGACGGAGGCGCGGGGCAGGAAGAGGGACGGAAGCGCGGGCAGGAAGAGGGACGAGGCGCGGGGCAGGAAGAGGGACGGAGGCGCGGGGCAGGAAGAGGGACGGAGGCGCGGGCAGGAAGAGGGACGGAGACGCGTGGCAGGAAGAGCGGGCAGGAAGAGGGCCGGAGGCGCGGGGCAGGAAGAGGGACGGAAGCGCGGGGCAGGAAGAGGGACGGAGGCGCGGGGCAGGAAGAGGGACGGAAGCGCGGGGCAGGAAGAGGGCCGGAGGCGTGTGGCAGGAAGAGGGCCGGAAGCGCGGGGCAGGAAGAGGGACGGAGGCGCGGGGCAGGAAGAGGGACGGAAGCACGGGCAGGAAGAGGGCCGGAGGCGTGTGGCAGGAAGAGGGACGGAAGCGCGGGCAGGAAGAGGGACGGAAGCGCGGGCAGGAAGAGGGCCGGAAGCGCGGGGCAGGAAGAGGGACGGAGGCGCGGGGCAGGAAGAGGGACGGAGGCGCGGGGCAGGAAGAGGGACGGAGGCGCGGGGCAGGAAGAGGGACGGAGGCGCGGGGCAGGAGAGGGACGGAAGCGCGGGGCAGGAAGAGGGACAGGCGCGGGCAGGAAGAGGGACGGAAGCGCGGGCAGGAAGAGGGACGGAAGCGCGTGGCAGGAAGGGGGACGGAGGCGCGGGGCAGGAAGAGGGACGGAGGCGCGGGGCAGGAAGAGGGACGGAGGCGCGGGGCAGGAAGAGGGACGGAGGCGCGGGGCAGGAGAGGGACGGAAGCGCGGGGCAGGAAGAGGGACAGGCGCGGGCAGGAAGAGGGACGGAAGCGCGGGCAGGAAGAGGGACGGAAGCGCGTGGCAGGAAGGGGGACGGAGGCGCGGGCAGGAAGAGGGACGGAAGCGCGGGCAGGAAAGGGGCGGAAGCGCGTGGCAGGAAGGGACGGAAGCGCGGGGCAGGAAGAGGGACGGAGGCGCGGGGCAGGAAGAGGGACGGAAGCGCGGGCAGGAAGAGGGCCGGAAGCGCGGGGCAGGAAGAGGGACGGAGGCGCGGGGCAGGAAGAGGGACGAAAGCGCGTGGCAGGAAGGGGGACGGAGGCGCGGGCAGGAAGGGGGACGGAGGCGCGGGCAGGAAGAGGGACGGAAGCGCGGGCAGGAAGAGGGACGGAAGCGCGGGGCAGGAAGAGGGACGGAGGAGCGGGGCAGGAAGAGGGAAGGAAGCGCGGGGCAGGAAGAGGGACGGAAGCGCGGGGCAGGAAGAGGGACGGAGGCGCGGGGCAGGAAGAGGGACGGAAGCGCGGGGCAGGAAGAGGGACGGAGGCGCGGGGCAGGAAGAGGGACGGAGGCGCGGGGCAGGAAGAGGGACGGAGGCGCGTGGCAGGAAGAGAGCCGGAAGCGCGGGCAGGGAGAGGGCCGGAGGCGCGGGGCAGGAAGAGGGACGGAGGAGAGGGGCAGGAAGAGGGACGGAAGCGCGGGGCAGGAAGAGGGACGGAGGAGCGGGGCAGGAAGAGGGACGGAAGCGCGGGCAGGAAGAGGGACGGAAGCGCGGGGCAGGAAGAGGGAAGGAAGCGCGGGGCAGGAAGAGGGACGGAGGCGCGGAGCAGGAAGACGGACGGAGGCGCGGGGCAGGAAGAGGGACGGAAGCGCGGGGCAGGAAGAGGGACGGAAGCGCGGGGCAGGAAGAGGGACGGAAGCGCGGGGCAGGAAGAGGGACGGAGGCGCGGGGCAGGAAGAGGGACCGAAGCGCGGGGCAGGAAGAGGGACGGAAGCGCGGGCAGGAAGAGGGACGAGGCGCGGGGCAGGAAGAGGGACGAGGCGCGGGGCAGGAAGACGGACGGAGGCGCGGGGCAGGAAGAGGGACGGAAGCGCGGGCAGGAAGAGGGACGAGGCGCGGGGCAGGAAGAGGGACGGAGGCGCGGGGCAGGAAGAGGGACGGAGGCGCGGGCAGGAAGAGGGACGGAGACGCGTGGCAGGAAGAGCGGGCAGGAAGAGGGCCGGAGGCGCGGGGCAGGAAGAGGGACGGAAGCGCGGGGCAGGAAGAGGGACGGAGGCGCGGGGCAGGAAGAGGGACGGAAGCGCGGGGCAGGAAGAGGGACGGAAGCGCGGGGCAGGAAGAGGGACGGAGGCGCGGGGCAGGAAGAGGGACGGAGGCGCGGGGCAGGAAGAGGGACCGAAGCGCGGGGCAGGAAGAGGGACGGAAGCGCGGGCAGGAAGAGGGACGAGGCGCGGGGCAGGAAGAGGGACGAGGCGCGGGGCAGGAAGACGGACGGAGGCGCGGGGCAGGAAGAGGGACGGAAGCGCGGGCAGGAAGAGGGACGAGGCGCGGGGCAGGAAGAGGGACGGAGGCGCGGGGCAGGAAGAGGGACGGAGGCGCGGGCAGGAAGAGGGACGGAGACGCGTGGCAGGAAGAGCGGGCAGGAAGAGGGCCGGAGGCGCGGGGCAGGAAGAGGGACGGAAGCGCGGGGCAGGAAGAGGGACGGAAGCGCGGGCAGGAAGAGGGACGAGGCGCGGGGCAGGAAGAGGGACGGAAGCGCGGGCAGGAAGAGGGACGAGGCGCGGGGCAGGAAGAGGGACGAGGCGCGGGGCAGGAAGACGGACGGAGGCGCGGGGCAGGAAGAGGGACGGAAGCGCGGGCAGGAAGAGGGACGAGGCGCGGGGCAGGAAGAGGGACGGAGGCGCGGGGCAGGAAGAGGGACGGAGGCGCGGGCAGGAAGAGGGACGGAGACGCGTGGCAGGAAGAGCGGGCAGGAAGAGGGCCGGAGGCGCGGGGCAGGAAGAGGGACGGAAGCGCGGGGCAGGAAGAGGGACGGAGGCGCGGGGCAGGAAGAGGGACGGAAGCGCGGGGCAGGAAGAGGGCCGGAGGCGTGTGGCAGGAAGAGGGCCGGAAGCGCGGGGCAGGAAGAGGGACGGAGGCGCGGGGCAGGAAGAGGGACGGAAGCACGGGCAGGAAGAGGGCCGGAGGCGTGTGGCAGGAAGAGGGACGGAAGCGCGGGCAGGAAGAGGGACGGAAGCGCGGGCAGGAAGAGGGCCGGAAGCGCGGGGCAGGAAGAGGGACGGAGGCGCGGGGCAGGAAGAGGGACGGAGGCGCGGGGCAGGAAGAGGGACGGAGGCGCGGGGCAGGAAGAGGGACGGAGGCGCGGGGCAGGAGAGGGACGGAAGCGCGGGGCAGGAAGAGGGACAGGCGCGGGCAGGAAGAGGGACGGAAGCGCGGGCAGGAAGAGGGACGGAAGCGCGTGGCAGGAAGGGGGACGGAGGCGCGGGGCAGGAAGAGGGACGGAGGCGCGGGGCAGGAAGAGGGACGGAGGCGCGGGGCAGGAAGAGGGACGGAGGCGCGGGGCAGGAGAGGGACGGAAGCGCGGGGCAGGAAGAGGGACAGGCGCGGGCAGGAAGAGGGACGGAAGCGCGGGCAGGAAGAGGGACGGAAGCGCGTGGCAGGAAGGGGGACGGAGGCGCGGGCAGGAAGAGGGACGGAAGCGCGGGCAGGAAAGGGGCGGAAGCGCGTGGCAGGAAGGGACGGAAGCGCGGGGCAGGAAGAGGGACGGAGGCGCGGGGCAGGAAGAGGGACGGAAGCGCGGGCAGGAAGAGGGCCGGAAGCGCGGGGCAGGAAGAGGGACGGAGGCGCGGGGCAGGAAGAGGGACGAAAGCGCGTGGCAGGAAGGGGGACGGAGGCGCGGGCAGGAAGGGGGACGGAGGCGCGGGCAGGAAGAGGGACGGAAGCGCGGGCAGGAAGAGGGACGGAAGCGTGTGGCAGGAAGGGGGACGGAAGCGCGGGGCAGGAAGAGGGACGGAGGCACGGGACAGGAAGGGGGACGGAAGCGCGTGGCAGGAAGGGGGACGGAAGCGCGGGGCAGGACGAGGGACGGAGGCGCGGGGCAGGAAGGGGGACGGAAGCGCGGGCAGGAAGGGGGAGGGACGGAAGCGCGGGCAGGGAGAGGGACGGAAGGGCGTGGCAGGAAGAGGGACGGAGGCGCGGGCAGGAAGAGGGACGGAGGCACGGGGCAGGAAGAGGGACGGAGGCACGGGGCAGGAAGAGGGACGGAAGCGCGGGCAGGAAGGAGGACGGAGGCGCGGGCAGGAAGAGGGACGTAAGCGCGGGCAGGAAGAGGGACGGAAGCGCGTGGCAGGAAGGGGGACGGAAGCGCGGGGCAGGAAGGGGGACGGAAGCGCGGGGCAGGAAGGGGGACGGAAGCGCGGGGCAGGAAGAGGGACGGAGGCGCGGGGCAGGAAGGGGGACGGAAGCGCGTGGCAGGAAGGGGGAGGGACAGAAGCGCGGGCAGGGAGAGGGACGGAAGGGCGTGGCAGGAAGAGGGCCGGAAGTGCGGGGCAGGAAGAGGGACGGAGGCGCGGGCAGGAAGGGGGACGGAAGCGCGTGGCAGGAAGGGGGACGGAAGTGCGGGGCAGGAAGAGGGACGGACGCGCGTTGCCGGAAGGGGGACGGAGGCGCGGGGCAGGAAGAGGGACGGAGGCGCGGGGCAGGAAGAGGGACGGAGGCGCGGGGTAGGATGAGGGACGGAAGCGTAGAGAGGTGGGAAGGGGGGGGGGAAGAGGTGGGAAGGTGGGGGGAGAGAGGTGGGAAGGAGGGGGGAGAAAGGTGGGAAGGGGGGAGAGAGAGGTGGAAATGAGCTTAGAAATCAAATTTCCCTGTCTCCAAGCGCTGAGCTTTGGAGAGTGCATGTGCATGAGCATGGCCATACATATTGAGTTTCATTGAAGCAAGCGCCAAGCGCGCTCAGCGGCAGCATGGACACATCCTAAGGCCAGGGTGAGTGAGAGGATTTGTGTCCTGCTGGTTGCGTGCGTAGGGAGCGTGGCCATGATGTCACCGAGCTGGTTCGCCTTCCTTGGACGAACTGCCCACGTGACGCGCCCCCCCTCCCCCCCGCTCAATCTCACCCTGGCCGCAGCCTCAGGCTTATAGTACTGGCTATGGCGACACGACCGCTGACGTCAGCCGCTGCTATTGCGATTCCTGCACTCTGGTGCAGGAGACCAAGGGAGGGCGACAGGGGCCGTGGTCGTGAGTGGTTCGCTCTCATTGGCTGCCGCTGACGTCACACTGCCACCACTGTAAATCTCAATCTTGTGACTGCAGCGATTTTTTGTAGCTGTGACTTCACACGTCGCGCAGACTATGGGCGGTCGCTACGGACTACATTGAGTTGCTTTGCAGCTGTCGCCGTGGCCAGTACTATAAGCGCAGGCTAAGGGTGCGTCCATAGACACTGCAGCCGTGCGGTCAGTGACGTCACAGAGCTGGTTCGCCCTCATGACCACCCTATCGTGTTCACCCGCACGCCGTTTAGACGCGATCACTGCCTTTAGACAGTCTTGAGTGCTCAGCGTCCGCGCGGTCTGCCTATCTATGGACACGGCCTTAGAGAGGAGACTGAAGCTACTTCTACTTCTCCAAACACCTTTATACCGGCCGTCAGTCAGAGTGACTTGGGGGACAATTCTTAAGTCCGACTGCAAGACTCGGGCTGTACCATCAGACTGGCGGGACACACAATAACTCGCTGGAACATACAGGAGCTCGGACACTTTTTTTCCCTTGAGCTTTTTTTATTAAAAATATGTAAACAACACTGGTATCTCTCGCCCCCCATCACCTCCCACATCTCTCTTCCCCCCCATCAAATCTCTCACCCCCATCACATCTCTTTTCCCCCCCAACAAATCTCTCTCCCCCCCATCACATCTCTCTTCACCCCCCATCACATCTCTCTTCACCCCCCATCACCTCTCTCTCTCTCCCACATCTCTCTCCCCCATCACATCTCTCTTCCCCCCCATCACATCTTCCCCCCCATCACATCTCTCTTCACCCCCCCATCACATCTCTCCCCCATCACCTCTCTCCCCCATCACTTCTCTCTCTCCCCATCACCTCTCTGACCCTCCCATCAACCCTCCCACCCTCCCATCAACCCTCTCACCCTCCCATCAACCCTCTCACCCTCCCATCAACCCTCTCTCCCCATCACCTCTCCCCCCATCACCTCCCCCCCCATCACCTCTCCCTCCATCATCACCACTCCCCCTCATTTCACATCTCCCCATCACCTCTCTCCGCCCATCACCTCTCCCGCCCATCACCTCTCTCTTCCCCATCACCTCTCTCTTCCCCCATCACCTCTCTCTTCCCCCATCACCTCTCTCTTCCCCCATCACCTCTCTCTTCCCCCATCACCTCTCTCTTCCCCCATCACCTCTCTCTTCCCCCATCACCTCTCTCTTCCCCCATCACCTCTCTCTTCCCCCATCACCTCTCTCTTCCCCCATCACCTCTCTCTTCCCCCCATCACCTCTCTCTTCCCCCCATCACCTCTCTCTTCCCCCCATCACCTCTCTCTTCCCCCATCACCTCTCTCTTCCCCATCACCTCTCTCTTCCCCCATCACCTCTCTTCCCCCATCACCTCTCTCTTCCCCCATCACCTCTCTCTTCCCCCATCACCTCTCTCTTCCCCCATCAACCCTCTCACCCTCCCATCAACCCTCTCACCCTCCCATCAACCCTCTCACCCTCCCATCAACCCTCCCCCCATCACCTCCCCCCCCATCACCTCCCCCCCCATCACCTCTCTCTTCCCCCCATCACCTCTCTCTTCCCCCATCACCTCTCTCTTCCCCCATCACCTCTCTCTTCCCCCATCACCTCTCTCTTCCCCCATCACCTATCTCTTCCCCATCACCTCTCTCTTCCCCCATCACCTCTCTCTTCCCCCATCACCTCTCTCTTCCCCCCATCACCTCTCTCTTCCCCCATCACCTCTCTCTTCCCCCCATCACCTCTCTCTTCCCCCATCACCTCTCTCTTCCCCCATCACCTCTCTCTTCCCCCATCACCTCTCTCTTCCCCCATCACCTCTCTCTTCCCCCATCACCTCTCTCTTCCCCCATCACCTCTCTCTTCCCCCATCACCTCTCTCTTCCCCCATCACCTCTCTCTTCCCCCATCACCTCTCTCTTCCCCGCATCAACCCTCTCACCCTCCCATCAACCCTCTCACCCTCCCATCAACCCTCTCACCCTCCCATCAACCCTCTCATCAACCCTCTCACCCTCCCATCAACCCTCTCTCCCCATCACCTCTCCCCCCATCACCTCTCCCTCCATCACCTCTCCCTCCCCCATCACCACTCCCCCTCATTTCACATCTCCCCATCACCTCTCTCCGCCCATCACCTCTCTCCGCCCATCACCTCTCTCCGCCCATCACCTCTCTCCGCCCATCACCTCTCTCCGCCCATCACCTCTCTCCGCCCATCACCTCTCTCCGCCCATCACCTCTCTCCGCCCATCACCTCTCTCCGCCCATCACCTCTCTCCGCCCATCACCTCTCCCCGCCCATCACCTCTCCCGCCCATCACCTCTCCCGCCCATCACCTCTCCCGCCCATCACCTCTCCCGCCCATCACCTCTCCCGCCCATCACCTCTCCCGCCCATCACCTCTCCCGCCCATCACCTCTCCCGCCCATCACCTCTCCCGCCCATCACCTCTCCCGCCCATCACCTCTCTCTTCCCCATCACCTCTCTCTTCCCCATCACCTCTCTCTTCCCCATCACCTCTCTCTTCCCCCATCACCTCTCTCTTCCCCTATCACCTCTCTCTTCCCCCATCACCTCTCTCTTCCCCATCACCTCTCTCTTCCCCATCACCTCTCTCTCTGTCTCCGCCCCCATCACCTCTCTGTCTCCATCCCCATCACCCCTCTCTCATTACCTCTCTCCCCCCATCTTCCTCATCACCATCATGAAGCGCTATGTACATTAATGGCGCTATATAAATAAAGACATACTTACATCACCTCCCTCTTCTCCCCTCTCCCCAGCGCATCTCTCCCCCTCCTGCTCTGGTGTGGGGGGTGCTCGGACTCACTTGCTCACTCTCTGGGTTCCAGGGCAGCGTCTGCCTACCGAGGGTGTGTCTGCTGAGCGGGCGCGGGCCGAATGGCGACACCTTGTGGGCTGCATGTTTGACGGCCCGTGGTGAGACTTGTGCACAAAACGGTGCACACCTGAGATACCCGAGAAATATGCACAGTGTATTAAAATGACATTTCCCTTATGTCCGGGTCTGGGTGGAGGAAATTACATAAATGGATGCATCCATATGTCATATTGCAGAACATTAGTGCTGTACTGGGTCCTAAATTTCCCGAAAACCGGGTAACGGGTACCCAGGCAAAATGAACCATTTTGCCCGGCCGGTTACCCAGACGGCTAGGTAAAACTAATTTGTTTGAAATAGTGTTGGGCCGAGTCCTGATTTCCGCCGGGTACCCTGCCCGTGTAGCATACACGACATCGTGGGAGCAGCAGCAGTCGTCCTGGTGGCGGTGGCAGCAGCAGAAGTCCGTGTTCAGCCGGCGGGAACACAGCACACAGCTGATGCCGGTGGGAGCCGGGGAACCATGTAGCCGGAGCGTTCCTATTGGACAGCCGGCTCCTCCCTCCGGCATCAGCTGTGTGCTGTATTCCTGCTGCTCCCGCCAGCTGAACACAGACTGCTGCTGCTGCTGCCACCGCCACCAGGACGTCTGCTGCTGCTCCAAGATGTCACCGGCTGCGGCTAAGTGTTGAAGTATTTTCAGCCACTTTGAAATTACCCAGCGCCGGTCCCAACCTGGTGCCGGTCCCAGCCCCCTGCTGCCGGGTCCGGGTAAATTCTGGGTACGCTGAAAAAGTGACTCGGTACATCACTACTACTACATAATAATAAAAGCATGTTCTTTTATAGCGCTGCTAGTTTTACGTAGCGCTTTACAGAGACATTTTGCAGACAGGTCCCTGCCCCGTGGAGCTTACAATCTATGTTTTTGGTGCCTGAGGCACAGGGAGATAAAGTGACTTGCCCAAGGTCACAAGGAGTCGACACCAGGAATTCAACCAGGCTCCCCTGCTTCACACTCAGTGCCAGTCAGTGTCTTTACTCACTGAGCCACTCCCTCTCCCTAACATAACACACAATATGTAACTCGGTATTAGTGTGTGAGGGAAGCATGCTTTGACTTGTTGCATGATGTAATACATTTAACGGACCATTGGTTCTATACATACATAATAGTATAGAAGAACAAAGGTAGTAGCGCCAGAGTAGAACTATGGGTGAAATATTCCTAAATGGTGACTAAAGTGATATAAGCTAAATATTGTGAATAAAATACATGAATTCTAATCTACATATATATATATATATCCATAAACAATAATGTGTAACACAATAAACTTAACAAAATAAATATGGTGTAGTGCAAAAGTGTAAAAGAAAAGTATATAAAGTCCAACCAGTCCTTTGATATTAGTCCATGAATTAGGTGAAAAATGCTGATAAAGGGGTCTCCGGCTGCTCTCACATGGGATAAACCACATCCAGGGATATCTTGAAACAAAAAAAGAGAGAGTGCACGCCCCATAGCATAAAACTGTGTATTTAATATTAAAAGGGGAAGGGGGGGGGGGGGGAAGAAACACACTCACAAGATAAAAATGATAATTAGGCAATTTGTGGTGATATCACCACCATCCGGTATTTATATACCGGATGGTGGTGATATCACAAATTGCCTAATTATCATTTTTATCTTGTGAGTGTGTTTCTTTGCCCCTTCCCCCCCCCCCCCCCCTTCCCTTCCCCTTTTAAATATTAAATACACAATTTTATGCTAATGGGCGTGCGCTCTCTCTTTTTTTGTTTATACATAATAGTATGTACAGGTTTCTTTTCCATGTGTACTGTACAGAGCCTTGTGAGCTCATAGAAGCTTCTTACTCATTGTTATTTTTATGAAGAACTCTTGTTGGTCCATCTGAAGGTGTCACAACCTCTGATGAATCTATCTCACATGTCAAATAGGACTACTTGAACCATGCACTGTGTATATTTTTCTGTGTTATTTTCCTTACAGAGGCTCTGAGGGAGATCAAACACCCGCTGTCCAAGATGGAGGCTACAAAGACATTTGGAAAACAGAGACTCATGCTAACTCACCAGCAGAAGGCTCCAGACCTCCAGAGAAAAAGGTACATCTCCCCTCCAGGTCCTCTGCTGCGGGACCTCCTCACCACAGGACTTCTCACTCTCTGGACAAAAATATAAATTCCTCCTCTGGGAATGGGGCATTTGATCTCCAACCATCTGTGTTTGGACGTTCAGGATCCTCCATTTCTGGGATGACTGTCCCAATACGCTTGGATGCTTTGTCATACCTGCTCAATAACGCAGTCCTGGGAGCATACAAAATGCTACCTCAGGTTCCCTTCTATGGTGGGCAGTGCCTTTCACCTGTCAGCCAGACATGTCCTTATACTCAGGTAGGCTGTACTCCTCATGGCACGTGCATGAACCAGCCACAATGCTCCTTGCCTTGCTTAAACCAGTCTGCCATTCCCCAGCCAGGCTATATGCCTTGTGTTAACCAACAGGTCATCCAGACACGTGTAAGCCAACCTCAATCTTCAAGTTGCTTACAATGTGTGAGTAGTGCAGCCGCAGGTCAAAACATGAGCTCATTTCCTACTTGCCCACCCCAAAGTGGAGTGATCTGGAATTCAAGTGGAACAGGGTCGGCCCAAGACAAGGCTGGTAGGCTTCTGCCAGAGGGTAACAGGTTTGCTGGGAGATCTAATGACCGATTTGGAAGTCAAATGAACAACCCCTTCTCTGGAGATGGTGAACGTCATAACTCTCCACCGCAGAGGGGTTTTGGAAGGTGTGGAGATAACCAGGATGGAGATAGCTGGTCCGGGAGGCAACAGAGAGATTTCGGCCGACCACCAGGGAGGGGAAGGGACGACTCTGGTGGCCGTCCCTGGCAAAGTAACTCCAGAGGGCAGGGCAGGGACTGGCAATTTGGAGACAGATCCCGCAGCACAGATTTTGGAGCTCAAAAAAGGAGCCAAGACAGCCCTGAAAGATCCTCCAGCAGAGGCCAATCTTTTAAACGTGGCCGTTGGTCAGGGGGAAGAGGGAGAGGTGGGGAAAGCAGGGAAACTAGCTCTTGGCAACAGAGAAACAAAGCTGATGATGCCTCTGCTTGGCCTGACATAGGAAGCTCACAAGACCGGTTCGGTTCTGGCGGGGAAATTAAACTTCAAACACATGTTGATAAACATGATGCAAGAGATGAGGATTGGGAGACCGAATATCCAGAAGAAGCGAAAGCTGCTAAATCCAGCGATTCCTCAGTGCAACGTCCAGAGAATCCCAGTCCGTCTTTGCCTACCTCGCTGGCAAGTGACTGGGAGAAGGAAAGCGAGAGACCTAAAGGCAAAGAATCAGCTGAAAATGTGGGTTTGACTAATGATGGTGATCTTCAGGAGACAGCACTAGTCAATTCGGTAAATGATCAAGAGGGGTCCAAATTGCCTGACAAGACACTGAGCGCTCAGGGGGGTGTATTTGAGACCTTCATGAAAGGTTTCGCTTCAGATCTGCGCTCCAAGGAGGATGAAAACTGTGGGGAAGATCAAGAATCCAGCTCTGAGCAAGTAGATGTGGAAACCATTGATGGCAAGCTCCCAGCTAAAGAGAGCGATTCGTCATTGTATTCTTCTGCAGTCCTCCTTTCTGCAGAAGGAACCTTGAGTCCTGTAGATACTGTAAAAACAAACCTGTTAGAAGACGACACAGGAAATAATGTCTTTGCGTTGGTGCTTTCTGTAGAGGGCGAAAGCAATAAGGAGATTGTATTTGAGCTTGTGGATGCCACGAGCGGTTAACATATAGACCTCAGCTCATTTGATACTGTGAGTCTCTAGCCACCATTCAATATGCTGTGAAGTCCTCTTCTTCATGGGAATCTTGTAAACCCCCATTTGTTTGTATGCGACCCAAGGTCCCTTATCAAGAAGAGATGACTTCAGCTGCTATTGAATGGGGGGCTTATGTGTTTTACAGAACTGATCTCTACAAAGCTTGGTCTATTAAGAAGAATGTGATGGGTTGGTAATTATTTTATTTCTTTTTTTTACGCCTTGGGGATGTTTTTGCTTCTGAAAATGGGTTTATAGTCCTACAAATGCCTTTGTAAAAAAACAACTGCCTCTGGTTTACAGAAATATAGAACATGGCACCACAGAGCTACATTGGGGTTTATTTTTTTTTTTTTTTATAAAGAAGTCCAACAATTTCAGTCCAATGATGGATCTTTCTCAAGACCGGGGAAGTGTCTGTCTTGGCAAAGGGTCCACCATGAAAGCAAAACAATGACTTCAATTGGGAGTTCCTGTTTTCAAAGGTCCCAAGAAGTGTGACACTAAGAAGGTGACCTTTGGAACCCGGTCCCTTCGGTTACTGCAATACAATCAATGTTTACTGATTTGTGTCCGAGCATGTGAAATAAAGGGCAGCTAGAAACCGAACTAAGGAGAAAATGAGCTGCAAGTGATAGGGAAGCCACACGCAGGCAATCCAGGGTTAAAAGAATGACCACTGCAGTGCAAAGCTTCGGTCAGCAGTCTCACATGCTCATCTCATTCTGAGTAGCAAGGTGTATGGGATATCTGAGCTGCCACACTCACACTTGATACTTAGCAAAGGGATTCTGCAGGTGCAGTGCCTGCTTCCAGGGAGCCTCTAAATAGTAGCTGGGCTAAGGGAAGTTGGGTTCTGTAGCCTGCTATTGTCAGTTTTATTTCCATCAGGCACTGAATACCAGGGAGGTGCTGAAGGTGCCTTGCGGTGCTGGTTGTTCTCTTATGGGATAGTTCCTATACAAAGATCAGAATTCACACTGTACTGCATTAATGGTGGAACATGTATTAAAGATCCTAGGGAAGTTGCTGGGTGGCCAATCAAAGCAGCAGCTGCTGCGGACTGTAAACACTTCGGTGTAAGCCTGTCCTGATTTCGGTGTATGCTTACACCGAAATGTTGATACTTGAATAAAGAGGATTGTTTTAAACTTGAAGATTGTTGTGCCGTATCATATCCCTACTCTCTTATAGGATGGCACAGCGTAGCGAATATGGACCTAAGAGCTTTTCTCAGTGTTTACTGTAATGACTTCCCCTATATCCCTTAGGCCAGGGGTAGGGCAACTGCAGTCCTCAAGGGCCACCAACAGGCCAGGTTTTAAGGGTATCCTCAATCTGTGCCACCTGTGCTGGAGCAGGGATATCCTGAAAACCTGACCTGTTGGTGGCCCTTGATGATTGGAGTCGCCCACCCTTGCCTTGGGGCCGTATTCCTTATCCACCGAAGCAGCTGACTTGGATGGGAGTTTTCGGCTGGGTACCGCCGTGGGAACAGAATGACCCCTTAGTCCTCCTCTCGCCTTGTGTTTCACTCCCCATGTTCTCCCTATTTTGATCCTTTCTCCTGTTTGGTTTTAATAAAAACGTAACTCGGCCGCTTTTCCTTTTCACGGAACTAGGTTAGCCGACCTCTCTGCATTTGGGAGGTTCTGTACCGGATCTGTGATCCGTGTTTTATTATCCTTTGAGTATAAGGCAGTTCAGCAGTTAGGTTACCATCTCATCATACCGTCTTATCGTTTGCTTTTTTTAGGGGCCATATTTGGATAGCGAGAGAGCCCTTCTGGGCCCGAGTTACCATCCAAACCTGTAGGCAAAAGTATAATGGTTACCGTCTCTTACTGAATCCCACTTCTCACTATATCATTTTATTATTTTATTTTTCTATTTGACTAAAATGAACCTTTTTGTATAGATATATTTAGTACTTTCACATAAAGTTCAGTTACTTTTTGTCATTACATTTGGACCTATGTCTGGTATCTGGTTCCCATCACACCGTGGTGAGGTTCTCTGGTTTGCTGCAGTATTGAATATGCCTGATCTTTTATTGTGTATACATGAGGATACACTCCTTTACAGACGTAATGAAGCCGGTGGGTATATCCACAGTGCCTACTTACAGTGTTTTCTATAGGGCCAAAAGACACCTTCAGGTCCTTTCAAAGTGTAAGGTGTCTTCTTTTGATGTATGAAGATCTTTATCATAGCACCGCTTAGTACATCCGTCCCAATATACCGGTTTCTGTTTTGTTTTAAAGCTTACAATGGACATGATGTTTTTTTGCTCTAGAAAACAATTCGGGCAGTTATTTTTAGCAAGGTTTTTTAAGCATTTGCCATCCTTGGTAGTGGGTCTTGCTGCTGTCCTGATGGCCGAAACTATAACGTCTTGCTGTTGCAATTTTATTGTTCTGCAACACAATGGATATTGCATCTAAAGTCCACCTTGCGTCTAAAGGGTTAATATGTCAAATGAAACTTTTTATTTACTTGTTTGTTCGGCAGGCATCTGTTTGTATGCTTTTCACTGTCATGTTTTTCGACTGCAATAAAGATTGATGTTATATTTTCTGTTATTTTGTCTCTAGGAGATACAATTTAAGCTGTCATACTACTTTCCAGCTGCGAGATGGGTACAGAACACTCATTGCAGTTTGGGGAATTGTTTTATAAGGAACAAGTAAGCTAAAAATGAGGAGTGTATAATAAATAAGACTTGTCATGTTGCAAAGTGTATAAAGAATAAGACAGGACGGGGCGCAGGGTGGATAAGGAATAAGACAGGACGGGGCGCAGGGTGTATAAGGAATAAGACAGGACGGGGTGCAGGGTGTATAAGGAATAAGACAGGACGGGGTGCAGGGTGTATAAGGAATAAGACAGGACGGGGTGCAGGGTGTATAAGGAATAAGACAGGACGGGGTGCAGGGTGTATAAGGAATAAGACAGGACGGGGTGCAGGGTGTATAAGGAATAAGACAGGACGGGGTGCAGGGTGTATAAGGAATAAGACAGGACGGGGTGCAGGGTGTATAAGGAATAAGACAGGACGGGGTGCAGGGTGTATAAGGATTAAGACAGGACAGGGGTGCAGGGTGTATAAGGAATAAGACAGGACGGGGGTACAGGGTGTATAAGGAATAAGAAAGGATTGGGTTCTGTTTCCATAGAGAATAAGGTGGGACAGGTTGTAGGGTGTATACTTTATTAGACTTTTCTGACCGTGAAAGAATAATTAAGAATAAGACAGGATCAGAAGCAAACTGTATCATTATTTGCCCTATTGCCCTACTGCCTTAAGCTTTATGTGACACAAAATCCCAGGGTCCTCATCACAGGTCACGTGCAAACCATGGCACAAAAGTGTTTGTCAGTCATAAAGGGGTTAATGCTGTGTGTTATTGTTCTGAGAGGCCCCGTTCGCTAGAAACAAAACTGTCACCCTCATCACATCCATTCACGGGCAGAGAGTGCCAGCTAAGCACATGCCTTTATCAGGAACCCAACCAGCTCTGAGCTTCTATGGGGGGCTGGAGTGAGAAGGGGGGGATCTATTCACCCCTTTCTATCCGCTCCGGGGGAGGGAGGTATCCTGAGTGAAAAGGATTTTACCTGCGTCAACAGAAACCATCCAAAGTGAGGGTCGGGGGTGCGGGCATCATGGGAGTTTTTTTTTGGACACCAGCCTAGTCTGAGTCTTTTCAGCTTCGCTCATTGAAGAAGAGAGATCTCCAGCAGCTTACCTCTTGGAAGAACACCTCACACAGGTAAAGCTTGTCGTGTGAAACAGGGTTTTTCTTTGCAGTAGGAGAGCACAGTTGGTGTCACGCCTGAAGTAGAGCCATTGAAAACCCAGGTGCAACAATTATCTGTGATTTGTTTCTCCAAGGAATGGTTCGATTTAGTCCAAGACCGATGCGGCTACCGTATGACCCAACCCAATATACCTCCCTTATTTAACAGCTTGATTGCAAGCCCTTCAGTAGAACTCGTTATTATTTGGGATGTGCAGAGTGGGGCATGTGTTGCTTATCCAATTTATTTTCTGGGGGAGGCTGCAGAGTAATTTGCTTCACACATTTATTAGACAGAAATCTCTGCAGAGCATCTCCTTTGCTGGTTAATGGTAAAAAGCTTTTGCTTTGATAAACAAACTATTCCAATCAGCACAGTTAAGTAACGATAATAATAAAAACGTAATTTCATATAGCGCATTTCTCCCGCGCGTCACAATTACAGTATAGCATGTGGTACGCAGCACGTAGGATTATTACAGACACAATCTGACACCACCAGATGAGTTTACAATCTATGGTTTTGGTGCCCGAGGCACATGGAGATAAACTGACTTACCCAAAGTCACCAGGAGCTGACACCGGGAATTGAACCAGGTTCCCCAGATTCAAACGCTGTGTCGTTTGTTCTTTCAGCATCCAAACAACAATAATAATAAAAACCTTCAAGATGTGACATAAGAGGGGGCTGTAAAAACCTAATATTTGCAGGAAAAGTTCATGCCGCCTCAGGCCAGGGATTTCTTTTTTTACTTCAGGTAAGAAGAAAAAAAGACAGGATTATTATTATTCTCATTATAATATTTGCGCTGTTGAACTCCCCTAATGACCCAACTAGTCCCCAAATTACAAGGGCACTGGCACTGGCGCTGGGGGAAATGCAGGGCAGATACCTACTGCACCTTAATACAACGATGCTGAGAGATCAATGTGCAAACTCCCCTCTGACCATTTTACAGAGAGAATCTTTTAGGGCAAAATCTGCAATCCTGGGGCAAACCAAGCTCCACAATGGCACCCGTGTACTGGGATTGTATTTAACAAATAATTGTGCGATAATCAATACAAACCTGCATAAAATGTGCGTGGTATGTATGAAGACTTCATACGTATGACGTTTAATTTGTCGTTTAACATTATTTTTTATGCATATCATCATGATGAATACCTGATTGATATCATTTAAATGACATATGTAGGAGTCCTCCGATCAGCACTGGCTTGGTGACAGAATCCCTATTACCACTCGCGGGGTGTGAAGCTGCAGTATTTCCCTGCTCTTTCTTCCCAGGGGGCTAAAAATACAGAACAAGAATAGTGGATAAAGAAGCATTATAAGCATTATATATTATAGAAGCATCTATGATACATTTATATTACTCTGAATAACAGCTCGAAGAACAATATAGATCAGGGCGCGCAAACTTTTTGCCTTATCTTATCTTGACGCCGCGGGTTCGTGTGACATCACTTGACCCGTGGCGTCATTTGACATCACGTTACCGTGGCAACCGTGATGTCACATGACCCCACAGCGTCATTTGACGCCACGTTGCCATGGTAATGCGTCCTGGAGCCGGCTGAACCTCGGTAAGTAGAGGTTGCAGAGGCCTCGAGCGGTCCCTCGGCATTTAATTTAAATGCCAGGGGGGTGGGGGGGGGGGGGAGGAGGGAGAGAGCGGGGCCTCTGCAACTACCCGCGCCAGCCCCAAAATCTCGCGCCCCCCAGTTTGTGCACCGCTGATTTAGATCATAATGTTTTTTAAAAAAAAGGTTTTAAAATCACTCACTATGTAGAAAAAAATTAGACTAGCTAAAAGATGTCCCTCTATGTCCTGTTCCACGTTCAGATCCCCAGTGAAACGCATGCACCATGAAAAATGAAACAAGGCGCAGTCCTTGATGAGAAGAACTGGAACTCAGTCCCCAAAACAAAATCCTTGATTCCCCAAAAATTGTGCCCCCCCAAAAAATAAGGTGTCAACGTATATATAATAAAAGTCTTTAAAAAAAGAGCCGAACGCCTCACCAGTTTGTAGATCTGTATGACAGACCTTCCATGTGGCACTCCGTTATTTCATAGAGTTTCTGTGTGGGTCTCGGGAGGAAAGAAAGTATACGTGCTGGGTATAGCTACGAGGACCGTGCTGGGTATAGCTACGAGGACCGTGCTGGGTATAGCTACGAGGACCGTGCTGGGTATAGCTACGAGGACCGTGCTGGGTATAGCTACGAGGACCGTGCTGGGTATAGCTACGAGGACCGTGCTGGGTATAGCTACGAGGCCGTGCTGGGTATAGCTACGAGGACCGTGCTGGGTATAGCTACGAGGACCGTGCTGGGTATAGCTACGAGGACCGTGCTGGGTATAGCTACGAGGACCGTGCTGGGTATAGCTACGAGGACCGTGCTGGGTAT
Source organism: Ascaphus truei (assembly GCF_040206685.1). NCBI lineage: Eukaryota > Metazoa > Chordata > Amphibia > Anura > Ascaphidae > Ascaphus > Ascaphus truei. Next base: position 129,713,102 of record NC_134488.1, read on the forward strand.
AGCTACGAGGCCGTGCTGGGTATAGCTACGAGGACCGTGCTGGGTATAGCTACGAGGAACGTGCTGGGTATAGCTACGAGGACCGTGCTGGGTATAGCTACGAGGACCGTGCTGGGTATAGCTACGAGGACCGTGCTGGGTATAGCTACGAGGCCGTGCTGGGTATAGCTACGAGGAGCGTGCTGGGTATAGCTACGAGGACCGTGCTGGGTATAGCTACGAGGACCGTGCTGGGTATAGCTACGAGGACCGTGCTGGGTATAGCTACGAGGACCGTGCTGGGTATAGCTACGAGGACCGTGCTGGGTATAGCTACGAGGACCGTGCAGGGTATAGCTACGAGGACCGTGCTGGGTATAGCTACGAGGGCCGTGCTGGGTATAGCTACGAGGACCGTGCTGGGTATAGCTACGAGGGCCGTGCTGGGTATAGCTACGAGGACCGTGCTGGGTATAGCTACGAGGCCGTGCTGGGTATAGCTACGAGGGCCGTGCTGGGTATAGCTACGAGGACCGTGCTGGGTATAGCTACGAGGGCCGTGCTGGGTATAGCTACGAGGACCGTGCTGGGTATAGCTACGAGGACCGTGCTGGGTATAGCTACGAGGACCGTGCTGGGTATAGCTACGAGGACCGTGCAGGGTATAGCTACGAGGACCGTGCTGGGTATAGCTACGAGGACCGTGCTGGGTATAGCTACGAGGACCGTGCTGGGTATAGCTACGAGGACCGTGCTGGGTATAGCTACGAGGACCGTGCTGGGTATAGCTACGAGGACCGTGCTGGGTATAGCTACGAGGACCGTGCTGGGTATAGCTACGAGGACCGTGCTGGGTATAGCTACGAGGACCGTGCAGGGTATAGCTACGAGGACCGTGCTGGGTATAGCTACGAGGACCGTGCTGGGTATAGCTACGAGGACCGTGCTGGGTATAGCTACGAGGACCGTGCTGGGTATAGCTACGAGGACCGTGCAGGGTATAGCTACGAGGACCGTGCTGGGTATAGCTACGAGGCCGTGCTGGATATAGCTACGAGGCCGTGCTGGGTATAGCTACGAGGACCGTGCTGGGTATAGCTACGAGGACTGTGCTGGGTATAGCTATGAGGACCGTGCTGGGTATAGCTACGAGGCCGTGCTGGATATAGCTACGAGGACCGTGCTGGGTATAGCTACGAGGAGCGCAAGTCTCCGGTCGGGGTTTCGGACCCTTCCAGTGCATCTTCTTGGCCCTTGATTGGAAGAGTGCGTAACGTTGTTTTGAGACTTCCGGGTCTGAGTTCTTCTCACCGAGTACGGTCTTGTCCCATTTTTGTTGGTGCAAACGTTTCACCTCCGGACAAAGGTCAGAGGTTAGTCCGAAACGTCGATCCTGCTTGAATACATTTAGTATATTTTTGCATCGAGATCACTGCAGTGCCATTGTTTCTTGTTTTTAGCAATAAAAAATGACTTTTTCTTATACAGTGCTTCTCTACTCATTGCCTTTTATTTTTTTTACAATTTATAAAAACAGAATAGTGTGCATTTTTATATTTATAACTAGTTTTAGTAACGATAAAGGATTAGTGTAATATTATTTATAATAGCCATACCGTAAGAAATACAGTCTGTTAACCTATATAATGGGATTTGGACCGCGACGGGACTTGCATCAACTTGATGCACAAGAAGTAACTTATTTATTTAATAACAGCAACTTTTTGTTCCTTTTACATGGTGTGAGTGCTGCTTTGCTCCTGATCTTTACATGGTGTGAGTGGCGCTTTGCTCCTGATCTTTACATGGTGTGAGTGCTGCTTTGTTCCTGATCTTTACATGGTGTGAGTGCTGCTTTGCTCCTGATCTTTACATGGTGTGAGTGCCGCTTTGCTCCTGATATTTACATGGTGTGAGTGGCGCTTTGCTCCTGATATTTACATGGTGTGAGTGCCGCTTTGCTCCTGATCTTTACATGGTGTGAGTACCGTTTTGCTCCTGATCTTTACATGGTGTGAGTGCTGCTTTGCTCCTGATCTTTACATGGTGTGAGTCCTGCTTTGCTCCTGATCTTTACATGGTGTGAGTGCCGCTTTGCTCCTGATATTTACATGGTGTGAGTGGCGCTTTGCTCCTGATATTTACATGGTGTGAGTGGCGCTTTGTTCCTGATCTTTACATGGTGTGAGTGGCGCTTTGCTCCTGATCTTTACATGGTGTGAGTGCCGCTTTGCTCCTGATCTTTACATGGTGTGAGTGCCGCTTTGCTCCTGATATTTACATGGTGTGAGTGGCGCTTTGCTCCTGATCTGCACATGGTGTGAGTGGCGCTTTGCTCCTGATCTTTACATGGTGTGAGTACCGCTTTGTTCCTGATCTTTACATGGTGTGAGTGCTGCTTTGCTCCTGATCTTTACATGGTGTGAGTGCCGCTTTGCTCCTGATCTTTACATGGTGTGAGTGGTGCTTTGTTCCTGATCTTTACACGGTGTGAGTGCTGCTTTGCTCCTGATCTTTACATGGTGTGAGTGCTGCTTTGCTCCTGATCTTTACATGGCGTGAGTGCTGCTTTGCTCCTGATATTTACATGGTGTGAGTACCGCTTTGCTCCTGATCTTTACATGGTGTGAGTGCCGCTTTGCTCCTGATCTTTACATGGTGTGAGTGCCGCTTTGCTCCTGATCTTTACATGGTGTGAGTGCTGCTTTGCTCCTGATATTTACATGGTGTGAGTGGCGCTTTGCTCCTGATCTTTACATGGTGTGAGTGGCGCTTTCCTCCTGATCTTTACATGGTGTGAGTGCTGCTTTGCTCCTGATCTTTACATGGTGTGAGTAACGCTTTGCTCCTGATCTTTACATGGTGTGAGTGGCGCTTTGCTCCTGATCTTTACATGGTGTGAGTGGCGCTTTGCTCCTGATCTTTACATGGTGTGAGTGGCGCTTTGCTCCTGATCTTTACATGGTGTGAGTGCCGCTTTGCTCCTGATATTTACATGGTGTGAGTGCTGCTTTGCTCCTGATCTTTACATGGTGTGAGTGCCGCTTTGCTCCTGATCTTTACATGGTGTGAGTGGCGCTTTGCTCCTGATCTTTACATGGTGTGAGTGGCGTTTTGCTCCTGATCTTTACATGGTGTGAATGCCACTTTGCTCCTGATCTTTACATGGTGTGAGTGCCGCTTTGCTCCTGATCTTTACATGGTGTGAGTACCGTTTTGCTCCTGATCTTTACATGGTGTGAGTGTCGCTTTGCTCGTGATATTTAAATGGTGTGAGTGGCGCTTTGCTCCTGATCTTTACATGGTGTGAGTGCTGCTTTGCTCCTGATCTTTACATGGTGTGAGTGCTGCTTTGCTCCTGATCTTTACATGGTGTGAGTGGCGCTTTGCTCCTGATCTTTACATGGTGTGAGTACCGCTTTGCTCCTGATATTTACATGGTGTGAGTGGCGCTTTTCTCCTGATCTTTACATGGTGTGAGTGCTGCTTTGCTCCTGATCTTTACATGGTGTGAGTGCTGCTTTGCTCCTGATCTTTACATGGTGTGAGTGCTGCTTTGCTCCTGATCTTTACATGGTGTGAGTGCCAATTTGCTCCTGATCTTTACATGGTGTGAGTGCTGCTTTGCTCCTGATCTTTACATGGTGTGAGTGTTGCTTTGCTCCTGATCTTTACATGGTGTGAGTGCTGCTTTGCTCCTGATCTTTACATGGTGTGAGTGCTGCTTTTTTCCTGATCTTTACATGGTGTGAGTGCCGCTTTGCTCCTGATCTTTACATGGTGTGAGTGTTGCTTTGCTCCTGATCTTTACATGGTGTGAGTGCTGCTTTGCTCCTGATCTTTACATGGTGTGAGTGGCTCTTTGTTCCTGATCTTTACATGGTGTGAGTGGCGCTTTGCTCCTGATCTTTACATGGTGTGAGTGCTGCTTTGCTCCTGATCTTTACATGGTGTGAGTGGCGCTTTGCTCCTGATCTTTACATGGTGTGAGTGCCGCTTTGCTCCTGATATTTACATGGTGTGAGTGGCGCTTTGCTCCTGATCTGCACATGGTGTGAGTGGCGCTTTGCTCCTGATCTTTACATGGTGTGAGTACCGCTTTGTTCCTGATCTTTACATGGTGTGAGTGCTGCTTTGCTCCTGATCTTTACATGGTGTGAGTGCCGCTTTGCTCCTGATCTTTACATGGTGTGAGTGGTGCTTTGTTCCTGATCTTTACACGGTGTGAGTGCTGCTTTGCTCCTGATCTTTACATGGTGTGAGTGCTGCTTTGCTCCTGATCTTTACATGGCGTGAGTGCTGCTTTGCTCCTGATATTTACATGGTGTGAGTACCGCTTTGCTCCTGATCTTTACATGGTGTGAGTGCCGCTTTGCTCCTGATCTTTACATGGTGTGAGTGCTGCTTTGCTCCTGATCTTTACATGGTGTGAGTGCTGCTTTGCTCCTGATATTTACATGGTGTGAGTGGCGCTTTGCTCCTGATCTTTACATGGTGTGAGTGGCGCTTTCCTCCTGATCTTTACATGGTGTGAGTGCTGCTTTGCTCCTGATCTTTACATGGTGTGAGTAACGCTTTGCTCCTGATCTTTACATGGTGTGAGTGGCGCTTTGCTCCTGATCTTTACATGGTGTGAGTGGCGCTTTGCTCCTGATCTTTACATGGTGTGAGTGGCGCTTTGCTCCTGATCTTTACATGGTGTGAGTGCCGCTTTGCTCCTGATATTTACATGGTGTGAGTGCTGCTTTGCTCCTGATCTTTACATGGTGTGAGTGCCGCTTTGCTCCTGATCTTTACATGGTGTGAGTGGCGCTTTGCTCCTGATCTTTACATGGTGTGAGTGGCGTTTTGCTCCTGATCTTTACATGGTGTGAATGCCACTTTGCTCCTGATCTTTACATGGTGTGAGTGCCGCTTTGCTCCTGATCTTTACATGGTTTGAGTACCGTTTTGCTCCTGATCTTTACATGGTGTGAGTGTCGCTTTGCTCCTGATATTTAAATGGTGTGAGTGGCGCTTTGCTCCTGATCTTTACATGGTGTGAGTGCTGCTTTGCTCCTGATCTTTACATGGTGTGAGTGCTGCTTTGCTCCTGATCTTTACATGGTGTGAGTGGCGCTTTGCTCCTGATCTTTACATGGTGTGAGTACCGCTTTGCTCCTGATATTTACATGGTGTGAGTGGCGCTTTTCTCCTGATCTTTACATGGTGTGAGTGCTGCTTTGCTCCTGATCTTTACATGGTGTGAGTGCTGCTTTGCTCCTGATCTTTACATGGTGTGAGTGCTGCTTTGCTCCTGATCTTTACATGGTGTGAGTGCCAATTTGCTCCTGATCTTTACATGGTGTGAGTGCTGCTTTGCTCCTGATCTTTACATGGTGTGAGTGTTGCTTTGCTCCTGATCTTTACATGGTGTGAGTGGCTCTTTGCTCCTGATCTTTACATGGTGTGAGTGGCGCTTTGCTCCTGATCTTTACATGGTGTGAGTGCTGCTTTGCTCCTGATCTTTACATGGTGTGAGTGGCGCTTTGCTCCTGATCTTTACATGGTGTGAGTGCCGCTTTGTTCCTGATCTTTACATGGTGTGAGTGCTTCTTTGCTCCTGATATTTACATGGTGTGAGTGGCGCTTTGCTCCTGATCTTTACATGGTGTGAGTGCTGCTTTGCTCCTGATCTTTACATGGTGTGAGTGCCGCTTTGTTCCTGATCTTTACATGGTGTGAGTGCCGCTTTGTTCTTGATCTTTACATGGTGTGAGTGCCGCTTTGTTCCTGATCTTTACATGGTGTGAGTGCTGCTTTGCTCCTGATCTTTACATGGTGTGAGTGCCGCTTTGTTCCTGATCTTTACATGGTGTGAGTGCCGCTTTGTTCCTGATCTTTACATGGTGTGAGTGGCGCTTTGCTCCTGATCTTTACATGGTGTGAGTGCTGCTTTGCTCCTGATATTTACATGGTGTGAGTGGCGTTTTGCTCCTGATCTTTACATGGTGTGAGTGCTGCTTTGCTCCTGATATTTACATGGTGTGAGTGGCGCTTTGCTCCTGATCTTTACATGGTGTGAGTGCCGCTTTGTTCCTGATCTTTACATGGTGTGAGTGCCAATTTGTTCCTGATCTTTACATGGTGTGAGTGCTACTTTGCTCCTGATCTTTACATGGTGTGAGTGTTGCTTTGCTCCTGATCTTTACATGGTGTGAGTGCTGCTTTGCTCCTGATCTTTACATGGTGTGAGTGCCGCTTTGTTCCTGATCTTTACATGGTGTGAGTGCCGCTTTGTTCCTGATCTTTACATGGTGTGAGTGGCGCTTTGCTCCTGATCTTTACATGGTGTGAGTGCTGCTTTGCTCCTGATCTTTACATGGTGTGAGTTTTGCTTTGTTCCTGATCTTTACATGGTGTGAGTGCTGCTTTGCTCCTGATCTTTACATGGTGTGAGTGGCGCTTTGCTCCTGATCTTTACATGGTGTGAGTGGTGCTTTGCTCCTGATCTTTACATGGTGTGAGTGCCGCTTTGCTCCTGATATTTACATGGTGTGAGTTGCGCTTTGCTCCTGATCTTTACATGGTGTGAGTGCCGCTTTGTTCCTGATCTTTACATGGTGTGAGTGCTGCTTTGCTCCTGATCTTTACATGGTGTGAGTGCCGCTTTGTTCCTGATCTTTACATAGTGTGAGTGGCGCTTTGCTCCTGATATTTACATGGTGTGAGTGGCGCTTTGCTCCTGATCTTTACATGGTGTGAGTGCCGTTTTGCTCCTGATCTTTACATGGTGTGAGTACCGCTTTGCTCCTGATCTTTACATGGTGTGAGTGCCGCTTTGTTCCTGATCTTTACATGATGTGAGTGCCGCTTTGTTCCTGATATTTACATGGTGTGAGTGCTGCTTTGCTCCTGATATTTACATGGTGTGAGTGGCGCTTTGCTCCTGATCTTTACATGGTGTGAGTGCCGCTTTGCTCCTGATCTTTACATGGTGTGAGTGCCGCTTTGCTCCTGATCTTTACAGGATGTGAGTGCCGCTTTGCTCTTGATCTTTACATGGTGTGAGTGGCGCTTGCTCCTGATCTTTACATGATGTGAGTACCATTTTGCTCCTGATCTTTACATGATGTGAGTGGCGCTTTGCTTCTGATCTTTACATGATGTGAGTGGCGCTTTGCTCCTGATATTTACATGGTGTGAGTGCCGCTTTGCTCCTGATCTTTACATGGTGTGAGTGCCGCTTTGCTCCTGATCTTTACATGATGTGAGTGCCGCTTTGCTCTTGATCTTTACATGGTGTGAGTGGCGCTTGCTCCTGATCTTTACATGATGTGAGTGGCGCTTTGCTCCTGATCTTTACATGATGTGAGTGGCGCTTTGCTCCTGATCTTTACATGGTGTGAGTGGCGCTTTGCTCCTGATCTTTACATGGTGTGAGTGGCGCTTTGCTCCTGATCTTTACATGGTGTGAGTGGCGCTTTGCTCCTGATCTCACTCTATTGGATTCTACTCCTGCTGTGCACCCGTGCCAGTAAGACACCAGAGTATATCATGAGTGCCCTTTACCCACTAAGATTATAACCCAGAAGTGGCCAACTCCAGTCCTCAAGGGCCACCAATAGGTCCTGTTCTAAAAATAGCCCTGCTTCAGCACAGGTTGCCCAATCAGTGGCTCAGTCAGAGACTGAGAATAGAGGTAAGTGCTGCACACCACAATAAAAAATCCAAAAGGTGATACAATTACCGGTGCTCCTACAAATGGATAATAGCCGGCAGCATACCCAGGAACGCAAGAAAGAACGAATCGCAGAGCACCGACGGATTTATTTTCCATGGGATTCTCTGCGCTTGTTCCTGCGCTGCCGGTTTTGTTGCCCTGGAACGGCAGCACTTTTTCCTTGATGCACACACCCATTTGAGTGTCCTGAGATATCGAGGGCGGAAGAAAAAAGAATCTCATAGGGAGGTAGAAAGTGTACTGTATCATAGTGAGGAGCTACGGGACCCACAGGGGCACAGGGAACCCAAACATTGATGAGGAGCTACGGGACCCACAGGGGCAAGGGAACCCAAACATTGGTGCGATCTGGGATTGTAGAGTCGTTATAGCAAATAGAAATATCACGTGTGAGAAGATTCATATCTCAGGCAGGTCTGCAACCCTGCTCTTCCCCATTATCTTAGCATGCAATGCAATCACTGCAGCCAGGGATTCTGGGAAATGACAGGCAAATGAGCACAAAGTGTCATCCTTTGCTTCAAATCCCCTATAAGCTTAGGCCTGACGTATTACACGGCTTTTCACCACAGCTTGGGTTTAAGAAGTGCAGAGCTAGTAACCCTACTCACATACAGCTGTTTCGACCCTTAGGGTCTCATCAGTGTGAGGTTGCTTATACTGGCTTTGCAATTTGAAACTGTGTAGTGTCATTATAAAATGAGTGTTACTGTGATTTCAGGGCAGGCCAGTTATATGAAACAAGCACGTTCCTCTGGCCATTGTTTGATAAACGCCCGTGGAAAGTTACTCTAACACAACATGGAGGGATCGCTCATTTCTTATCAAAACTCCTTTAATTTAACAACACTGTATGTGGTCCTCTCCGTCTCTGGGGCATGATGGGACTTGGAGAATATAGGAGAGTCACTGAAGGGAGCGCCAATATTTTTTATTAGAGAACAAAGATGGCATTTTAAAGATGACCACGCAGCGTATTTTCATTCCCACTGCGCGCCGGAGAGGGAAGCTTGGATACGTCCCCAACATAAAGCTGTGCCGAGTACACACTGGCAAGCTCATCAAGTTTTACCTACAAGTAATACCAAAAGTTGAAGATGGGATCTCCCACTGGATATAGCTGTGAGTTGGGGGAGATGGCGGCATGAGCGGGCAGGATTAACATGACTGTTAGATCTCTACAGATCAGGTCATCTTCTAGGGCAAGCAAAACACACAATTTCTCCCGGGAGCATCGTGCGGCACGGATATGTATTTCTGAAATAGTATAGCAGACGGGCCCAGAGCAATAAAAATTCAATGGAGACTATGGTTGAATTCTCACAACTGACTTTAATGGTTCACAAAGCAAGTTTTATACATAAGGCAGGGACAAAAATACCGTTGTCATCTGTTACAAATATGGATACACATCTAAATTTACATGTAACCTTTACATACAGTAATGCCTTTTCTGTAAATCTTAAAACATTTAACTGCTGAGCAAGAGATATACAATGGTGTCTTATAAGGCTGTCCTGTCCTCTGTAGTCTTGCTTTAACAGCATATGACAGGCTCAAAAACAGCTGCTCTCAAAGCTATTTACAATAGTCTCTGAGAAATAGCAATGCCAGCATCTACAGTTCAACCTTATCAATCCCTGAGGGGAACAGAGCTGACAGAAGACAGTTTTAACTTTACAATGGCGTACTGGCAAAGGCTTGTGCGACCGATCTTAGTTCTGGTGAGAAGAGGCTTTGGGAGACTTGAATTGTATAGACGTATGAAGCATCATTACAGACTGCCGCATAGTTATTTCCAGGTGAGTGGAGGTTTCTAGTCTTGGATATGTCACTCAGCCCCTTCTCGCCTGCTTGTTCCCCAGGTCTCATCTCTAGAGCTCCCTTAGTGCCGAGAACATGTACAGTTTCATGGGTGGAGGCCTGTTCTGCGCCTGCGTGGGCAACATATTGCTGGTCGTGTCTACAGCGACTGACTTCTGGATGCAGTACCGTCTGTCAGGTGCTTTCGCCCACCAGGGACTCTGGAGATACTGTGTCACCGGGAAGTGCTACATGCAGATTGAAAGCATCGGTATACGTGTCCCCTTAACGTTCTCCTCATCCTCCCCTTCTCTCTAAGCATTATTTCAACTCCTTCTGGCCAGAGAAGCCCCCAATACCTGTCTTCCACCACCACTGGGTATGACGTAATAAGATGAAATGAACCGATATGTTCTGTGACTGGGTATCTCATGTATGGGACTCCTGGGCGATAGAATGGATCTGCCGCCCTTGGAGTCCTGCGTATGTGATACTCTATCATTTCATATAAGGTGCGTTTCACATTCAAATTAAGCAACAGTGGATCGTTTGACACTGAGATAAGAGGCACAGGTTACAATGGGACATTGCAAACCCTTCTCTGTCTGTGTTGCAATGTCACCCTGCAGTGGGAGTGACACACTTCATAGGTTGCAGGTCCTTTCTCAGTGTGTCCATAAGGTGGGAGGCGTAAATCAGACTTTGTTACCCTTTAGTGTGAGAGATATTCTCAGTGGGCTATAAGTTTCTCCCACTCTGTCAGTGTGTAACCCTTGAGTGGGAGATACATATTCAGAAGGGCATAGGCCCCCTGCCTTTCTCTGCCACGGTCTCCCTTTGGACAGATCTCCTTAGTTAATGTGTCATTGTGTCATTGTGTCATCACGTGGTGGGGTGGTCATACTTAGTACAGCTGAGTAAATCTGGGCTCCACGTCCCTTCTGTCTTTGTGGGGAATAGACTCTGTGTCACCTCTATGTCACTCTGCTATAATAGGGACAAACATGGTTACTATACTCCAGCACCCTCTAGTGGTGATACAAGTAATAATCTCACTGTTGAGACTGGTAAGTGTTGCCCTCAGCTGCAGTACATGCCAACATGTGACAGCTCATACCAGGGAACATAGTCAGGGTAATGGCGTAGATCTTATAGTCTTCCACTGCATTGGGATGAGGTAACACGATTTAGGGAGAAAGTATACACGCAATACATTAGTCAGTTATTTATGACATAGTCCCTGATTCATAATACCAGTTTTATTTATGGTTCCCGGGCCCGCCCTCATTCAGTTTAATCTCTGTTCTCTGCTAGCTTACTGGAATGCCACTCGGGCCTTCATGATCCTGTCCACCTTGTCTTGCTTCGCCGGGATCATCGCTGGGATTCTCTCCTTTGCTCACTTCTCCACCTTCCAAAGATTCAACAGATCATTTGCTGCAGGGATCATGTTCTTTATTTCCAGTAAGTAGTCCGTGCACCACCTCCCAACACTGGCCAGCCACCCCAACATATATTACCACATATCGCGCGCTAGCCTATTTCATATGGAGCCTGTATTTATAGACAATGCCATCTCCTCTCCTTCAGCAGGTACTGCATTTATAAAGGGGCCCACAGAGCAAGTCTGCCCTGACAGACGCACATACGCACACTAATGTCATGTCTGCTACTCCATTTATAAACAAGCCTTCCTGGACACACACACACACACACACACACACACATTGTCCATCCAGTTATCCTATGTGTAGGCTCGGAAATAGAAGAGTCCGATTTCATAAACAGAATGCATCCTAAGGCCTCGTTCAGGGTGCTGGCTTCGGAGGGAGGGCGTGCTGCCGTGCGTGCTGCCGTGAGAAACAAAGTATTCAATTTGAATACTGGTTTTCAGGGTAGCAACCGCCCTGTCTCCGAAGCCAGGAGTTGAAGCTGACTACAGTTTCAATAAACTAAAATTTCGTTTTTTTGGAGCTACAGCAGCGTCACAGGGACCAAGGCAGCCAATGAAATCATTCTTCAGAATGATTTCATGACTGCAACTTGGATACTTACCCTGCCGTCTGTAGCCCCGCCCCCTCCCCAACGCTGAAAAGTCTGCTGGGGGATAAACACTGATCGCCCAGCAAACTCCCGCACTGCCTCCCTCCCGCCCTCCCTTCGAGTCCTGCAGCTGGCACCCTGAACGAGGCCTAAAAAGCCTTAATATAATGTCAACAAAACAGAGATCATAAAACCACGGAGATAAATAATAAAGACGGGAAATGTTTATTAAAGCATGTCATAACCTTTAGGATACAATTAGAAGAGATTACAGGTCACATACACTAATCCCTGCTAAATCCGGACACACACACTAATCCCTGCTAAATCCGGGCACACACACTAATCCCTGCTAAATCCGGGCACACACACTAATCCCTGCTAAATCAGGGCACACACACTAATCCCTGCTAAATCAGGGCACACACACTAATCCCTGCTAAATCAGGGCACACACACTAATCCCTGCTAAATCCGGGCACACACACTAATCCCTGCTAAATCCGGGCACACACACTAATCCCTGCTAAATCAGGGCACACACACTAATCCCTGCTAAATCAGGGCACACACACTAATCCCTGCTAAATCCGGGCACACACACTAATCCCTGCTAAATCCGGGCATACACACACTAATCCCTGCTAAATCAGGGCACACACACTAATCCCTGCTAAATCAGGGCACACACACTAATCCCTGCTAAATCCGGGCACACACACTAATCCCTGCTAAATCCGGGCACACACACTAATCCCTGCTAAATCCGGGCACACACACTAATCCCTGCTAAATCAGGGCACACACACTAATCCCTGCTAAATCAGGGCACACACACTAATCCCTGCTAAATCAGGGCACACACACTAATCCCTGCTAAATCAGGATACATACAGTAATCCCTGCTAAATCAGGCCACACACACTAATCCCTTCTAAATCAGGGCACACACACTAATCCCTGCTAAATCAGGGCACACACACTAATCCCTGCTAAATCCGGGCACACACACTAATCCCTGCTAAATCAGGGCACACACACTAATCCCTGCTAAATCAGGGCACACACACTAATCCCTGCTAAATCAGGATACATACACTAATCCCTGCTAAATCAGGGCACATACAGTAATCCCTGCTAAATCAGGGCACACACACTAATCCCTGCTAAATCCGGGCACACACACTAATCCCTGCTAAATCAGGATACATACAGTAATCCCTGCTAAATCAGGCCACACACACTAATCCCTGCTAAATCAGGGCACACACACTAATCCCTGCTAAATCAGGATACATACAGCAATCCCTGCTAAATCAGGCCACACACAATAATCCCTGCTAAATCAGGGCACACACACTAATCCCTGCTAAATCAGGGCACACACACTAATCCCTGCTAAATCCGGGCACACACACTAATCCCTGCTAAATCAGGGCACACACACTAATCCCTGCTAAATCAGGGCACACACACTAATCCCTGCTAAATCAGGATACATACACTAATCCCTGCTAAATCAGGGCACATACAGTAATCCCTGCTAAATCAGGGCACACACACTAATCCCTGCTAAATCAGGGCACATACACTAATCCCTGCTAAATCAGGGCACATACAGTAATCCCTGCTAAATCAGGGCACATACACTAAACCCTGCTAAATCAGGGCACACACACTAAACCGTGCTAAATCAGGGCACGTAATGTGACGTTACCTGAAGCAGGAACAGACGATCTTTTCCCGGAGGTTAACGCTCACTCTCAAAGCTAATTCTATGCTAAAACCCCGTCTGTTGTATATCTCATTTGCACAGGCTTAGTGTAACGCCATTGTCGTGTGTTAGTCCTGTATTGCGTTTCCCCGCTCCACACGCTGAAATAGTCCTTATCTCTAGGGGAGAACAAGAGGACAAGTAATGGAGGAAATAAGTATATGTTGCTAAACGCACACCGAACTCTGCTGTTACATCCTCCATTTCAGATATAAAAATATTATATCCCTCTCCGTTTCCCCATTCGTCTCTGTCTCTCTCTCTGTCTCTGTGTCTGTATCTCTTTCTCTGTGTCTCTGTCTCTGTGTCTCTGTCTCTGTGTCTCTTTCTCTGTATCTCTTTCTCTGTGTCTCTGTGTCTCTGTCTCTGTGTCTCTGTCTCTGTGTCTCTGTCTCTGTGTCTGTATCTCTTTCTCTGTGTCTCTGTGTCTCTGTCTCTGTGCTCTGTCTCTGTGTCTCTTTCTCTGTGTCTCTTTCTCTGTGTGTCTGTGTCTCTGTCTCTCTCTTTCCCTCTGTTTCCCTCTCTTTCCCCCTCTCTCTCTCTCTCTCTCTCTCTCTCTTTCCCCCTCTCTCTCTCTCTCTTTCCCCCCCCTCTCTCTCTCTCTCTTTCCCCCTCTCTCTCTCTTGTTTTCTCCCCTCTCCCACCCCTCTCTCTCCCCTTCCCTCTCCCCTCTCCCACCCCTCTCTCTCCCCTCTCCCACCCCTCTCCCTCCCCTCTCCCACCCCTCTCTCTCCCCTCTCCCCTCTCCCATCCCTCTCTCTCCTCTCTCCCTAGCTCTCTTTGTGTTGCTGGCCATGGCGATATACACGGGGGTCACGGTGAATTTCCTGGGGAAGCGCTTTGGGGACTGGCGTTTCTCGTGGTCCTACATCCTGGGCTGGGTGGCTTTGCTCATGACCTTTTTTGCAGGTGAGACCTGGGTGTTTATGCCCCAATCAGTTGTCATTATTGTTTATTTGTAAAGCGCCAACATATTCTTGCCGCGCAGTACAAGAGGGGCACAGGGTAATGTACATGACATGAACAGTAACATACAAGTGAGCGCGCACAGGCACAGACAGAGATAAAGAGGGGAGAGGGGCCCTGCTTGTGAGAGATTACCAGCGCCAGTCCTCAAGGGCCACACACAGGTCAGGTTGCAGGATACCCCTGCTTCAGCACAAGTGGCTCAATCAGTGGCTCAGTCGAAGCAGGGCCGCCCCTGGTTTACGGCATAGCGCCGTTATCTTTAAATAACGTGACATTATTTCCGTCTCCGTGCCACTCGCGGCCAGATGCTGGAACATTTCTAGTAAAGCTTTTGCACCACGGCGGGCGCCGTTTGTGCGTGTAATAGTGATTTTGATAACAGTTCGTTATAAGCCCCGAGTTATCGGACCTCTGTGGATTTGTGGATGATGAGACGTGTCCAATTCTGCCCAATCTTTTTGTATTGTACCTTTGCTAATAATATACATGCAGCGCAGGAAACGCGCTCTCACACTCGCCCCGCGCGCAAGCAGAAAATGGGACAATGCGCAGGCAGGGGCGCCACCGCGGAGATTACGGGTCTCCGCCACGTATCTCAGGGCTACAGGTGAAAAATGTCCTGGCGGCATCTCCCCCTGCAAATCCCGTCAACATGGCTCCTGCCACGTCAAATGGCGCCGCGTTGCCATGACAACTGGACGCTACGTGACTCGCGCGGCGTCACGTTGCCGTGACAAGGGGCGTCCCATGACTCCTCAGCACCACGTGGCAACTTGATGCTGCAGGGCGCCACGACTTCACGTGACGTCACATGGCAACGCACGCCACTTGATGTCGCAGAGCAATGCTGACTGGACGTTGCAGCGGGAGATGCCGCCGCCGCCGCCGCTGGACGTAAGAGAGATAAATATATAAATAAAATAAATGAATGTAAAACATGAATTTGCAGAAAGTCTCCGGGTTAGCCTTCCATGGCTACGCTGTGTGCAACACAAACGTGTCTTTGCTCTCTGTACTGTACACTGAACGATCCCTCCCTCCTGCAGTGCCTCTGATCCCACCGCGTTCCTGTCTCTGCAGGTATATTTTACATGTGCGCTTACCGGATGCACGAGTGCCGGCGTGTGACAGGACCTCGCTAAAACGCCGGGAAGGAGAGAAGAAATAATCACCCCAACCTCTACTGGCCCTTTCTCCTCTTACTCCTCATCGGGCTCTTCCCTGTGGATGCACTGTAAGAGTTGGGTTACCCCCAGATAAGCCCAGCCATTTAACAGTAAGCAGGTCACTGTGACAGTGAGGTGAGATCACTGAGCATGCCTCCTGCCGTGCTAACGTTACCAGACCCCTTCTAATACCTCCTTGGTGGGAATATACTCAGTGGTAACCTAACTCTTGCAGTGTGTCCTTAATGCTGTTTCACTGGCGACCACTCAGGAACGTGTGACAGCTCAGTGCTCTCATCCCAGATCATATCCTGACTCCGAAGACTGGGGATGAAAGCGTTAAAGCATCAGTGCGACTTCAATGTATAAAGGGCTGCTGTCTTGTTCTATTGGGGTTGCTATCAGCTGAAAGCACTCACCTATGTAACGCATTCTCTTCCATAGCGAGAACTTGCTTCACCGTGTAAGATTTGATGGAAAATGTCGGCATTGATAGAAACGTAAACGCGGCAAAAGGGTTTCCAACAGGGCTTGGCAACTCCAGGCCTCAGGGGCCACCAACAGGTAAGGTTTTCTGGGTATCCCTGCTTCAGCACTGGTGACGCAATCAGTGCCTGCTTCAACACAGGTGACTCAATCAGTCCCTGCTTCAGCATAGGTGGCACAATCAGAGGCTCAGTCTTCAAATGAGTCTTTGATTGAGCCACCTGTGCTGAAGCAGGGATATCTTGAAAACCTGACCTGTTGGCGGCCCTTGAGGACTGAGTTGCCCCACCCCTGGATTACAATGAAGAGTACGTCCCGTGTAGTATCCTCGCTGCTTTTATCAGCGCCTCGTGCACGAGGAAACACACCAGCGCCAACGAGAAAGTTTCCAGGAACCGGGCACGATGGGGATAGGAGATGATTCCTAGAGGAGCAGCGTGGAGCAGTGTGGAGTAGCGGGGAGCAGTGGGGAGCAGCGCGGAGCAGTGTGGAGCAGCGCGGAGCAGTGGGGAGCAGCGCGGAGCAGTGGGGAGCAGCGTGGAACAGGACAACTGGGGGATTTTACATGGAGAAAAAGTAGTGGCAATTTTTCAAACAAAACGATACTCTGCAAACTGTGGGTGAGAGCGACGCGGGAAGGAACATTTAGGGGAAATTCTATATCTGATGAAGTCGCCATTCGGGACGGGCTCAGCCAAAGATCCCCATACCATTCAAATAGGATTTTCGGTCAAATAATGCCCCACACGGCCGCTTTTGGATATATAGAATTTACCCCTCAGTTGCTAAAAAGAAAGAACAAATCCCCGTACTATCATTTTTCTAGCTACCAAAAAACACATGACTAAGGCCGCGCTTATAGTGCCGGCGACGGCGACGTCAGGCTGCGCTTATAGTGCCGGCGACGGCGACGCCAGGCTGCACTTATAGTGCCGGCGACGGCGACGGCGACGTCAGGCTGCGCTTATAGTGCCGGCGACGGCGACGTCAGGCTGCGCTTATAGTGCCGGCGACGGCGACGTCAGGCTGCGCTTATAGTGCCGGCGACGGCGACGTCAGGCTGCGCTTATAGTGCCGGCGACGCGACGTCAGGCTGCGCTTATAGTGCCGGCGACGGCGACGTCAGGCTGCGCTTATAGTGCCGGCGACGCGACGTCAGGCTGCGCTTATAGTGCTGGCGACTGCGACGTCACGCTGCGCTTATAGTGCCGGCGACGGCGACGTCAGGCTGCGCTTATAGTGCCGGCGACGGTGACGCCAGGCTGCGCTTATAGTGCCGGCGACGCGACATCACGCTGCGCTTATAGTGCCGGCGACGCGACGTCAGGCTGCGCTTATAGTGCCGGCGACGTCAGGCTGCGCTTATAGTGCCGGCGACGCGACATCACGCTGCGCTTATAGTGCCGGCGACGGTGACGCCAGGCTGCGCTTATAGTGCCGGCGACGCGACATCACGCTGCGCTTATAGTGCCGGCGACGGTGACGCCAGGCTGCGCTTATAGTGCCGGCGACGTCAGGCTGCGCTTATAGTGCTGGCGACGTGACGGTGACGCCAGGCTGCGCTTATAGTGCCGGCGACGTCAGGCTGCGCTTATAGTGCTGGCGACGTGACGGTGACGTCAGGCTGCGCTTATAGTGCCGGCGACGTGACGGTGACGTCAGGCTGCGCTTATAGTGCCGGCGACGTCAGGCTGCGCTTATAGTGCCGGCGACGTGACGTCAGGCTGCGCTTATAGTGCCGGCGACGCGACATCACGCTGCGCTTATTGTGCCAGCGACGCGACGTCAGGCTGCACTTATAGTGCCGGCGACGCGACGTCAGGCTGCGCTTATAGTGCCGGCGACGTCAGGCTGCGCTTATAGTGCCGGCGACGTCAGGCTGCGCTTATAGTGCCGGCGACGTGACGGTGACGTCAGGCTGCGCTTATAGTGCCGGCGACGTGACGGTGACGTCAGGCTGCGCTTATAGTGCCGGCGACGTGACGGTGACGTCAGGCTGCGCTTATAGTGCCGGCGACGTGACGTCAGGCTGCGGTCCCTGGAAAAATCAAATAGAGATGACTTGTAGCGATCGCGACCAAACCGTCGCTCCGTCACGCCGTGCTTACTATAAGCGCACGCGACAGGGGCAATGCATTTGTTTCGCCGCGACGTTGCGTCGCCAGCACTATAAGCGCAGCCTTGCTGTGCTTAAATATTAGGAAATAAAAGTCCCGCGTGTGAGCACATTCACCCGTCTCAGACAGGTCTGCAACCCTGCCCTTCCCCTTTATCTCTTAGCATACAGTGTTTCCACAGCAGCCAGGGATTCTGGGTAATGACATGCAAATGAGTGTGAAGAGAAAGGAAGCAGGCACACGGTCTTAAGCACACACATTTATTGTGCCAGAGAACCCAGCGTTTCCGCAGCATACCGCTGCCGTTATCAAGGAGCGGGCTAATGATATGCAAATGAGCACACCGTGTCACCTTTTGCTTCTTGCCCCTTTTAACATGGACCCCCTACAGCGGCGGGTTGTACGTCCCCGCCGGGTACGAGCCCTGGGAAAAGTAACACGGAACATATACAATGTCTGGCTAAAGATAGGGCACTCAGGTCTGCGTGGGAACGGCGGCGTACCCTGTATTATGCAATGCTACACAGAGTGTCCCATATAGGACACCCCCATATTGGGTGCCTCGGCTTTGCGGACAGAGCCGGGGCGTTAGGGAGAGGTTCCGGGTAACGGAGTTCCATTTTGCATTCTGCAGTAATGCGGGATCGCGCTCCTTAACCCCTCGTCGGAGGTCAGTAATTGCAGTAGATGCTTGTACCTAACATTTATACAGCAGGCATGAGCTTATAGGGAGGCGCCCATGTTGAAATAGACAAGAATCAAAAAGAGACACACCTGCTGTGCTCATTTGCATGTTTTTACCCAGAATCCCTGGCTACAGTAAAAGCACGGTATGCTAAGAGTTAATGGGGAAAGGCAGGTTTGCAGATCTATAACAAAAGACAGAACGCCTCAGTGCTACACCCAATGTGGCCAATTATATAGTCATTATATAGTCATTATAGAGTTAAATACGTATCTGTTTTTCTTTTTATAAGTGAGAGTCATTTAGTTAAACTCTTTGGCCAAAGCGTTATAAACCTGTGAACCCCGCCACGGTGTCCCCTGCAAGTCCTAACACTACCTGCACACCCCGCCACGGTGTCCCCTGCAAGTCCTAACACTACCTGCACACCCCGCCACGGTGTCCCCTGCAAGTCCTAACACTGCCTGCACACCCTGCCACGGTGTCCCCTGCAAGTCCTAACACTACCTGCACACCCCGCCACGGTGTCCCCTGCAAGTCCTAACACTGCCTGCACACCCCGCCACGGTGTCCCCTGCAAGTCCTAACACTGCCTGCACACCCTGCCACGGTGTCCCCTGCAAGTCCTAACACTACCTGCACACCCCGCCACGGTGTCCCCTGCAAGTCCTAACACTACCTGCAAACCCCGCCACGGTGTACCCTGCAAGTCCTAACACTACCTGCACACCCCGCCACGGTGTCCCCTGCAAGTCCTAACACTACCTGCACACCCCGCCACGGTGTCCCCTGCAAGTCCTAACACTACCTGCACACCCCGCCACGGTGTCCCCTGCAAGTCCTAACACTACCTGCACACCCCGCCACGGTGTCCCCTGCAAGTCCTAACACTGCCTGCACACCCCGCCACGGTGTCCCCTGCAAGTCCTAACACTACCTGCACACCCCGCCACGGTGTCCCCTGCAAGTCCTAACACTGCCTGCAAACCCCGCCACGGCGTCCCCTGCAAGTCCTAACACTACCTGCACACCCCGCCACGGTGTCCCCTGCAAGTCCTAACACTACCTGCACACCCCACCACGGTGTCCCCTGCAAGTCCTAACACTGCCTGCAAACCCCGCCACAGTGTCCCCTGCAAGTCCTAACACTACCTGCACACCCCGCCACGGTGTCCCCTGCAAGTCCTAACACTGCCTGCAAACCCCGCCACGGTGTCCCCTGCAAGTCCTAACACTACCTGCACACCCCGCCACGGTGTCCCCTGCAAGTCCTAACACTGCCTGCACACCCAGCCACGGCTTCCCCTGCAAGTCCTAACACTACCTGCACACCCCGCCACGGTGTCCCCTGCAAGTCCTAACACTACCTGCACACCCCGCCACGGTGTCCCCTGCAAGTCCTAACACTGCCTGCACACCCCGCCATGGTGTCCCCTGCAAGTCCTAACACTACCTGCACACCCCGCCACAGTGTCCCCTGCAAGTCCTAACACTGCCTGCACACCCAGCCACGGCTTCCCCTGCAAGTCCTAACACTGCCTGCACACCCAGCCACGGCTTCCCCTGCAAGTCCTAACACTACCTGCACACCCCGCCACGGTGTCCCCTGCAAGTCCTAACACTACCTGCACACCTCGCCACGGTGTCCCCTGCAAGTCCTAACACTACCTGCACACCCCGCCACGGTGTCCCCTGCAAGTCCTAACACTACCTGCACACCCCGCCATGGTGTCCCCTGCAAGTCCTAACACTGCCTGCACACCCAGCCACGGCTTCCCCTGCAAGTCCTAACACTGCCTGCACACCCCGCCACGGTGTCCCCTGCAAGTCCTAACACTACCTGCACACCCCGCCATGGTGTCCCCTGCAAGTCCTAACACTGCCTGCACACCCCGCCACGGTGTCCCCTGCAAGTCCTAACACTGCCTGCACACCCCGCCACGGTGTCCCCTGCAAGTCCTAACACTACCTGCAAACCTCGCCACGGTGTCCCCTGCAAGTCGTAACACTACCTGCACACCCCGCCACGGTGTCCCCTGCAAGTCGTAACACTACCTGCACACCTCGCCACGGTGTCCCCTGCAAGTCCTAACACTGCCTGCACACCCCGCCACGGTGTCCCCTGCAAGTCCTAACACTGCCTGCACACCCCGCCACGGTGTCCCCTGCAAGTCCTAACACTGCCTGCACACCCCGCCACGGTGTCCCCTGCAAGTCCTAACACTGCCTGCACACCCTGCCACGGTGTCCCCTGCAAGTCCTAACACTGCCTGCAAACCCCGCCACGGTGTCCCCTGCAAGTCCTAACACTACCTGCAAACCTCGCCACGGTGTCCCCTGCAAGTCCTAACACTACCTGCAAACCTCGCCACAGTGTCCCCTGCAAGTCCTAACACTGCCTGCACACCCTGCCACGGTGTCCCCTGCAAGTCCTAACACTGCCTGCAAACCCCGCCACGGTGTCCCCTGCAAGTCCTAACACTGCCTGCAAACCTCGCCACGGTGTCCCCTGCAAGTCCTAACACTGCCTGCACACCCCGCCATGGTGTCCCCTGCAAGTCCTAACACTACCTGCACACCCCGCCACGGTGTCCCCTGCAAGTCCTAACACTACCTGCAAACCCCGCCACGGTGTCCCCTGCAAGTCCTAACACTGCCTGCACACCCCGCCATGGTGTCCCCTGCAAGTCCTAACACTACCTGCACACCCCGCCACGGTGTCCCCTGCAAGTCCTAACACTACCTGCAAACCTCGCCACGGTGTCCCCTGCAAGTCCTAACACTGCCTGCAAACCCCGCCACGGTGTCCCCTGCAAGTCCTAACACTGCCTGCACACCCTGCCACGGTGTCCCCTGCAAGTCCTAACACTGCCTGCAAACCTCACCACGGTGTCCCCTGCAAGTCCTAACACTGCCTGCACACCCCGCCACGGTGTCCCCTGCAAGTCCTAACACTGCCTGCACACCCCGCCACGGTGTCCCCTGCAAGTCCTAACACTACCTGCAGACCCCGCCACGGTGTCCCCTGCAAGTCCTAACACTACCTGCACACCCCGCCACGGTGTCCCCTGCAAGTCCTAACACTACCTGCAAACCTCGCCACGGTGTCCCCTGCAAGTCCTAACACTGCCTGCACACCCTGCCACGGTGTCCCCTGCAAGTCCTAACACTACCTGCACACCCCGCCACGGTGTCCCCTGCAAGTCCTAACACTGCCTGCACACCCCGCCACGGTGTCCCCTGCAAGTCCTAACACTACCTGCAAACCCCGCCACGGTGTCCCCTGCAAGTCCTAACACTACCTGCAAACCCTGCCACGGTGTCCCCTGCAAGTCCTAACACTACCTGCACACCCCGCCACGGTGTCCCCTGCAAGTCCTAACACTACCTGCACACCCCGCCACGGTGTCCCCTGCAAGTCCTAACACTACCTGCACACCCCGCCACGGTTTCCCCTGCAAGTCCTAACACTACCTGCACACCCCGCCACGGTGTCCCCTGCAAGTCCTAACACTACCTGCACCCGCAAAAGGATCTCCTATCCGCTTGAATGGAGGGAGAACTGGCTTAATAGTGGTCACTCACTGGAGCAGAACGAGACCTGCCACGTATAGCTTCGCAGATCTGCCCGAGACACAGGAACGGGCTCACAAGTGTTCATTTCATTTGCTATTTCAGCTCTGCACATTCATCAAAGTCTTCCAGCTGCAAAGCTCGGCCAACACTGCTGCAAAAAGAGTACAAAAATGCCACTTTCTAAAAAGAACAAAAATATAGCTGCTTTTATTTGAATGTTTTATTTATATAAATCTGCTGCTACTTAGTGAGCTGGTTTTACATGCAGGAGAGATTTAGAAAGACACCCTCTAGTTCTGTGTAACACTGGGGATTATTTACTAAAGACTTCCAGCTGCAAAACGGGGTCAAAACCAGATATATTAAAGGAAAAATATTTGCTTTCAATGAGATTTCTGCTCTGTTTTTTTTTTACTGTAGTAAATATACCACATTTTTTCCTCGCAGGGAAAGCTCCATCAGCTCAGAGCTCCATGCATTCGTCCCTCAGTGATATAATAAACTGGGGTTTGTTGAATTGCGTTTACAGTAACTTCATTCTCCGTTACGTATCAAATATCCCTGGGTGCAGAACTGGTCGGAAAAAACAGCACCTGATTTATCAAAATAAAATATCCCATCCTTTAACTCTGTTTCACCTATAGATGTGCAGCTGTTCTCCTGCACGAGTCTCGCTCCCGTTATTAAAGGGGATTATGTATAGTATATAAGTGCCATATTTGTCACCCAAAAAAAAAACCTCTTTGGTTTTCAATGGGATTTTATTCCCTTTTAATAAACCTGATGCTATATATTTTTTTTGCTCACACAAACAGGCTGCGCTATAGGCGTACAGATGTAACTGGCACGTATGCAAAAAGAATACTCTGCGTCAAAATCGGCCGCCAAGTTCATAAACCCTAAAAAGACGCTTAATAGCGTGGACGGAAATTGCTACGGATCAAACACAAATGTATTTGCCGCAGCACGGATGTTTCATTATATAGGTTAGAAATGGTATTATTTTCATGGTAGGGATTTTATAAACAATTACCTGTAGCCGGGGCCGGCGGGATGGCGGGATGGCGGTGCCGTCGTTGCCACAGCACCGAGCCCCGCGGTAACAGAGTGCTCTACCCCAGAACAATTAAACTGATTACGGGGGGGGAGTACGCGGGGCCTCTAACTCTCGTACCTTCTCCTCCGGGCATCTCATCTCCTCCCGGTAGCTCCTCCTGCATGGTCCCATCATTATGGCTCCGTGACGTCAAGTAGCGTTGCGTTGCCATGACAATGGGACGCGAAGTCACCACACCGTGTGACGTCATTCCGCCAGGACAGCAGGACGCACTGTGGTGCCGCAACATCCCGTGGCGTCACATTGTCATGGCAATGCGACGCCATTTTACGTCGCAGAGCTATAATGACTTGACCGTGCCGGAGGAGATGGTGCCGGGGGGGGGGGGATGCTGCCGGAGAAGGTAAGAGCCGACGCCTCGCACATTGTCTCTGCGCCGGGCCCCACAAATATCCCAGCTGGCCCCGCCTGCAGCCAACACTTATTAATACTAGTTATAAATAAAAAATACAAACAGGTCTGTATTGATATAAACCGTATCAACCCGGTATTCAACACGAGTCAAAAATCCTTGGAAATCCCAAACTACCCGTCACATGTATGGAATAAACACACTGTACATAGAGCGCACTTTTAAAACAAGTTTTAATTACTTTTTAGCCTTGAAATTGTGACGCACAAAATTATGTCAAATAAAATCTTGGTACCGGGCCCGATGAGATGTGTTTGCATTGATCAACGTGCTGCTGTTTTTAGCTCCAGTTTGCACCTCACATGGCAGGAAGACCGGTTTCTATCCCCATATGATCCATATGAGTTGATGCTGGAGCCCGCGCCCATCCTGGGGTACGAATGTACCCACTTAGAAGAGCCCACCTGGCTTCCTGTTTCCTTCCCAGCACCCGGCCCCTATTCCTGTAACAGTGCTGTTTGCAGAGCCCCCTGCGGAGAGAAAGCTGACGATGTCCTGTCCTTGGCAGCCATATCAGTACCTAGTTTACACCCGGAGGATTATGACCTCAGACAGGGTCCTTCCATATCTAGGGGTGTGTTGCGCTGGCTGTAGCTGTAGCTTTGTGGGATGAAGTTTTTTTTATTAATCTCTTGGTTTGATTTTTTGGGCTATTACAACCTGCTGCACAGCAGGGATAGACTGAGGGTCTGAGCTGAAGTCACAGGGACTTAGAATAGAATCAGGTCCAATATATATATATATATATGTGTAGGATTGTGGAGGGCTCTAACTTCTTGGAGGATAGGGGGTTATTTACTAAAGCTAAAATAACAACCTCTTCTGGCTGTGCTTTTTCCCCCTCTAGCTCCTGAATAAGGTGCTGTCCGAGATCACAAAGGCCTGTGTCCTTCAGGAAGTCTAAAAGTGTTAACAGCTATTTGCCCACAAGCCAATTAATACCATTACCATATGGGAGTCTCACTGATTTGGAGTCAGTTTCATAGACATGAGGAGGTATCACTGATAATAATCAGAACTCAATTGTCATTTTTAGTTTCCCTGACCTCTTAATGGTTACTAATGTTGGCCGACATCTCTGAAATCCTGTTGTTGCAATGAAGCACCCAAGTTATGCAATGGGTATGCATTTCAGCACCCAAGTTATGCAATGGGTATGCATCTCAGCACCCAAGTTATGCAATGGGTATGCATCTCAGCATCCAAGTTATGCAATGGGTATGCATCACAGCATCCAAGTTATGCAATGGGTATGCATCTCAGCACCCAAGTTATGCAATGGGTATGCATCTCAGCACCCAAGTTATGCAATGGGTATGCATCTCAGCACCCAAGTTATGCAATGGGTATGCATTTCAGCACCCAAGTTATGCAATAGGTATGCATCTCAGCACCCAAGTTATGCAATGGGTATGCATCTCAGCACCCAAGTTATGCAATGGGTATGCATCTCAGCACCCAAGTTATGCAATGGGTATGCATCTCAGCACCCAAGTTATGCAATGGGTATGTATCTCAGCACCCATGTTATGCAATGGGTATGTATCTCAGCACCCATGTTATGCAATGGGTATGTATCTCAGCACCCATGTTATACAATGGGTACGTATCAGCACCTATATTATGCAATGGGTACCTATCTCAGCATACAAGAGAGAGAAAGAACCCTATTATGACGCACACTAACTCTACTAATAGAAAAATAAATACATTTTATTGGAACATACACTAAAACACAGATAAAATTGCACTTAACCTTCGAATGACTCGACTGTTGTAGTACCTAATAGACAGTATTATATCTTGGCCTTAATTAGTGAATGCTGCATACAGGTAAAGTAGCTACAGTTGTCAGCTGAAACTATAGTGGTATATCTATACCTCAAAAAACCTTACCCTTATAAAGATATAATGTTCATATAGGGTACATATATATACATAGATATACAATCACCAAGGATCTTAACCAGTGATTATGATAGATGACCACGTTCGTCTACTGTGTGCCGGGTCTAATGTGATATTGGTGTTCACATATATACAATGCTTTCAAAGATCACTATCAACCAGCTCCTTGTAACCTATTGATAACTCTATGCAGCATAAATCCTTGCCGAGTTAGAGCAAACAGGGAGGGGGAAACCGCCTTGGAGACGGTTGAATATAGGACTCAAAAGTACAGTGAAATATGACAGTTTATAAGCGTTATCGTCCTTGACAAAGGGTCACACTAGGACCGAAAGCGTTCATCCTTGTACTTTTTCACCACTAAAACATTTTTGGCCGAGATCACTGGAGAGTCGTCGGCTTTCTTCCCAGGATCTGAAACAGAAGAACATGGAACGGAACAGAACATGGACAGCAGAGCAGGAGTGAAAGAATAACAGTGAAAGAAGGAGGGAGTGAATTATTATAAAAGGATAAGAGAAAGTGACACGGTATAAATGAACGAAAGAAAGAGTGCAAATGAATAATAGGGAGAGTGGGAGGTTACTTAGGCAGGCATAGTGTAGGTATATGGGTAGTGGGCGGTCACTTAGGCAGGCATACTGTAGGTATATGGGTAGTGGGCGGTCACTTAGGCAGGCATACTGTAGGTATATGGGCAATGGGAGGTTACTTAGGCAGGCATACTGTAAGTATATGGGTAGTGGGCGGTCACTTAGGCAGGCATACTGTAGGTATATGGGCAGTGGGCGGTCACTTAGGCAGGCATACTGTAGGTATATGGGTAGTGGGAGGTTACTTAGGCAGGCATACTGTAAGTATATGAGTAGTGGGCGGTCACTTAGGCAGGCATACTGTAGGTATATGGGCAGTGGGCGGTCACTTAGGCTGGCATACTGTAGGTATATGAGTAGTGGGAGGTTACTTAGGCAGGCATACTGTAGGTATATGGGCAGTGGGCGGTCACTTAGGCAGGCATACTGTAGGTACATGGGCAGTGGGCGGTCACTTAGGCAGGCATACTGTAGGTACATGGGCAGTGAGCGGTCACTTAGGCAGGCATACTGTAGGTATATGGGCAGTGGGCGGTCACTTAGGCAGGCATACTGTAGGTATATGGGCAGTGGGCGGTCACTTAGGCAGGCATACTGTAGGTATATGGGGTGCTTGCAGTAGATTTACATGATGTGGCTGATGATAAGGAAGTCTGGGTCCTGTTGGGATGAAGATGTGGGGTGAACTTGTTCCACTGGATCACTGCATTGTGGGAGCCATTTCTTTGCCATGAGAGTGCCACGCTAGACCTCTTTCTCAAGGGATCCATTCTTCCACCTCGGAGTAATTGACAGTCTGCACGAGTACTGCATTACTCTTCTGGATTGGTGGATACGTTGGGTGGAGCCACTAATTCCAAACACTCCAATAACTATATGGAAAAGTGCTCATGAGAACCAGTGTAGACTATTGAGGCTAAATGTATTGACGATAACAGTAAACTTCCACACATCCCCAATCCCACAAGTCACCACTATCCCCAGAGACCAATCCAACGTCAACAACTGTTATTTACGGTAAACTATAACTTAGCCCGTTGAGTGCCGGGAGCTGCACCAGCGTAACACAGTTCCTCGTGCACTAAGCAATCACGTGGTGGGGGAATCACCTTCCGTTCCTCAGCCGGCCCGATCATGTTTAACCCTCCCGAGGAGCGCAGAACGCGATCATCCCCAAGAAAATGAGCAAATAGCACGTTACATAGCTACAATATCATGGGTGTCCATGTTTACCAGACCCCATGACCTGGTGGCTGCGTCATGGAGCACCCAATAGGTTAACAGAAACACACACAGCCATTGATTGGGCGATGTTTGGACACTGCCTTCAGAATATTGTATGTCTTTATTTATATAGCGCCAAAAGTGTACTCAGCGCTTCACAAAGAATACAGTACAGGGAATTATAATTATACAATAAGTGCAGCAAAAATCAGACAATAGGAAAGGAAATCCCTGCCCGAAGAGCTTACAATCTAAAAGGTTTAATGGGAAACTTACAGAGACAGCAGGTGAGGGAGTAAGTGCTGTAGATGGCAGTGCTTGGTCACAATGGGTGGTAGAAGTGACTGAGTGGGGGACATTAGCCATGAGGGCAGGCTATTGGGATGCTTGATTTGTGGGGTAAAATTTAAGGAAGGTCAGTGTTAAATGAAAAGGTTAACACCATTTACAGGGGAAGAGGTGGCAGGGAGGCGTGAGTGAGATCAGGTGTGTGTGTCTGGCTTCAGGCTTAGGGGAGATCCCCAGCAGCAGGAAGGAGTAGATAGAGGGTGTTTTTTTATTGAGGGGTAAAGAAGTTGTTGGGAGAAAGGTGTATAAATAATGGTGCAGTGGGGAGTGGAGATGTTGTAGAGAACAGAAATCTCACCATGCTCTACCTATTGCTTTTTTTGCTTACTATTTCCTCACTACTTTGTGAACTTCTCCAATTTCCCCACTCCCCACTGCACCACTATTTATACACCTCTCTCCCAACAACTTCTTTACTCCTCAATAAAAAGCCCCCGCACAAATCCTCTATATACACCCTCTAACTACTCCTTCCTGCTGCTGGGGATCTCCCCTAAGCCTGAACCAAGCCACACACCTGATATCACCCATGCAGCCTGCCATCTCTTCCCCTGTAAATGGTGTTAACCTTCTGATTTAATACTGACTAACCTTAAAACTCACCCCACAAGTTAAGCATCCCAATAGCCTGCACTCATGCTTACTGTCCCATACTCAGCCACTCCTATCACCCACTGTGGCCAAGCACTGCCATACAGCACTTATTCCCTCACCTACTGTCTCTGTAAGTCTCCCACCATACCTCTTAGATTGTAAGCTCTTCGGGGCAGGGATTTCCTTTCCTATTGTCTGATTTTGCTGCACTTATTGTATCATTTTAATTCCCTGTACTGTATTCTTTGTGAAGCGCTGAGTACACTTTTGGCGCTATATAAATAAAGACATACAATACAATACAAATGCTCACAAAGGAGTGAGGAAACAGTAAACAGAAAAAGAAATAGGGAGGGCATAGTGAGATGCAGGAGGAGAGAGTTCCAAGGTACTGGAGGATAAAAGTGTACAAATAAATCACAGATGTTAAAAGTTAATGTCTCACAGTGGCAACGTTGTAGTGCAGAGTCTAGATCTTCCTCCAATCTTCACCTCCAATTTCAACTTCAAAATTAACTCTTGTAGACACTTTTGATGTTACACAGCCTTATGGCTAAACAGCCATGCTACAGTGACTTAAGTACCCTATTCACATGCATTTGACTAACACTTAAGGGAGGGGTTTGTCTAATCAACTCAGACTTACAAAATAGTTCATTAGATTATCATTTCTCTCTCAATTAATAGGAATCAGCTCACAAACATACCCCAAAAGCCAATTAAATCTTAATTTCTCTGGTTGGTAGAATGCAGCTCAATGACACATACCTGTTTGAAGAGATAAATCAGAATGTTAATCCAGATATTCAGAATGCACCCATGATTAAAGATAGAAATAAAACATCCAGAGATATGAACTCCAAAATGAACTCTTGTAGACACTTTTGATGTGCACTTATGATGTGACGCTTTTGATGTTACACAGCCATACGACGCTTGTTTATACAGGGCCGGCCTTGCCTCTTGCGGGGCCCAAGATGGCATGCTGGCAGCGGGGCCCTCCTCCAGGTAGCGTTGTCCCGCCTTCCGGCAGCATCTCAACGTCATTACGCCACGGCGGTTTGTGGCGTCCGCTCCGGAGAAGGTAAGACCTCCCCGGACACCTCCTTACACACACATGACACCCACATGCACGCATGCAACGCACCTCGGGGTGAGCAGCGGTGCGGTCCTGCACCGGTTCGGGGGGCTCCCCAGCACGCTCCTCCAGCTCTCCCCTCTCCTGTCTGACAGAAGTTGGGTCCCGCGCCGACAGGAGGAGGGAGAGGAATGAGCGTGGGGCCCCCGAAGGTGCAGGGCCCGTGGTAAGCACCTTGCCCTTGCGAGTATTCTGAGAAAATGTTCACAACTCGATATTTTGTATCCGATATTTATTCCTCGCTTAATTAAAGTTGCTGAATGAGGAGGTTGTGGTTTTGTGTGCGGTCGTTGTCTCTGGGTGGGTCCTGCCTCTCCCCCTGTGTTGTGGACGGTTGCACTTCTCGCCTCATGAATAGTAAACCTACTCTCAACGTAATTGTAACTAATTTCAGCGAGCATTACATAGGCATTGTACAAGGTTTTCTTGTGCACAAACTTTCCAGACTCTAGAGCAGGGGCACTTAACTCCAATCCTCAAGCCCGCCCCCCCCCCCCCCCCCCCCAACAGGTCAGGTTTGCGGGATATCCCAGCTTCAGCACAGGTGACTCAATCAGAGGCTCAGTCGAAGTCCTGCAAACCTGACCTATTGGGAGGGGGAGCTTGAGTTCTGGAGTCGACCACCCCTGGTATAGATGTCTCTTTATCTCAGGTCTGATCTTCATCACAGCGGATGAAGAGACCTCTGAAGACTGGAAAGCTTATGCACAGGAAGACCTTGTACAAGTCATATCTGGGGCCATTAAAAGGCATCACATAGCATTAAGAGTTTACAATCAAATGTTTGGTGTCTGGAGCACAGCAGGACCAAATGGTAAGGTGACAAGGTAACAAGGGCTGGGGTGATTTCACTGGTATTCATACCAAGTACATCTAATTCAACAAATCTATTCCAGTTCTCAACAGGTGGCACTTTTTAGTTATTTTGTTTATTTATTTATGAAATATTTAACCAGGAAGTAATACATTGAGAGTTACCTCTCGTTTTCAAGTATGTCCTGGGCATAGAGTTAAGACAAATAATATGTAACGGGTATTCCCCCCCACCCAATCGCAGATACTGTGTGGATGCGGAGAACATACAGTGTTACCAGGTGTGGTGCGTTACCTGTTGGCTCACAGGAGGACTGAGCTTCCGCCACGGGGAACCTGGGACAATTATATTAGGAGCAACCCTGTACTCGGTGCAGCGCCTCCACCTGCGATGGTTCCCAGCAGAGCAGGAATTGTTCCTCGCAGGACACATACAAATACTCGCACACCTTAAGTATGGTAACCAATAACGTTTACTTAGGAAACATAACACACCATTAACATGCACAGAATGACGGGTGTCCCTCTCTGGAGGAGACACTAACTAATGCGCCTCACAGGACGCTTCCCTCAACACCGGGTGATCCCACCCCGTGTCCATATGATCCCCACCCAATGTCCCGCACTCTTGTAGAGAGATAGGATATGGGTGACTGCGCAGTCACTATTAAAGCTAATGGCCAGTTGGTGCACTTGTAGCTTTAAAGTACCTGCCCGAGCACTCCAGTGCTCGGATCCGCAACACTTCGCAAAGCATCTGTCGCTCGGCGATTCCGTCTGATCCCAAGCTGGAGATAGTCTCTGTGGGCCCCGACTTGAGCCCGAACCTCTTCAAGGGACACGCAGCGTCCGCTGTGTCCCTATCTAACTCTAGCGCTACTGTGACAGGATCCCTAACCTAGGGCCTGTCCCTGTAGCACCACAAACTGGGGAGTGAGGACCTATCTGGGACCTAAGGGGTTAATAGCCTGCTCCGCTCCCCCTAACCCTTCCCAGTCCT
Organism: Ascaphus truei; assembly: GCF_040206685.1. Classification (NCBI taxonomy): domain Eukaryota; kingdom Metazoa; phylum Chordata; class Amphibia; order Anura; family Ascaphidae; genus Ascaphus; species Ascaphus truei. The sequence continues at coordinate 129,744,570 of NC_134488.1, forward strand.
GACTCTAACTGATAACACCCAGCGCCTGCAGCAACCCACTGGGTGCGTACAGCAAACGTGCTGCACAAACCCTGTGCCTGCTTGCCAGACCTCACAGCACCGACAGCCGTGACCCTGACAAGACCGCACACACACACGCACTAAGGGCAGCGTCCCTATCTTGGGCCGTCCCTTAGCAATTACCCACTAACCTGGTGGGGAGTTGGGGCCTACCTGGGATGTGGGGGACCTTACGCGATGCAGGAGCTTCACTCGCTCCCTGCACCCTTCCTTCCCCTTCTGCTCCCCAGCTCCAACTTAAGTTAGTGACAGGGTCCCTAACCTGAGGGCTGTCCCTGGCAACACTCACTCTACTGGGCGACTCAGAGCTATCTTGGGCCTTGGGGGCTGCTGGCCTAGTGCAGGGAGTCACTGACTCCTGCACCCTACCTCCTTCCCTTGGATGCTCCTGGGTCTGACTGACCTGCGTGCTCCAAGCCCGCGAAATGTATCTTATTCTGGCTGTCTGGGAATCCTTGGCCCTATTGGCCACTATCAGGCACCTGGTAGTCTGGGCCCTAAGCCTCATGGGAGTTGTAATCCCGTGGAGGCTGTAAACACATTGGGGCCGTGTGCGCACCTTCCCTGCGCATGCGCGAGTCCCTAATGGCCGCTGCAACCTCTCCTGGGCTGTCCCTAACTGTCTCGCTAGTCCTGCGCATGCGCGACTCCGTCGGACCGCCGGGGGCTTACTGCGCATGCGCGAACTGGCGCAACATAGCGGCGCCCTCACAGCCCTGCTCCGGGAGCGCCGGGACCTCGGCAACGCGATCGCGGCCCTAACAACGGGCCGCTCGCGTCCCCGGCAACCCCCGAGCAGGAGCCTGACCGCCCTCACCCCTGCGATACGCTGGCGGGGCCGCCATTGGACTCGGCGGCACCCGCGATCGCCAGCTAGGCGAGGGGGGTGCTGACAGGCAGGGGGGACCGGGCTACAAATACATAGTTACAAATACAGTTACATAAGTGAACATGGAAGACAATATACATTATAAATTTTCCTAGCATTTGATATTTTCCATACTATGAAATTATTTCAAATACTGGGCAACCCCAACACGCTATTCTATCTGATGTTCAGGTGCACTTACTTCTTGCTTTTCCGTTATTGAAATCGGTTGAACCACAAATGGGTATTGTGACGGGAGGGGGTAACCAGGCTCTCTAATAATGGTCAATCCCGTTTTGGTTACCCCTGATCCATGTATAAGGGTCCCAGAGAATCAGCTCTTGGAACCAGTAACGTTGTATCACTGTGTTATACTGTATGTAATACATTTGTTTGTGTTTTTCACTTTCCGGACATGCAATCAAGCAGGGATTGCCATGGTATAAGTTTCAAGGGGGGTTTGCGGAGGAACCGTTGACAGAATGTGCTTAGGGGGTTCGGAGTTGTTGGATCCCCCATAAATGTACCCAGGAATCATGCCTGATTCTCGGATACATATGGCATATTGTTCCGGCAATACCTCCCCTTGAAAATGCACGACTCACCCCTACTTCAGCACAGCCCAGAAAGGAGAACGAGGCACAGGGGTAAAACATGTATTCCTGTAGCTGAGGGAAACCCGGCGGGCTGGACACAGTGGTCTCTAACATCTGAGAGCTGGAGGAGCTGGTTGGGGTGGAATTCCCGTGCCGTTCCATAGCAACAATTGGAGGTTGGGTGAGCTCATTCAGCATTGGCTCATTAACGGCCCATATCCTCCCCCCATACTAACATTTCCATCCCCCCACGATCTGTGCATTTATCTGGGGCCGTCACCCTGGTCCCAGGAATTTTGATCTCGCACCAGGTTTACTTACCTGTTGTCATCCCTCTGACTTTCTTTCTGCAGCAGCCGGCTATGATCGCCGCTCAGCAGTGAATCAAATCATATGGACATTAGTTAATACTGATTTTATTATAACAATTGTTGTTTATTGCATATTTTGTGCTATATATTCATTATAAAGTTGTCATTTTAACATCACCCGTTTTACTGCGCTTTCCTATTTTTGTCTTTTTCTTGATCTTTTATACCAAGGACTGGGGTCGCTTGTATTGGAAGCTGCAATTACTTTGGGTTTTGGTTTTTTAACATACTTTATTTGTGTTTATACCTACAGCAAGACCCTTTATGCTCCGGAATGGTTCATGTCACTTTATAATCATTTGTATATTTTATTGACATTTATTCATTGTAAGGTTTTTTTTAATCATTTTAACAAAAGTTAGTTAAGTGTTTTAGGATATAATCATCTGGCGCACCCACCCCCTTTTTTTCTTTCTAGCTGAGGGAATCCCTAGGTTAAGGGGGGTACCCCTGTTAGTGCCAAGGTGACCTACAACGCATATAAGGCCTGTGGGTGCCCCACCCATATATAAGGTTGAGGGGGGACATTGAGAGTCCAAACTGAGTCCAAGGGAAAGTGTGTGGGGAATAAGGCAGATAGAAATAAAACTGCAATATTTTTCCTCTTCTATCCCCTGTACCCTGAGACTCAGAAGTGTATTAAAATATACTTTAATACAATGTAATATGCTTTTTACATTTGGAACCGATATCCAAACAGGCTGTCCGAGCTAACCCATAGGCGCCGGTAAGTCTGCTGGACATCGGAGTTCTAAGCAGTCAGAGGATGCCCAGAGGTGAGAACAGCATTTCGTCAGCGGGGAAAGGTGGAGTACCAGGTCTGGAGAGTAATGGCCGTCCTCTGGGATGCCACTTGTTCTGCCAGACCTGATGCAGCCTGCCCAGCGAGTGGTATTGAGATAGCCAGGGAGAGGTGGCAGGCTTGCGCATGTCTCTTGGCTATTTCGGATTTCCCATTGACCCGGCTTGGCTCTGATTGGCTGCTTGAGAAAATTCCCACGCGTTGATTGGCTATTCAGTTTTGTGAATGAAACAGAAAATACTACCATAACTACCATGAGCCAATCAGATTAGCTCTCTCTGATAGTAAGAGCGTGGGCGGGCTTTTCAAAGTCGCTTCTGCACGAATAGCAGAGCAACCGGCTTCGAATTCAAGCCAGGAAAGCCTGCCCGCCAGAGTCTAAGTCCAGCATTTTTCGCCCAAGTTCTCAGAATCGAACATAGCGGCCGTGGCTGGGATTTTATGCCGATTTGTGGTCCAGGAGATTTGGAATAACTCGCGGTCAGGAGGGACCAGGTTCTCAGAACAGAACGTAGCGGTGGTGTATGGAATTTTATGCCGATTTGGGTTCCAGGAGATTCCGGGCTAAATCCCGGTCAGGGTAAAACTCTACCATAGGGTTCCCTGCACCTAGGAAAGTCTAGTTTTCACCCCCAGTCCCAAAGTAAGTGTGTCTTTTTGTCTGTATTTTGTGTATCATTGTGTGTAAGCGAATTTATGCCAAATAAATAACAATTTATTTAATTACCTTGTTTTGCTCAATGAATGATTCCGGTTAAAAGGTGTAAATTACCTGGTCTCCCGTGACAGGTATAATAATTGTTTTTTCCCCCTTGCATAGCACTGACAGTGTATGCAGCACTGAACAGATAATTTTTTCAGGTATGTATATCTTTATTTATATAGCGCCATTAATGTACATAGCGCTTCACAGCAGTAATACACGTAACAATCATATAAATAACAAATAATACAAAATACACAATGGGAATAAATGCTTAAGGCATAAAAGGGACACTTAGGAAAAGGAGTCCTTGCCCCGAAGAGCTTACAATCTAATTGGAAGGTAGGAAGAACCTATAGAAACAGTAAGTGCGTCTGCAAGGGGCAAAGGTATGAGGTGTATAGTATCAGCCACGGAGCTACTCATATGCTTCGTTAAGGAGGTCGGTTTTAAGATGGATCTTAAAGGTGGATAGAGAGGGTGTTAGTCGGGTATTGAGGAGAAGGGCATTCCTGAGGTGCGGGGCAGTCAGGGAGACAGGTTTAAGGCGGAAGTCCCCGCCCTATATATTTTACTGTCTATGTTTAGTGCCTGAGGCACAGTGAGATAAAGTGACATGGTCACAAGGAGATGAAGCAGGGATTATGAACCAAGCTCCCCTGTCATTGTGTTATTGGGTCATTGTTTTCATGGTCTTTACTCACAAATTTCGAGAGAGAAAAAAAAGTGTGAGGCCCCAGTGAGATTTGAACTCACGACCCCTGGTTTACAAGACCAGTGCTCTAACCCCTGAGCTATGGAGCCAGTACATGGAGCTTCCTGTGTTACCTGGCCCTTTAGCAAACCTATAACATTAACAGTGGTCCTATAAAATTTGCTATTTAAGGAGTTATTTTCTTTTAATATATCAAATGACAGTTGGGAGAAACAGCCACATAAACTACACACTCGTCAGAGATGTCATGGTATGTAGTGTAGGATGTGTGATTGAGCTGGAGTTATCTTTCAGATTGAGATGGGGAATGATTAAGAGGATTTTCCAACTCAGTCAAAACCTGTATGTGGCTTCTTACCTCCTTGCAGTGACTGAGGGGTATATTCCAAAAGTGTAATAATCTGTATTGATCGTTAATCATTTTTCAATGGCCATGAAAAATTGAGAACGGCTATTATACCTTATACTCTTAGCAATCACATGCAGCTAAAACATTTCATGAAACATTTTTTATTTATGGTTCCAATGTTAGATATATGTACATAATCAGACCCTTAATGGAATAACACAAAGTGTCCCACATACAATCACAATTGACCCATCCAAGTGAAACAATTAGGCACAGGCTGAAGGACCGGGGATAAGGAGCGTCTCCCATCACATGGTGACAGAGAGAAGGTTTGGCCGTGTCCAGTTTGTCCACGTCAGAGATAACATGTGGTTGACGGTTTCTGTTCCTCCACGTGGCTGCGACAGAAGAAATCTATGGCAAATTGAGTCTTATTCCTGTACAGCAGGGCGGGTGACATGGGAACACACAAGCAGTAAAGAACATCAGGCCCACTTGGTTTCCTGCACCTGAAGAAGGAGTTTTACTGGTCGTACAGGCTTGAAAAGGAAATATTGGTTAGCCAATAAATTCGACTTAGCAACGTATTATTTTTGATGGAGGAGACATTGTAGGAAGTATACTGACAGAGGACTCGGGTGACTGGAACGAGATGCATGAGGCTGCAATGGCGGTGTGCTCCGGATATTGTAACCTGCACACAGCCTTTTGGGGGGCCACAAACTGCTTTCCCAGAGCTCTGGGATAACGTTTCCACCGGGGCCCCCCACCCACGTGTTGGTGGCCTTGTGAGAAACCACCTCCCACTCCCCCCCCCCCCTGTTTTCTCTCACACTCCCTCCCCCATTCCTTCACCCCTCCATCTCTTACATCCCCACCTGTCCCACGGGGCTCTCACCTTCCCTCCCCATATTCAGTAACTCCCTCCCCTATATAATATTATATATACATACACAACACAATAAGCCCCCCCCCCAAATACAAAAACAAACACACACAATAAGCCTGCCTCCCCAAATACACACACAATACGCCCCCTGCTCAAATACATACACACACATACACACACATAAGCCCCCTCCCTAAACACACACACACACACACACGCACACGCACACTCACACACACAATAAGCCTGCCTCCCCAAATACACACACAATACGCCAACCTGCTCAAATACATACATACACACATACACACACACACACACACACACACACACACACACACACACACACACACACACTAAGCCCTCCTCCACTGGGGCCTGGGGCATGTGAGCTTACCTAGGGCCCTTGGATGGGACACATGGCCGGTGCACAGAAGGGACATGAAGGCCTGAGGAGGCCCGCCAAAGGGCCTGGCGAAGGGAGGGACAGATGGGTGGTGGCCACCAAAGGGGAAGGCCCTTTAGTCCTGCAGGAGGGTTGGGTAGGGACTGATGGGGGCAGCAGGGAGATCGGGCCCCTTGACTGGCTGTAGTACCAGCTGTCCCCCCCCCCCCTGTTGGCGGCCCTGGCCTTTTGTATTAAGACTGTCTTAATGCTTCACATATGATGCGCTCATAGAATGTCATGGCCACTAACGTCCAAGCTTAGCACTCCTCTGCAGTGACTCCTTACAGGAGCCCGATGACTGGGTCGTAGGGCAGAAGAGTCCCACTGCTGAGCCCTAGATTAAGACACAATGATGGTGTTGGGTGGTAGTTCTTGAGGGGTAGTTCCTAGTGATGGCGTTGGTCCTGGGATTGGGGGGTCTATCCAGTAGTGGTAATAGCTCACACAACCTAGGAAGAGAAAGAAGTTAGAGAAATTATAACAAAAGCAAGGAGAAGACGCAAAGAAAAAGAGCGAACAAAGCGGAAAAAGTAGGATAGGACGTGTGGAGGGAGTTAATATAAAAAGGGGGGAGAGAAAGAAGACAATTGTTAGATATAATAACTTAGAATACAAGGCAAAAAGCCTCAGTGCCAAATCCAATGTGACAAATCATAGAGTTAAATACGTATCTGTTTTTCTTTTTATAAGTGAGAGTCATTTAGTTAAACTCTTTGGCCAAAGCGTTATAAACCTGCGAACACCGCCACGGTGTCCCCTGCAAGTCCTAACACTACCTGCACACCCCACCACGGTGTCCCCTGCAAGTCCTAACACTACCTGCACACCCCGCCACGGTGTCCCCTGCAAGTCCTAACACTACCTGCACACCCCACCACGGTGTCCCCTGCAAGTCCTAACACTACCTGCACACCCCGCCACGGTGTCCCCTGCAAGTCCTAACACTACCTGCACACCCCGCCACGGTGTCCCCTGCAAGTCCTAACACTGCCTGCACACCCCGCCACGGTGTCCCCTGCAAGTCCTAACACTAACTGCACACCCCGCCACGGTGTCCCCTGCAAGTCCTAACACTACCTGCACACCCCGCCACGGTGTCCCCTGCAAGTCCTAACACTGCCTGCACACCCCGCCACGGTGTCCCCTGCAAGTCCTAACACTGCCTGCACACCCCGCCACGGTGTCCCCTGCAAGTCCTAACACTACCTGCACACCCCACCACGGTGTCCCCTGCAAGTCCTAACACTGCCTGCACACCCCGCCACGGTGTCCCCTGCAAGTCCTAACACTACCTGCACACCCCGCCACAGTGTCCCCTGCAAGTCCTAACACTGCCTGCACATCCCGCCACGGTGTCCCCTGCAAGTCCTAACACTACCTGCAAACCCCGCCACGGTGTCCCCTGCAAGTCCTAACACTACCTGCACACCCCGCCACGGTGTCCCCTGCAAGTCCTAACACTACCTGCAAACCCCGCCACGGTGTCCCCTGCAAGTCCTAACACTGCCTGCACACCCCGCCACGGTGTCCCCTGCAAGTCCTAACACTACCTGCACACCCCGCCACGGTGTCCCCTGCAAGTCCTAACACTGCCTGCACACCCCGCCACGGTGTCCCCTGCAAGTCCTAACACTACCTGCAAACCCCGCCACGGTGTCCCCTGCAAGTCCTAACACTACCTGCACACCCCGCCACGGTGTCCCCTGCAAGTCCTAACACTACCTGCACACCCCGCCACGGTGTCCCCTGCAAGTCCTAACACTACCTGCACACCCCGCCACGGTGTCCCCTGCAAGTCCTAACACTGCCTGCAAACCCTGCCACGGTGTCCCCTGCAAGTCCTAACACTGCCTGCACACCCCGCCACGGTGTCCCCTGCAAGTCCTAACACTACCTGCAAACCCCGCCACGGTGTCCCCTGCAAGTCCTAACACTACCTGCACACCCCGCCACGGTGTCCCCTGCAAGTCCTAACACTACCTGCACACCCCGCCACGGTGTCCCCTGCAAGTCCTAACACTGCCTGCACACCCCGCCACGGTGTCCCCTGCAAGTCCTAACACTACCTGCACACCCCGCCACAGTGTCCCCTGCAAGTCCTAACACTGCCTGCACATCCCGCCACGGTGTCCCCTGCAAGTCCTAACACTACCTGCAAACCCCGCCACGGTGTCCCCTGCAAGTCCTAACACTACCTGCACACCCCGCCACGGTGTCCCCTGCAAGTCCTAACACTACCTGCAAACCCCGCCACGGTGTCCCCTGCAAGTCCTAACACTGCCTGCACACCCCGCCACGGTGTCCCCTGCAAGTCCTAACACTACCTGCACACCCCGCCACGGTGTCCCCTGCAAGTCCTAACACTGCCTGCACACCCCGCCACGGTGTCCCCTGCAAGTCCTAACACTACCTGCAAACCCCGCCACGGTGTCCCCTGCAAGTCCTAACACTACCTGCACACCCCGCCACGGTGTCCCCTGCAAGTCCTAACACTACCTGCACACCCCGCCACGGTGTCCCCTGCAAGTCCTAACACTACCTGCACACCCCGCCACGGTGTCCCCTGCAAGTCCTAACACTGCCTGCAAACCCTGCCACGGTGTCCCCTGCAAGTCCTAACACTGCCTGCACACCCCGCCACGGTGTCCCCTGCAAGTCCTAACACTAGGATTTTTAGATTGTTGGCGCTCTTGAAATTAATTTGGTCACCAATAGGGTGACCAGGCGTCCTGGTTTTGCCGGGACAGTACCGTTTTTTTCTGTGCTGTCCCGGCTGCCAGTCCGTCCCGGCAATGTCCCGGTTTTTCTCCCTGGTCCCGTTTGTTTTGTACTGTAGATGCGGTGGCGGTGCGCGGCGGCGGCGAGGATGCGGCAGCCCGGCCGGTGAGTATTTTTTTGAATTTCAGGGGGTTGGGCTTCTAATATGCCGGGCTGTAGGTGATTGGCTGGAGGATGCCGGGGGGGGGGGGGGGCTTTCTCCCCTTCCTCCCACGATCCCCGCGGCCCGAGCGGGCAGGGAGGTGGGAACGGGGACAGCCATTGGCTGTTTAGCGCTTTTCCCCCGTCTGCCTCCGTTTCCTGTGGCTGCTGCTGCTGCTGCCCGAGGTAGAGAGGTAGGCGCGGGGGGAGCAGGGTTGGCGGGAGCGCGGATGGCTGGAGGCGTGCGCACTTTCCCTCCCTCGCGAGCGCACTTTCCCTCCCTCGCGGGCGCATGGGGACAGTGCGGGGTTGCTGTTGGGGAACTCCCTGCTTCTGTCCAGGCGCGCGGCCTTATCCCCGATAGGTGGGAGAGAGCGGAGCCAGGTCTGGCGGGTGGTTCAGGGGGAGGCGGAGTGTGTGTATGTGTGTGTGTAGGTGTGTGTGTGTGTGTGTGTGTGTGTGTGTGTGTGTGTGTGTGTGTCAGCGTGTGTGTGTTTGTATCAGTGTGTGTGTGTGTGTGTGTGTGTGTGTGTGTGTGTGTGTCAGTGTGTGTGTTTGTGTATCAGTGTGTGTGTGTGTGTTTGTGTATCAGTGTGTGTGTGTGTGTGTGTGTGTGTGTGTATCAGTGTGTGTGTGTGTGTGTTTGTATGAGTGTGTGTGTATCAGTGTGTGTGTGTGTGTGTGTGTGTGCGTATCAGTGTGTGTGTGTGTGTGTGTATCAGTGTGTGTGTGTGTGTGTATCAGTGTTTGTGTGTGTGTGTGTGTGTGTGTGTGTGTGTATATCAGTGGGTGTGTGTGTTTCAGTGGGTGTGTCAGTGGGTGTGTGTATGTCAGTGGATGTGTGTGTGTGTGTGTGTGTGTGTGTGTGTGTGTCAGTGGGTGTGGGTGTCAGTGGGTTTGTGTGTCAGTGGGGGGTTGTGTGGGGGTGTGTGTGTGTGTGTCAGTGGGTGTGTGTGTGTGTATATCGATGTCAGTGGGTGTGTGTGGGTGTCAGTGTGTGTGTGTGTGTGTGTCAGTGTGTGTATCAGTGGGTGTGTGTATCAGTTGGTGTGTGTATCAGTGTGTGTGTGTGTGTGTGTGTCAGTGGGTGTGTGTGTGTGTGTGTGTGTCAGTGGGTGTGTGTGTGTGTCAGTGGGTGTGTGCGTGTGTGTATCAGGGGGTGTGTGTATCAGTGGGTGTGTGTGTCAGTGTGTGTGTGTGTGTGTCAGTGGGTGTGTCAGTGGGTGTGTGTGTGTGTCAGTGGGTGTGTGGGTGTGTGTGTCAGTGGGTGTGTGTGTCAGTGGGTGTGTGTGTCAGTGGGAGAGAGCGGAGCCAGGTCTGGCGGGCGGGTTCTTTCCCCGTCCGGTCCACGGGCTCGGCGAGCAGTGACTTCCGTCGCTGGAGGGCGGTGCAGGGGGAGGCAGAGTGTGTGTGTGTGTATAGGTGTGTGTATAGGTGTGTGTGTGTATAGGTGTATAGGTGTATGTGTGTGTATAGGTGTATGTGTGTGTATAAGTGTGTATGTGTGTGTATCTGTGTGTGTGTGTGTGTGTGTATCTGTGTATGTGTGTGTATGTGTGTCAGTGTGTGTGTTTGTATCAGCATGTGTATCAGTGTGTAGTCCTGTCTAACAATGCCTACAGTCATCTCCCCTGCTGGCAGTAAAACCTGGTAAGTTACAGGAATGCCAGCAGTAATCATGGAGGTTTGCCCTCACACCCTGGTGAGGTGCCCTATGTATGTATGGGAGTGGCTACATGCTCTGAGTCCATTATTAGTGACCTCAGAGATGTGCCTGTTTCCTGAGGTATATAAGGCACTGCCTAAAGTTAGTGTGGAAAGGTTGCAGTGTGTGGTTGCTGCGAGTTGATGGTGCAAGGTGAAGCAGCCAGTTAAAGGGGCCCACTAGTGCACTAACTAGTGGCATCAATTTATATCAAGAGCCAGAGACGGCCAACTGTATCCAGGGACCTGGCACAGAGGTGATCTCCCTGCGGAGAGAGGGAATCCCACTCCATTGGGAGGGCGTACATTTTAAAGGGAATCACGGCAGAATGTGCGGCTGAGACCATGACTGTGAGGGGCAGCTGGCCCTTATCACCACGCACAATAAATATGGCTTGTTTACCAAGAACCCCATGGTGTGAGTCTGCAATTACTCTCCTGGGGCACTCACCACCAAGAAGGAGTTCCTCATCAGGAACATCTACCTGCATCCGCATAGATCCTGATGAGGTGGAGGCGCTGCACGTGATGTAGGTAGGACTCGCGCCCACTACCTCAGATACCTGTCTAGCTTGACATCCCCGAATACCATCAAGCGGGAGACTCAGGAGTCCAGTTGCCTACAGGTGCACCACCATACACAGACATGTAACGGGGCTGGATAGACCACAGGGGCCAATGTAAGGTTGGGTGGGTCAGACCAGACACGAACAGGTGTTACAAGTGTGTGTGTATCAGTGTGTATCAGTGTGTGTGTGTATCAGTGTGTGTGTGTATCAGTTGGTGGGTGTGTGTGTATCAGTGGGTGGGTGTGTGTGTCAGTGGGTGTGTGTGTGTGTCAGTGGGTGGGTGTGGGTGTCAGTGGGTGTGTGTGTCAGTGGGTGTATGTGTCAATGTGTGTGTGTGTGTGTGTGTGTGTATCAGTGGGTGTGTGTGTGTGTGTATCAGTGGGTGGGTGTGTGTGTATATCAGTATGTGTGGGTGTCAGTGTGTGTGTGTGTGTGTGTGTGTGTGTGTATCAGTGTGTGTGTGTGTGTGTGTGTGTATCAGTGGCTGGGTGTGTGTGTGTGTATCAGTGTGTGTGTGTGTGGATCAGTGGGTGTGTGTGTGTGTCTCCCTCACCCTCCCTGTCTCCCTCACCCTCCCTGTCTCCCTCACCCTCCCTGTCTCCCTCACCCTTCCTGTCTCCCTCACATTCCCTGTCATATCTTAACTGCCGTATACCTACACCGAAGTAACCTATCCTGCTTTCTTCCAGATCTGACTCAAGTTTCACGCCGGAGACATCGGAAGACAGGTAGGGAACACCTCCCCTCCAGTATAGTACCTTGAGGGACTGCGGATCAGGTAAGATCCCAGGCGGGATTGCTGTTTTAGAAATTGTGAAGAGGGGGCATCCTGACACTGGTTAATGGGTTCAGAATCATTCACATCTGGCTTTTTTTGTTGTTCGATTAGTGAGGTCATCCGACACACACACGTAATTATGTAACAAGGACTAATGGTAGTAAAGTATAAGTGTACGACAATAAATAAACTTATGTAAAAAAAAAAAATGTGTCCCGGTTTTTCATTTTCAAAATCTGGTCACCCTACTAATGAATCACGAAACATCTGACAATTAGATAATAATTTGAATGACCTTATTTACTGTTTAACTGTACTATTTTTCCACATCGGACGGGTCCCTCTTACCTTTTTGTATTAGTCTATAACCAGCAAGTCTCTTACAGCAAAGCACCACTTAGTAAATATGGGCAGAAGATTTTTCCTGCGTGCGAACACTAACATGATGATCAACACAGAGAAAACTTACCCGCTGCTAAATTGGTGATAACGGCTATCCAGCCCATGGCGTATGACCAGGACAAGCTCACGTAGTAAATGGACAGGACGAATATAATACTTCCGTGGATCATTCCGTAAGCCTGAAATGCTCCTGCAAGCAAGAGAGCATTGTGAGGAGCCGCGCTGAGCTGCAGTAAGAGGAGGGGGACTGCCCAGCAGTACTTTCCCACTCCGAGGGTTACAGAATGACACTGAGACTCAAGACCCAATAAGTGTCATGTTCTTTTGCATGTAATTTCCCAGAATCCCTAGCTGCAGGGGAAGCACTGTATGCCAAGAGATAACAATGGAAGGGCAGGGTTGCAGACCTGCCTGAGACATGAATGTGCTCACACGTGATATTTGTATTTGATGCACACTGTACAGTGGTTGAAACCTATCCCAGCTCCATATGGCAAAACCAGTATAACCAGTACAATCAGTATAACCAGCCTCACGTGATGTGATGCAAAAGATTGAAACGACTGTCCGTAAGTAGGTTTATTGGCTTTGCACCTTAACCCAGGTTGTGCTGAAAAGCTGTGTAATGTGTCAGGCATAAGCTTCTAGGGGTTTGGTGAGGGGTGTTAACCCCAGATCAGGGCTCAGCTGTCCCAATGGTATAAATGAGGTAGTAAATAATGAGTTTAAAGTCCATGAGCTTGAGAGCATAAATAAGTGCTATGGAGACGCAATGAGGCAATATAAACATGGATATAAACGTACCAGTAACGCTGGACGGCTATCTCAGATCTTCATATATACCAAAAAGGTGCTGAATAAGCCCCCAGCAAAACCAAAGGTACATACCATATAAGCCAGTGTTGTGGTGAGATCTCCCTCCAGCAGCACAGCTCTGTCCCAGGTTGGTGGGTGCGTCACGCCGAGCGTGATATCAGGAAAAGGTGGTCCCAGGGGTGCAATGGCGGAGCACTACCGAGCAAACAACGGGGGCTGCAGCCAGTTGAGATTAAAAGCGGTTTATTTCGTGGTCAATGGGAAGTACATGGTTACTTTGACGCGTTTCGGGACCTGCGTCACTTTGTCAAAAAGTAAGTGTACCCCCGTTGTTTGCTCGGTAGTGCTCCGCCATTGGACCCCTGGGACCACCTTTTCCTAAGCTTATAGGGGTCTATGTCAAAATGTACATGAAGTAAAAGGTGACACAGTGTGCTCATTTGCATGTCATTTCCCAGAATCCCTGTTTACAGTAGAAGCCCTGCATGCCAAGAGATTAAATAGCGACAGTGGGATATAAGCGAACTCCTGCCTGTCATGTGATTCTCTCGCACGTTCTACATATGGATATACAGCTGGAAGGAACCACAGGTCCTTTGCATCCATTCTCCCCCCCCCCCTCCCTCCTGGTGAAGAACTGGAATCCCAAAGGGGATCACAGCTTGGTCACTTGTATCCCTGCACTGGAAGTGCAAGACTTCACGGCCTTACCTACAATGAACAATCCGACAGCCACGCCCTTCTGCAGGTGGAGATCATTCGCGGTGTCGTACTTCAGCTGCAGCCATGCAACGATGCCCAATCCGACACCGCCGATAAAGGCCAGGATCAAGAAAACCTTGACATATACTGCGAGTGTGAGAGCACATGGGGTCGGGGTTAAGATGGAGACGCGTTTTTGAGGGGGGGTAATTGCAGTAGGGAAGAGAACGAATGTATAGCAGGGGCGGCCAACTCCAGTCCTCAAGGGCCACCATCTGAAGGCGTGACAGAGGAATGACGGGAAGGCGTGACAGAGGAATGACGGGAAGGCGTGACAGCGGAATGACGGGAAGGCGTGACAGAGGAATGACGGGAAGGCGTGACAGCGGAATGACGGGAAGGCGTGACAGAGGAATGACGGGAAGGCGTGACAGAGGAATGACGGGAAGGCGTGGCAGCGGAATGACGGGAAGGCGTGACAGAGGAATGACGGGAAGGCGTGACAGAGGAATGACGGGAAGGCGTGACCGCGGTGTAACTATGGGACACTCAGGTCCTTGCAGGGATTGATTGCACGAAGAACGAGAGATCAGTTTTTAAACTCAAAATAACAAATACATTCTTGACATTTGCCGGCACCTCCAAGGGGTTAAAAAATGAAAATAAAACAGTAATGTCCGGACTTTGGGAATATCTTATATATAAAATCAAATACCAGTTATATGCTTTGCACAAATACAGTTATATGCTCTGCACAAAAACAGTTATATGCTCTGCACAAATACCAGTTATATGCTCTGCACAAATACCAGTTATATGCTCTGCACAAATACAGTTATATGCTCTGCACAAATACAGTTATATGCTCTGCACAAATACCAGTTATATGCTCTGCACAAATACCAGTTATATGCTCTGCACAAATACAGTTATATGCTCTGCACAAATACAGTTATATGCTCTGCACAAATACAGTTATATGCTCTGCACAAATACCGGTTATATGCTCTGCACAAATACCGGTTATATGCTCTGCACAAATACCGGTTATATGCTCTGCACAAATACCGGTTATATGCTCTGCACAAATACCGGTTATATGCTCTGCACAAATACCGGTTATATGCTCTGCACAAATACCGGTTATATGCTCTGCACAAATACAGTTACATGCTCTGCACAAATACCAGTTATATGCTCTGCACAAATACAGTTATATGCTCTGCACAAATACAGTTATATGCTCTGCACAAATACAGTTATATGCTCTGCACAAATACCAGTTATATGCTCTGCACAAATACAGTTATATGCTCTGCACAAATACAGTTATATGCTCTGCACAAATACCAGTTATATGCTCTGCACAAATACCAGTTATATGCTCTGCACAAATACAGTTATATGCTCTGCACAAATACAGTTATATGCTCTGCACAAATACAGTTATATGCTCTGCACAAATACCGGTTATATGCTCTGCACAAATACCGGTTATATGCTCTGCACAAATACCGGTTATATGCTCTGCACAAATACCGGTTATATGCTCTGCACAAATACCGGTTATATGCTCTGCACAAATACCGGTTATATGCTCTGCACAAATACCGGTTATATGCTCTGCACAAATACAGTTACATGCTCTGCACAAATACCAGTTATATGCTCTGCACAAATACAGTTATATGCTCTGCACAAATACAGTTATATGCTCTGCACAAATACAGTTATATGCTCTGCACAAATACCAGTTATATGCTCTGCACAAATACCAGTTATATGCTCTGCACAAATACCAGTTATATGTTCTGCACAAATACCAGTTATATGCTCTGCACAAATACCAGTTATATGCTCTGCACAAATACCAGTTATATGCTCTGCACAAATACCAGTTATATGCTCTGCACAAATACCGGTTATTTGCTCTGCACAAATACCGGTTATATGCTCTGCACAAATACCGGTTATATGCTCTGCACAAATACCAGTTATATGCTCTGCACAAATACCAGTTATATGCTCTGCACAAATACCAGTTATATGTTCTGCACAAATACAGTTATATGCTCTGCACAAATACAGTTATATGCTCTACACAAATACCAGTTATATGTTCTGCACAAATACCAGTTATATGCTCTGCACAAATACCGGTTATATGCTCTGCACAAATACAGTTATATGCTCTGCACAAATACAGTTATATGCTCTGCACAAATACCGGTTATATGCTCTGCACAAATACCAGTTATATGCTCTGCACAAATACAGTTATATGCTCTGCACAAATACCAGTTATATCCTCTGCACAAATACAGTTATATGCTCTGCACAAATACAGTTATATGCTCTGCACAAATACAGTTATATGCTCTGCACAAATACCGGTTATATGCTCTGCACAAATACCGGTTATATGCTCTGCACAAATACAGTTATATGTTCTGCACAAATACAGTTATATGCTCTGCACAAATACAGTTATATGTTCTGCACAAATACCAGTTATATGCTCTGCACAAATACCGGTTATATGCTCTGCACAAATACCGGTTATATGCTCTGCACAAATACAGTTATATGTTCTGCACAAATACCAGTTATATGCTCTGCACAAATACCAGTTATATGCTCTGCACAAATACAGGTATATGCTCTGCACAAATACCAGTTATATGCTCTGCACAAATACAGGTATATGCTCTGCACAAATACCAGTTATATGCTCTGCACAAATACCAGTTATATGCTCTGCACAAATACCAGTTATATGCTCTGCACAAATACAGTTATATGCTCTGCACAAATACCAGTTATATGCTCTGCACAAATACCGGTTATATGCTCTGCACAAATACCGGTTATATGCTCTGCACAAATACCGGTTATATGCTCTGCACAAATACCAGTTATATGCTCTGCACAAATACCAGTTATATGCTCTGCACAAATACCAGTTATATGCTCTGCACAAATACCAGTTATATGCTCTGCACAAATACAGTTATATGCTCTGCACAAATACCGGTTATATGCTCTGCACAAATACCGGTTATATGCTCTGCACAAATACAGGTTATATGCTCTGCACAAATACCAGTTATATGCTCTGCACAAATACCGGTTATATGCTCTGCACAAATACCAGTTATATGCTCTGCACAAATACCAGTTATATGCTCTGCACAAATACCAGTTATATGCTCTGCACAAATACAGTTATATGCTCTGCACAAATACCAGTTATATGCTCTGCACAAATACCAGTTATATGCTCTGCACAAATACCAGTTATATGCTCTGCACAAATACCAGTTATATGCTCTGCACAAATACAGTTATATGCTCTGCACAAATACAGTTATATGCTCTGCACAAATACCAGTTATATGCTCTGCACAAATACAGGTATATGCTCTGCACAAATACCAGTTATATGCTCTGCACAAATACAGTTATATGCTCTGCACAAATACCAGTTATATGCTCTGCACAAATACCAGTTATATGCTCTGCACAAATACCAGTTATATGCTCTGCACAAATACCAGTTATATGCTCTGCACAAATACCAGTTATATGCTCTGCACAAATACCAGTTATATGCTCTGCACAAATACCAGTTATATGCTCTGCACAAATACAGTTATATGCTCTGCACAAATACAGTTATATGCTCTGCACAAATACAGTTATATGCTCTGCACAAATACCAGTTATATGCTCTGCACAAATACAGTTATATGTTCTGCACAAATACCAGTTATATGCTCTGCACAAATACCAGTTATATGCTCTGCACAAATACCAGTTATATGCTCTGCACAAATACAGTTATATGCTCTGCACAAATACAGTTATATGCTCTGCACAAATACAGTTATATGCTCTGCACAAATACCAGTTATATGCTCTGCACAAATACAGTTATATGTTCTGCACAAATACCAGTTATATGCTCTGCACAAATACCAGTTATATACTCTGCACAAATACAGTTATATGCTCTGCACAAATACAGTTATGCTCTGCACAAATACAGTTATATGCTCTGCACAAATACCAGTTATATGCTCTGCACAAATACAGTTATATGCTCTGCACAAATACCAGTTATATGCTCTGCACAAATACCGGTTATATGTTCTGCACAAATACCAGTTATACGCTCTGCACAAATACCGGTTATATGCTCTGCACAAATACCGGTTATATGCTCTGCACAAATACCGGTTATATGTTCTGCACAAATACCGGTTATTTGCTCTGCACAAATACCAGTTATATGCTCTGCACAAATACCGGTTATATGTTCTGCATAAATACCGGTTATATGTTCTGCATAAATACCGGTTATATGCTCTGCACAAATGCCAGTGTTTTTATAAAGAGCAGAGGGTATTATAGAGGAATAGTTACAGTATTCTAGAAGTAGTACAGAGGTCACTGATACTAACAGGGGCTTATTATATATACTGTATGAGAGTGATAACAGTGCTTAGGCAAGAATGGCTCTAACTTTAGGGTAAGCTTCATACTTGCCAACATATCAGCATTTTATCAAAGGGAATAGGTAGAGAAATACAACGTATATCTCCATCTTCCAGTCACTTGTATTGTGTGGAGGGAATTTCCCCAGGGAACAAGTAAGCAAGGGCTGCATTGGGGAGTTTGGTCCAGGGTGTCTCCCTCTCACACAGGGAGAGTTAGCCTAGGTGTGGGAAGAAGAGGGGTGGCACAGGTGTTCAGTGCAATGCATGTGTCCACCCCCAGCAGTGGCACGTGTCTGTAGGATGTCCTCTCACCTCCGCCTACCAGCAGCCCGCAACCTTGTGAGTTACAGCCTCTCCACAGGCCCAGATATTCAAAGCCGTCCTTTCCATTGGCGTTAATCCAGTTATTAGACACCAGGGCGATGAGCAGGAACAGGTTACTGACAGGTACCAGTACCAGTACTGCCAGCTTCAGCTTCTGGGAGACATCCGCGCTACGGGCAGATACCACAAGGAGGGGCAGAGGGAGAGGGTGAGATAGGGAGAGAGGCAGAGAGAGGGGAGAAGAGGAGAAACAGAGGGTTGGGGGTTGGAGAAATAGAGAGGGAAGAGAGGTTAGGTAACAAAACAGAGAAGGATCATGCGTGGAGACAGAAATGGTAATAGAATTAGAGATAAGGCAAAGAAAGAGAAGAGGTGTGAGTGTGTGTGAGAGAGAGAGTGAGAGGGAGTGTGTGTGTGTGAGAGAGAGAGTGTGTGTGAGAGAGAGTGTGTGTGAGAGAGTGTGTGTGAGGGAGAGTATGTGTGTGTGTGTGAGAGAGAGAGTGTGAGAGGGAGTGTATGTGTGAGAGAGAGAGTGTGTGTGAGAGAGAGTGTGTGTGAGAGAGAGAGTGTGAGAGGGAGTGTGTGTGTGTGTGAGAGAGAGAGTGTGTGTGAGAGAGAGTGTGTGTGAGAGAGTGTGTGTGAGGGAGAGTATGTGTGTGTGTGTGAGAGAGTATGTGTGTGTGTGAGAGAGAGTGTGTGTGTGTGAGGGAGAGTGTGAGGGTGAGAGAGTGTGTGTGAGAGAGAGTGTGTGTGTGAGAGAGTGTGTGTGTGTGTGTGTGTGTGTGTGTGAGAGAGAGAGAGTGAGTGTGTGTGAGAGAGAGTGTGAGAGGGAGTGTGTGTGTGAGAGAGAGAGTGTGTGTGAGAGAGAGTGTGTGTGAGAGAGTGTGTGTGAGGGAGAGTATGTGTGTGTGTGAGAGAGTGTGTGTGAGAGAGTGTGTGTGTGTGAGAGAGAGAGTGTGTGTGTGAGAGAGAGAGTGTGAGAGTGTGGGATAAAAGGAGAAAACGGCAATAAAATCACAGCATGGACCCTATATACTAAAGTCTCCCAGGTGCAAGAGTCGGGCAAAACCAGTGCAAAAAACAGTCATATTCATCAAAGTAAAGGAATCCCATTGGAAGTAATGGGGAGGGGGGGCTTCCTTTGATAAATCTGGTGCAATACGTTTGCACGGAGCGTGCCCCAGTATTGTATCCAGGAGATTTGAGTAAACAACCCCCCAAGACCACTGATAAGATAATACCAGATTGCACAGGACTATAGCCCCCATATGCGTCTTCCCTGTGCTGGAGAAGAGACACACCCCAATCGCATGAAGGAGAAGACCTCCTCACATCATAGTCAATGTGGCCAATGGGTCAAAACCAAAGCCGCCCGGTTACCTGGGTCGACTTCTCTCCATGGCGTGTCCTGAAGGGAGTGCCTGGGACGTGGGAGAGGGGCGAGAGTTTATATTCTCCCATTCGTGCCCTCCCCCCACTAACGTACGTGTGTCGCAGTGCCAGCCACGGGAAGTTGTTCAATGCTTCTTGCCGGGATGTGTTTAACGGTAATAGTACAGGATGGAAGAGAAGAGAAAGTGGGGGTGACATCTGTAGTAGTTATTGCTGACACACTGAAAGCGCTCAGCCATGTAACAGCCTCTCCTGCATTCTAAACATGTTTTTCAAAAGGTAAGATATATGTATATGTTGTTAAGGTCAGAAAGTCAAACTTCTAACAGCTCAACAACATGTCACAGGATGGACACTGTGGGCCTATGCAGTAAACTTCAATAAGTGACTTGTCGACTGGTACAGTAAGTGCACTTTCCAAGCCAGTTTGCATGTGTAGCTATTCAGAAAGCTTAGATAACATGGCAACATCGCTTGGAAACGGCTTCTTACCGATCGGTATCACTCTCGCTATGACAAACCGTGCGGCAGCTCAAAAATGCCCAAACCCGCCTTTTTTGCCAGTTCTTCTGTTCAGATAGCTTTGACATGCACATCGCACCTTAAACCCGCAGATTTTGTACCCGCCACCTGAAGGGTGCTGAGATCGGATTCGCGATGTGCATATAAAAGGAGTATCATTTGTTTTTTCCTACAGAGGATTGATGCCGGCGGTCTCCGGCGCTGACCCCTATTCATTTCAGCCCCGGAGAACCCCTGCTTCAATCCTACGTAATAAAAATAACATTCAAGGCCAGCTTCATTACCTTAGTGGCTAACTGCTGAGGCAATGAAGGGGTTAAATAGCAGGAACTGGTTTGTCGGTGGTAGAGGGGGTGAGTGAAGGTTGTAGTTTTCCCAGGGTGGGCGGTAAGGCCTCGGGAGGGTTGCAGGAGGGGTTAACCCCTTCATTACCTGTAAGGTAAACCCCTCCTGCAACCCACCTGGGAGGCCTAAACACCCACCCCGGCCAAATCACCTTCATAGTTGCCCTAGGGGGGGTGGTTAGGCCTCCCGGGAGGGTTAAATCACTCCCTTACCTTAGCAGTTACAACCGCTAAGGTAATGAAGGGGGTAAACCCCTCCCACAAGGCTTACCCACC
This sequence comes from Ascaphus truei, assembly GCF_040206685.1. Classification (NCBI taxonomy): domain Eukaryota; kingdom Metazoa; phylum Chordata; class Amphibia; order Anura; family Ascaphidae; genus Ascaphus; species Ascaphus truei. Next base: position 129,765,618 of record NC_134488.1, read on the forward strand.
CACCCCAGGAAAACTACCCCCTTCACCCACCCCCTCTTCCACCAACACCACACAGAAATGTGCAAAAGTGCTATTAGCCAAATAACACACACCGTTATTTAATTTAAATGTGTATAATTGTTTTCTTGGCATCACAAATGGGCAAAAGCACTAATAGCTATATTTGGCTGCAATGGCTTTTGCCCATTTGTGTGTGTGCTGATGGCGTGGAGGGGTTGTGGGGTGGGGGATGGGGATAGTTGCCCCGTGGGACGGCAGATGGTTGTGCTGGTAGTGATGGTTGTGCTGGTAGTGCTGGTAGTGCTGGTCGTGCTGGTAGTGATGGTTGTGCTGGTAGTGCTGGTTGTGCTTGTAGTGATGGTAGTGATGGTTGTGCTGGTAGTGATGGTTGTGCTGGTAGTGATGGTAATGATGGTTGTGCTGGTTGTGCTGGTAGGGATGGTAGTGATGGTTGTGCTGGTAGTTGTGGTTGTGCTGGTAGTGATGTTATTGATGGTAGTGATGGTTGTGCTGGTTCTGCTGGTAGGGATGGTTGTGCTGGTAGTGATGGTTGTGCTGGTAGTGATGGTTGTGCTGGTAGTGATGGTTGTGCTGGTAGTGCTGGTAGTGATGGTTGTGCTGGTAGTGATGGTAGTGATGGTTGTGCTGGTTGTGCTGGTAGTGATGGTATTGATGGTAGTACTGGTTGTGCTGGTAGTGATGGTATTGATGGTAGTGATGGTTGTTCTGGTTCTGCTGGTAGGGATGGTTGTGCTGGTAGTGATGGTTGTGCTGGTAGTGATGGTTGTGCTGGTAGTGCTGGTTGTGCTGGTTGTGATGGTAGTGATGGTTGTGCTGGTTGTGCTGGTTGTGATGGTAGGGATGGTAGTGCTGGTTGTGCTGGTAGTGATGGTAGTGCTACTAGTACAGGTTGTGCTGGTTGTGATGGTAGTGATGATAGTGCTGGTTGTGCTGGTTGTGATGGTAGTGATGGTTGTGCTGGTTGCGATGGTAGCGATGGTAGCGATGGTTGTGATGGTAGTGATGGTAGTGATGGTAGTGATGGTTGTGATGGTAGCGATGGTAGCGATGTTAGCGATGGTAGTGATGGTAGTGATGGTTGTGCTGCTAGTGCTGGTAATGCTGGTTGTGATGGTAGTGATGGTTGTGCTGGTTGTGCTGGTTGTGCTGGTTGTGATGGTAGTGATGGTTGTTCTGGTAGTGATGGTTGTGCTGGTAGTACTGGTTGTGCTGGTTGTGATGGTAGTGATGATAGTGATGGTTGTGCTGGTTGTGATGGTAGTGATGGTTGTGCTGGTTGTGATGGTAGCGATGGTAGTGATGGTAGTGATGGTTGTGATGGTAGTGATGGTAGTGATGGTAGTGATGGTAGTGCTGGTAGTGATGGTTGTGATGGTAGTGATGGTAGTGATGGTAGTGATGGTAGTGATGGTTGTGATGGTAGTGATGGTAGTGATGGTAGTGATGGTAGTGATGGTAGTGATGGTTGTGATGGTAGTGATGGTTGTGATGGTAGTGATGGTAGTGATGGTTGTGATGGTAGTGATGGTAGTGATGGTAGTGATGGTAGTGATGGTTGTGATGGTAGTGATGGTTGTGATGGTAGTGATGGTAGTGATGGTAGCGATGGTAGTGATGGTAGTGATGGTTGTGATGGTAGTGATGGTTGTGATGGTAGTGATGGTAGTGATGGTTGTGATGGTTGTGATGGTAGTGATGGTAGTGATGGTTGTGATGGTAGTGATGGTAGTGATGGTAGTGATGGTAGTGATGGTTGTGATGGTAGCGATGGTAGTGATGGTAGTGATGGTAGTGATGGTTGTGATGGTAGTGATGGTTATGCTATTAGTCCAGTAACCTGAATCGTTAATATATTCGGAAAGGGATTACCACTAGATGTGTGGATTTCATATCTTTAACAGATGGCTTCTCCTTGCATTGGAGATCCAGCTGAAGAGGTCCATATTACTAAGCAGTGCTATGCCAGAACACACCTCACAGCACATTCAGCTGGAGATGTTTTGAGGTATAACACTGCTGATTAATTATGGTCAATAATCTTCTCTAGTCCCTCATTACTGAATGAAAGCATAACTTTTTTTTATAAATGGAATTGGGGTGTTAACTCAGTGATATTGGCATGTATGGCAGTGACAGGGTTAAGTGGGATTAGACAGTTGTAATTGTGAAGTTATACCCGATTTGATTGCCATTGGGGCATGGTTATTACTTTGGAGGGGTTGGCCGGCTTTGTACGTAAGTATATCTTTATTTGTATAGATTAGAGGTGGCCAACTCCAGTTGGTTTTAAGGATAACCCTGCTTCACCACAGGGGCTCAAGCAGTGATTCTGACTGAGCCACTGATTGAGCCACCTGTGCTGAAGCAGGGATATCCTTAAGTCCTGGAGTTGAGCACCCCTTGGTATAGATCCACTCATGTACGTAGCGCTTCACAGCAGTAATAGACACCTGCTGCTCTTTACACCGTCTGCTCTTTACACCTTCTGCTCTTTACACCGTCTGCTCTTTACACCGTCTGCTCTTTACACCTTCTGCTCTTTACACCTTTTGCTCTTTACACCTTCTGCTCTTTACACCTTCTGCTCTTTACACCTTCTGCTCTTTACACCTGCTGCTCTTTACACCTTCTGCTCTTTACACCTTCTGCTCTTTACACCTTCTGCTCTTTACACCTTCTGCTCTTTACACCGTCTGCTCTTTACACCGTCTGCTCTTTACACCTTTTCCTCTTTACACCTTCTGCTCTTTACACCTTCTGCTCTTTACACCTTCTGCTCTTTACACCTGCTGCTCTTTACACCGTCTGCTCTTTACACCGTCTGCTCTTTACACCGTCTGCTCTTTACACCTTCTGCTCTTTACACCGTCTGCTCTTTACACCGTCTGCTCTTTACACCGTCTGCTCTTTACACTTTCTGCTCTTTACACCTTCTGCTCTTTACACCTGCTGCTCTTTACACCTTTTGCTCTTTACACCTGCTGCTCTTTACACCGTCTGCTCTTTACACCGTCTGCTCTTTACACCGTCTGCTCTTTACACCGTCTGCTCTTTACACCGTCTGCTCTTTACACCGTCTGCTCTTTACACCGTCTGCTCTTTACACCGTCTGCTCTTTACACCGTCTGCTCTTTACACCTTCTGCTCTTTACACCTGCTGCTCTTTACACCTGCTGCTCTTTACACCGTCTGCTCTTTACACCGTCTGCTCTTTACACCGTCTGCTCTTTACACCGTCTGCTCTTTACACCGTCTGCTCTTTACACCGTCTGCTCTTTACACCGTCTGCTCTTTACACCTTCTGCTCTTTACACCTTCTGCTCTTTACACCGTCTGCTCTTTACACCGTCTGCTCTTTAAACCTTCTGCTCTTTACACCGTCTGCTCTTTACACCGTCTGCTCTTTACACCGTCTGCTCTTTACACCGTCTGCTCTTTACACCTTCTGCTCTTTACACCTTCTGCTCTTTACACCTTCTGCTCTTTACACCTTCTGCTCTTTACACCTTCTGCTCTTTACACCTTCTGCTCTTTACACCTTCTGCTCTTTACACCGTCTGCTCTTTACACCTTTTCCTCTTTACACCTTCTGCTCTTTACACCTTCTGCTCTTTACACCTTCTGCTCTTTACACCTTCTGCTCTTTACACCTGCTGCTCTTTACACCGTCTGCTCTTTACACCGTCTGCTCTTTACACCGTCTGCTCTTTACACCTTCTGCTCTTTACACCGTCTGCTCTTTACACCGTCTGCTCTTTACACCGTCTGCTCTTTACACTTTCTGCTCTTTACACCTTCTGCTCTTTACACCTGCTGCTCTTTACACCTTTTGCTCTTTACACCTGCTGCTCTTTACACCGTCTGCTCTTTACACCGTCTGCTCTTTACACCGTCTGCTCTTTACACCGTCTGCTCTTTACACCGTCTGCTCTTTACACCGTCTGCTCTTTACACCGTCTGCTCTTTACACCGTCTGCTCTTTACACCGTCTGCTCTTTACACCTTTTGCTCTTTACACCTTCTGCTCTTTTCACCTGCTGCTCTTTACACCTGCTGCTCTTTACACTGTCTGCTCTTTACACCGTCTGCTCTTTACACCGTCTGCTCTTTACACCGTCTGCTCTTTACACCGTCTGCTCTTTACACCGTCTGCTCTTTACACCGTCTGCTCTTTACACCGTCTGCTCTTTACACCTTCTGCTCTTTACACCGTCTGCTCTTTACACCGTCTGCTCTTTAAACCTTCTGCTCTTTACACCGTCTGCTCTTTACAAGGTCTGCTCTTTACACCGTCTGCTCTTTACACCGTCTGCTCTTTACACCGTCTGCTCTTTACACCGTCTGCTCTTTACACCGTCTGCTCTTTACACCGTCTGCTCTTTACACCGTCTGCTCTTTACACCGTCTGCTCTTTACACCGTCTGCTCTTTACACCGTCTGCTCTTTACACCGTCTGCTCTTTACACCGTCTGCTCTTTACACCTTCTGCTCTTTACACCTTCTGCTCTTTACACCGTCTGCTCTTTACACCGTCTGCTCTTTAAACCTTCTGCTCTTTACACCGTCTGCTCTTTACACCGTCTGCTCTTTACACCGTCTGCTCTTTACACCTTCTGCTCTTTACACCTTCTGCTCTTTACACCTTCTGCTCTTTACACCTTCTGCTCTTTACACCTTCTGCTCTTTACACCGTCTGCTCTTTACACCTTTTCCTCTTTACACCTTCTGCTCTTTACACCTTCTGCTCTTTACACCTGCTGCTCTTTACACCGTCTGCTCTTTACACCGTCTGCTCTTTACACCGTCTGCTCTTTACACCTTCTGCTCTTTACACCTGCTGCTCTTTACACCGTCTGCTCTTTACACCGTCTGCTCTTTACACCGTCTGCTCTTTACACCGTCTGCTCTTTACACCTTCTGCTCTTTACACCGTCTGCTCTTTACACCGTCTGCTCTTTACACCGTCTGCTCTTTACACTTTCTGCTCTTTACACCTTCTGCTCTTTACACCTGCTGCTCTTTACACCTTTTGCTCTTTACACCTGCTGCTCTTTACACCGTCTGCTCTTTACACCGTCTGCTCTTTACACCGTCTGCTCTTTACACCGTCTGCTCTTTACACCGTCTGCTCTTTACACCGTCTGCTCTTTACACCGTCTGCTCTTTACACCGTCTGCTCTTTACACCTTTTGCTCTTTACACCTTCTGCTCTTTACACCTGCTGCTCTTTACACCTGCTGCTCTTTACACCGTCTGCTCTTTACACCGTCTGCTCTTTACACCGTCTGCTCTTTACACCGTCTGCTCTTTACACCGTCTGCTCTTTACACCGTCTGCTCTTTACACCGTCTGCTCTTTACACCGTCTGCTCTTTACACCTTCTGCTCTTTACACCGTCTGCTCTTTACACCGTCTGCTCTTTAAACTTTCTGCTCTTTACACCGTCTGCTCTTTACACCGTCTGCTCTTTACACCGTCTGCTCTTTACACCGTCTGCTCTTTACACCGTCTGCTCTTTACACCGTCTGCTCTTTACACCGTCTGCTCTTTACACCGTCTGCTCTTTACACCTTTTGCTCTTTACACCTTCTGCTCTTTACACCTGCTGCTCTTTACACCGTCTGCTCTTTACACCGTCTGCTCTTTACACCGTCTGCTCTTTACAATACATTGCAGACAGTGGCGGATTTACTTTTAGGCCTAAACGCCCGAGCCTAGGCCGGTAAAATTTTGGCGAAAATGTTCTTTTTTTCTCTTTTTTCACAAATACAGAGGCCACGCTCTCTTCTACAGTAGCTCTCTTCTAGCTCTCTTCTAGCTCTCTTCTTACTCTCTTCTTACTCTCTTCTTGCTCTCTTCTAGCTCTCTTCTAGCTCTCTTCTTGCTCTCTTCTAGCTCTCTTCTAGCTGTCTTCTTGCTCTATTCTAGCTCTCTTCTTGCTCTCTTCTAGCTCTCTTCTAGATCTCTTCTTGCTCTCTTCTTGCTCTCTTGTAGCTCTCTTGTAGCTCTCTTCTTGCTCTCTTCTAGCTCTCTTCTTATCTCTTCTTTCTCTCTTCTAGCTCTCTTCTTACTCTCTTCTTGCTCTCTTTTTGCTCTCTTCTAGCTCTCTTCTAGCTCTCTTCTTGCTCTCTTCTTGCTCTCTTCTAGCTCTCTTCTTGCTCTCTTCTAGCTCTCTTGTTGCTCTCTTCTAGCTCTCTTCTAGCTCTCTTCTAGCCCTCTTCTTGCTCTCTTCTTGCTTTCTTCTAGATCTCTTCTAGCTCTCTTCTAGCTCTCTTCTAGCTCTCTTGTAGCTCTCTTGTAGCTCTCTTCTTGCTCTCTTCTAGCTCTCTTCTTATCTCTTCTAGCTCTCTTCATACTCTCTTCTTGCTCTCTTTTTGCTCTCTTCTAGCTCTCTTCTTACTCTCTTCTTGCTCTCTTTTTGCTCTCTTCTAGCTCTCTTCTAGCTCTCTTCTTATCTCTTCTTGCTCTCTTCTAGCTCTCTTCTTACTCTCTTCTTGCTCTCTTTTTGCTCTCTTCTTGCTCTCTTCTAGCTCTCTTCTTGCTCTCTTTTTGCTCTCTTCTAGCTCTCTTCTTGCTCTCTTCTTGCTCTCTGCTAGCTCTCTTGTAGCTCTCTTGTAGATCTCTTCTAGCGCCCTTCTAGGGCTAAGGCCCCGCTCCCAGAGTCAGCGCGCCTGCACTGCAGACAGGCGGTGCGCTGACATACACAGACCGCGATATGTGGTCTGTAGGGAGCGGGAGCCGGAGCGGGAGGTGGGCGGGAGTGGGAGGTTTGACAGGGAGGGGGGGCGTGGCTTGAGCGGAGGGACCCGCTACTCTGCCCCCCCTCCCTCCACGGACCCGGCTAGAGCTGCTGATGGTAAGTTTTAAACACACACACATGCAGGCACTCATACATACACACACATACACACACACACACACAGGCAGGCACTCACGCACTCATACACACACACACACACACAGGCAGGCACTCACGCACTCATACACACACACACAGACAGAGGCAGGCACTCACGCACTCAGGCACACACATACACACACACAGACAGGCACGCACGCACTCAGACACACACACAGACAGGCACTCACGCTTTCACTCCACACTCCTCCCCGCTCCCCGAAGCCTCTCCTCCTCCCGAAGCCTCCCCTCCCCATTTGCTCACAGCCACACCACGTGACGCGTCAACGCTGGGGAACACCATTTTCTTGTGTCCCCTAGCGGCTGACGCACCACAGCGTGTAGTGCTCTGTGCCGCCAGGGGGGACCGGGACCGGCTCAGCAGGGGACCGAGGCCTAGCACTCTTCTAGCTCTCTTCTAGCTCTCTTCTTGCTCTCTTGCCCAGTGATTGCCACGGGGGAGAGCGTGGGGTCTCTGTAAAGGTCTCTCACCTTCTCCATCGCGCCGCCCTTCTCCTTCTGCAGCGTCGCAGCACCAAATGACGCTGCAATGTCACATGGCGATGAGATGGCATGACAACGTGACGTCACATGGTGTCACATTGTCACGGAAACGTGTCATCACGTGATGCTGCGGCATCATTTGGCGCCGCAACGCTACATAAGGAGGAGGCCGGCGCTGCAGGAAGAGGCGTCCCGCGGTAAGTTCCTATGGGCAGCAAAATGTTAAATCCTTCACTGACTGCAGGTCTCCGCAGCACAGCGCCGGTGAACGTGGTTTGTCCTGCGCAGTGTTCAGCCAACGTTTGGGAAATTGCACAAGAGCTGAAATCTCCAGCAGAAGAACTTTTACACAAGCTGAGGGTCCTCTTTCCCCATCGCGGGGTCTTGCAGCCGGGCACGTCAGCTTTTCACCCTCTGGTTTCCTAATCATTGAAGGGAAGGTGACACTGCTTTCTGTGATCAGACCGTGTGTTACCTCATAGCTGCCAACCCAGCGTGTGTGAGGGCGCTCCCAATATTCAGAAAGTAGTTTGCTTTTCTTACCCTAACCACACACTGCATTGTAATGTCTTCCAGCATTTTCCCATGTTGGGGAAATATTCATGTGAAACTATTATGTACGGGGACCTTAAAATGGCTACCATTGTGTACGCCCTAAACAAAAACAACGTTATACTGCTGGTTTGCCCACTGCCTGTGTGCAGCATTCTTTCCCTGGGCAAATATAACCCCGCTAATGAAAGCAGTATATGTGTTGTATACTCTGTGGTATTAGCTAATGATCTTTTTCCAGTTAGCTTGTTCGAGCCTAGCCCTGCAGAACTATTCCATGTACCCTAAATGTGCCCTAAATGTACATGTGATAACATTGCTAGACACAGGGCTTCCTGGTGAATCACTTTCCCATTTTTGTAAGCTCAGTATATGCAACTAAGGCGCTGCACGTCTGGCGGCGTGGTGGCGCACGCTGAGACTACTGACGCGATCGGCGGTCTGTAAGGGAGAGCTAGGGGAGCGGGGCCATGACGGGGCATATCTGCCCTGCCATTGGCTGCGTTCCGCCATGTGACCTAGTCGTGACACGGGAAGACGCGAGGACCAAGTTCTGAGAATTGAACATAGGGGTCTTGGCAAGGAATTGAAGCCGAAAAGGGGTCCAGGAGATCCGGGTGTATATCCCGGTCAGGGTAATTCAAGCGGACGCCCTGCACCTATGAAAGCTTAGGCCTGGGACATAGTTGTTTGCCGAGTGCGGAGGCGCGCTGAGGCTCAAGGAAAGCGGTGCTTTCCCTGGCCTTACACAGCGCGCCGTCCGTGGGCGTGTCGGGGGCGGGTCTGGGGGCGGGCCAGTGACGTCACGGAGCTGGTATGCCCTCATTGGGCGAACCGCTCACGTGACCGGCCCTGCGCTCCGGCAAGCAGGAAAATCTCAAGACTCGGTGAGACACACGCTTCCCCAAGCGTGCGGACGCGCGCGCGAGCCCCTGCTAAAGCCGCTCTCATTGCGGCTGCAGGGGCTCAGTGCCGAGCAGCAGCGCGCCTCAGCACGGGTCAGCGCATAAGCACTGACCATGCCCGAGGCCTTAGATTTCCCACAGGCCCCAAGCCAGTGTATTTTTATCTGTCAATTGCGTTTTCTTCTTGTTGTATGCGGGTTTACCGTAATAAATTACAGTTTGTTTCTACTACTCTGTTTTGCCTAATGAATGATCCCGGTAATATATAAACAGGGGTTAAAAGTAGCTGGTCTCCCGGGACAACTCTCACTGTATTACTTCCTGGAAAAACATTATTTATAAATAAAAAGAGGGCAGAAGATTTAATGGCGGCTAAAAAAGGGCTTATTCCTCGCCATAAACGTCACCTTATTTTTAGCATGTACATATTTTTGTAATAAAACCGTCTTTTATACTTCTCGAGGAGTGCTGACTTTATATCGGGAGGCGGTGTCCACGTATTCCTCTTGCTCCGTGGCTCCTCCTAGTGGTGGGGAAACGAAGGGAAACACAGCAGAGTTCCTGAACATATCTGCAATCCAAGACCCCAAGTACCATTGGTTTATTTTGGTGGAGATCGCGCCAAATAAATCTTATTTATTTCTTTGACTGGGTGACTAAGGTGCAAGATATATAGATCAACATCAATACGGCTTTGCCTGAATTTCAGTAAAGCCTTTTACACTATTCCACTGGTAAACAAGTTGAGTGATCTGGAACTGGGTTCTAAGGTGGCTGGATAGAAGATACATTAGCTGAGAGATACAGTAGGGGACAGAGATGTAGCAAATGGAGTTTCCTCTGAGAAAGGGAGGATAACCAGGGCAGTTGGAGGGGTCAGTGCTAGAACTGGTGATTATTATTATATTTATTAATGAAATGACTGCTTGATCGTGAGGGACATTGTGCCTTCTTGCGGATGCCACATATACTATATGCTGTGACGCTGCTTCCATGTACAGGGGAAAGATTTGATTTGTTTATAAGGTAGTAACAACGGAGGGAGAGGGAGTAGGGAGAATGATACATTTTATTGGAACAACAAGTAGTTAATATGTTACAAGCTTTCCAACCTCTCAGGGTCAGTCCTGGGGTATGGCAGAAATACAGAAACAGTCTGGAATAGGGATATCTGGTTGCAATGGCTGAGAGGAAGTCTGATAATAAATGTATTTATAAGGCGCTCATATATTGAATAGGGGGAAAAGGGCCGTCCAGAAGGTGAGAACAAAATGATAAATAATTTAGGGGAATGGTTTAGTCGTTGGTAACTTCAATTTAATGAAACAAGAGTGAGACTTTTTCTGAACCTAGTCCGATAGACTCCACTCCCTAAACATCCAGTTTAAAAATGCCAAGTTTGAGGGGTGTGGGAGGTGAGAGATGTCAATCAGGATGGAGGTGGCGTGGGTTTTCTGCTAAGCATTTGGATGAAGCGATTGATTGGACTGATAACTCCTCCGGGTGGGTTTGATGAGGTTTGGGTTCCAGTGGCAGTTCCAGCCTCAGCTTGTGGTTCTGGTAATGGGGCCGCTGGTTCCACTCTGCTAACGTAAACACTCAGTGCAGCTACGGAGAGAGCGAGACACAATATGAGACAGAGGGAAACATATAGAGGAGGAGACTGCGAGATGTAGATAGGGACCTGCACAGGATCGGAGAGAGACTGTGTTCATCGTTCATTTTAACAAACAATCTAAATAGTCCTAGATCCCATCTATCCAAGCGACAGGGCAGCTTGTTTAATCTAAGCACACATATGGAGCCGCGGGTTTATTCATTTTAGGGACGGCCATTTAAATAATATCAGAAGAAACCCTGGAGCACAGGGCACTGCAGTCACTTTTAGCATTAAAGGGCCATAACAGGCACAGAATGGGGGGCAGTATGGACAGCCCAGGACTCTGGAAGCAGAGAGAGAATATTTGGATCATTGCTGCTTTCTGTTTCTTTGTATGTTGCCCAGTTTTGGGAAAGACAGGCTTATGAGTCTCTTGTATCTGAGGGTTTCTTGGGCATACCTGAGGTAACAGCCATTATAACAGAGATCCATCCCAATGCAAAGGCCCAGGAGTAGGAAAATGGTTGATCGGGGCGCAAATTCACAGCTCCATTAACCATGGCGGCAAATCCCAGTATAGCTGCAGAAAAAGAAAGTGTTGCTAAATAATCTGTGTTGTGGCCTAAGTGATGTCCATCCCCTCTCTCTCCCAGGGGTATCTTTGTTCCAGAGACTCCCAGGGTCTGCAGAGTGTAGGAGTAGCAGGGACGTGTGCTGCTGGTCTCCACATGCACGGGGAGTGTCAGGGGCTCCCAGGATAAACCGTTAGAACCAGGGATATTGATTGGGTAGCCAGATGGCTTCTCCAAAAATACTGGACGCAATGGTGATAGGTTTGACTGGCTCAAGACACACACACACACACACCTCTCCATGCTGTTTCCTCCTCACCTTGACCCCACTCCCCAGGCTCCTGTCACGTCAGGATTGGCTGCATTACCCAGTAGCAGCCAATCAGGATGGAGGGGCTGCCCAGCTCCCTATAGTCCTGCTCTCTCCCTGCTCTGGGAAATCCCGCAGACCCCCCCAGGCGGTCAGGTCCCTATCTCCAGAGAGGTAATACCGTTATACACATACATGCCCAGTATTACTTCTAACTTTTTTTTACTGGACAGAGTATTCAAATACAGGATAGTCTAGTTCAATACTGGACACCTGGCAACCCTAATAAGCAAGAGAGGCAAGGGACTAAGCCGGTTCAAAATGGCGGAGGTCTGATAGATATAGGAGGGTGGTTACTGCAGGGGCAGTAGTCAGCGGGAAGACACCAAAAAAGGAGGGAGTGGGGTCGCAGGCAGTGAATGGGGTTGCAGGCAGGAAGTAGGAGAGCTGGCAGGAAGTAGGGGTGCAGGCAGGAAGTAGGGGAGGCAGGAAGTGGGAGAGCAGGCAGGAAGTGGGGAGAGCAGGCAGGAAGTGGGGGGAGCAGGCAGAAAGTGGGGGGAGCAGGCAGAAAGTGGGGGGAGCAGGCAGAAAGTGGGGGGAGCAGGCAGAAAGTGGGGGCAGCAGGCAGAAAGTGGGGGGGATCAGGCAGAAAGTGGGGGAGCAGGCAGAAAGTGTGGGGAGCAGGCAGGAAAATAGGAAACCAAGAAAAGGGGGTAAAAGTGAAAGAAAAGAGTGAAAGGAGATATAGGGAAGAAAACTGGTTATAACTAAAGGAACAGAGAGAAAGAGAGAGTTAGAGCAAAAGGGTGAAAAGGTGAGAGAAAGTGACAAAAATAGAAAAATATATGAGTGAAAATCACACAAAAAAAAGAAAAAGGGTTTAAACTCGCCCCTCCCCACTTTTCAAGTAAGCAAGTTTTCTTTTCATGAAGCTGGTTGTGACAGGTTCAATGCCAGGACCATCTTGCCTCTAATTATAGAAGTAAATAAGGATTTTAATCAGTTAGTGTTAGGACCTGCGAACTGGTCACGCCTTGTAAGTGACTTGCAGGCTTATACGCTTTGGCCAAAGGGTTAACTAAATGACCCCTGTTCAAGAGATATATAGGTATTTCACTGTGTATTTTTGTCACATTGGATGTTGCTCTAGACTTCTTTGTTTTTTGTTTTATTCTATATACACCCTGCACCCCATCCTGTCTTATTCCTTATACACCCTGCACCCCGCGCTGTCTTATTCCTTATACAGGAAGAAGGGGGTAGGATGGTCCGTGGTTCACAGCAACTTCAGCAGCCAACGCATGGATGTCTAAAAAAACTTTATTGATCACTAGCAGCAAACATCAGGCAACCACTCTAACATGTTTCGTCCAGGCTATGGACTTTTTCAAAGAGTGAAAACACCTTATACACCCTGCACCCCGTCCTGTCTTATTCCTTATACACCCTGCACCCCGTCCTATCTTATTCCTTATACACCCTGCACCCCATCCTGTCATATACCTTACACACCCTGCGCCCCATCCTGTCTTATTCCTTATACACCCTGCGCCCCGTCCTGTCTTATTCCTTATACACCCTGCGCCCCGTCCTGTCTTATTCCTTATACACCCTGCACCCCGTCCTGTCATTCCTTATACTCCCTGCGCCCCGTCCTGTCTTATTCCTTATACACCCTGCACCCCATCCTCTTATTCCTCATACACCTTGTACCCCATCCTGTCATTCATTATACACCCTGCACCCCATCCTGTCTCTTTCCTTATACACTCTGCACCCCATCCTGTCTTATTCCTTATACACCCTGCACCCCGTCCTGTCTTATTCCTTATACACCCTGCACCCCGTCCTGTCTTAATCCTTATACACCCTGCACCCCATCCTGTCTCTTTCCTTATACACACTGCACCCCGTCCTGTCTTATTCCTTATACACCCTGCACCCCGTCCTGTCTTATACCTTATACACCCTGCACCCCGTCCTGTCTTATACCTTATACACCCTGCACCCCGTCCTGTCTTATTCCTTATACACCCTGCACCCCGTCCTGTCTTTGACACACTGTAACCCACCCAGCCATATGCCTTGTACACTCTGTGCTCCTTTTTGCTCAGCTACATATTACACGTCACTTCCTTACCTAGTACAGAAGAGATCACCCCTACATACATAAGGCATCCGAGTGAACCTTGCATTGAGTAACGAACTTCAAGAATCCCACATGGGAGTGTCAGGATCCCTATGATGAACACTGATAGCAGAAGATCTTTGGTGCTTTCTAGGGGAGAGAAGACAAATTGAGTGAACAAGGCTGTGTTTCCCTTTAACAAATGAGAGCTGGCAAATCGGTTTATCAGATAATAAAAAGCAGGGCATAGAGGGCAATATAAAGAAGGGTTGGCATCATATACAGTAACACAATGACAATGAGATCTTACATAATGTATGATAGTCTATTATACCAGAACACAGAGCAAATCAGGTCACGCTGTAGCAAAATGACAGGCTATATTGATGATGTCCGCAGCAGCATAGCATTACCTTGCAGGCACACCTGACAGTGTAGGGATTAATAAAATAAGTTTGACATTTGCTGCACAGAAAACAGGGAGAAAATAGGCACCACATGTAATATACCCACTTATTATATGGGTGTGTCGTTAAGATGCCTCCTTTATTGTGTCTCCTGAAATGACATGCTGCTGAAAATAGAGCAGGTCTATGATAAAGGCTCAAAGTAACACTCTTAGGCCAAGATTTACTAAGCAGTGCGAATCCATAATATAATGCATGGCCCTTTTCAAAATGCCCATTATCTATATCTATAAGTCTCAAATAATGTTTGTGTGTGTATGTCTTCCCCCTGTGTGATTGGCCCTGTGTTCCCCCTGTGTCATTGGCCATGGCGCACCCACCACCACTCCCACCCGCCGCTCCTCCGCGCCGTCCTCACCTCCCCCCCACCAACCCCCCTCCCTCCGGTCACTTCACTCCCACCCGCCACTCCTCAGCGCCGTCCTCACCTCTCCCCCACCACCAACCCCCCTCCCTCCGGTCACTTCACTCAGACCCGCCGAGGAGCGGCGCCGTCCTCACCTCTCCCCCACCAACCCCCCTCCCTCCGGTCACTTCACTCAGACCCGCCGAGGAGCGGCGCCGTCCTCACCTCTCCCCCACCAACCCCCCTCCCTTCGGTCTCTTCACTCCCACCCGCCGCTCCGCGTGGAAGAATACAGGGGAGGGGGCTATGTGTGTGTGTTGTGGGGAGGGGGGGACACAGTATGTGTGTGTGGGGGGATGGACAGTGTGTGGGGGGGGGGCGGACAGTGTGTGTGTGGGGGGGACAGTGTGTGTGGGGGGGGCAGTGTGTGTGTGGGTCGGGGGGCAGTGTGTGTGTGGGGGGGGCAGTGTGTGTGTGGGGGGGACAGTGTGTGTGTGGTGGGGACAGTGTGTGTGTGTGGGGGGGAGGGGGGGACACAGTGTGTGTGTGTGTGTGTGTGGTGGGAAGGATGACAGTGTGTGTGGGGGGGGACAGTGTGTGTGTGGGGGGGACAGTGTGTGTGTGTGTGTGTGTGGGGGGGACAGTGTGTGTGTGTGTGTGTGTGGTGGGAAGGATGACAGTGTGTGTGGGGGGGGGACAGTGTGTGTGTGTGAGGGGACGACAGTGTGGGGGGAGACAGTGTGTGGGGGACCCTGTGTGTGTGTGTGTAGAACACTGTAGGGCAATACTGGGTCTCTCAGCTAGTATTAAATATGGGCCTACTGTGAATTACACATCAACATGGAGGGTTTGAGAAGTGAACCCTCTAATGTCAATGTATCAGCTAAATTGAGATATTCGAAGGCTGATATATAGATCTCTGTGTATCAAGGTAAATGTGGGGCAATTCTGGGGTAACAGGACTTGCACCAGATGTATAAAAACAAACAATCCTATTGATGACATTGGGATTTTATCTTTGATACATATGGGCAGTTTTTTTTGTTGCCCTACATTTGCACCACTTTTCCCTTGATACAGATACTTTGCTGATACTATACACCTCATACATCGACCTCGGCCCCTTGCAGACGCACTTATCAGAACACTTTCCTACTGTCTCTGTACGTCCCGCCTACTTACCAATTAAATTGTAAGCTCTTCAGGGCAGGGACACCTTTACGTAAGTGTCACTTTTATTTCAGAAGCGCTTATTCCCATTATGTGTTTGTATATTTGTTATTTATATGATTTTCACGTGTATTACTGCTGTGAAGCTCTGTGTACATGAATGGCGCTATATAAATAAAGATATACACACATACATACATACATACGCCCCATAGTCTGGGGGTAAACATTTTTTTTCCGGGAGATATTCCCATCTTGATCCGATATCTGGGATTACCAGCAAATATCCTATTCATATACATAGAAATCTCATTGCAAAGGCAGTTTTATCCCTCACATCTGGGGTGGATCCTCAAGGAATAGTTTGAGAGCCAGGAACCGCGTTCTCGCCCGTACCTGTCCCCAGCACAGTGAAGCAGTTCTGTTGTTCGTCACAGCCTCTGAACAAGCCGATGTGCAGGACTCCGGTGGGGAGCGGGACGGTGATCCAGTAATCTGCAATCATGGCGACCAGGGCTAGGATACTGCTGCCCAGCAGCAGGGTGAGGACGCCGGTCTTCGCGCGGCAGAACATCGCGCTGGTAAGCAATGCGCTTTCTTTTGTGTTTTAGATGCAATCTGCAGAAGATCGGAAGCAAGATGGGGAGTCTGACACCTTACTCAGCCTCGGTCTGTCGCGCGGGCAAGGCGCATGAGTGGGACGGTCTGACAGTTTTTAGCAGCAAAGGGGTTAAAGCAGGCGTGTTCAACTCCAGTCCTCAAGGGTTACCAACAGGTCAGGTTTTCAGGATATCTCTGCTTTAACAGAGGTGGCTCAATCAGAGGCTAGTAGTAAGGACTGATTGAGTCACCTGTGCTGAAGCAGGGACTGATTGAGTCACCTGAGCTGAAACAGGGATATCAGTGGCTCAGTGTAAGACTGCACCCCCTGTGGTGAAGCAGGAATATCCTTAAACCTGACCTGTCGGTGGTCCTTGAGGACTGGAGTTAGCCGCCCCTGGGTTAAAGCAATGTAAATAAATACTGAACCATCAGTGTCCACACACACACACACACACACACACACACACACACACACACACACACACACACACACACACACACACACACACACACACACACACACACACACACACACACACACACACACACACAAATATAACTGCAGAGTCATGAAAAGAAAGTCACAATGCCATCTCCCAATAATGACTGGGACCCTCTGTAGGCTGGAGGACGATCGATCAAGTCGGAGGGGCCCCCTAGTTCAGGTAAGCATTAAAAGACTCTCTCTCCCTCTCTCCCTCTCTCCCTCTCTCCCTCTCTCCCTCTCTCCCTCTCTCCCTCTCTCCCTCTCTCCCTCTCTCCCTCTCTCCCTCTCAAAAAATGGGAGTCAAGTCATGTTTAATTTTTGAAAGTCAACATACTTCAGGTACACGTTCTTACCTTGTTCCTGGGACCCTCAAACAGAATGAAGAGAGAGAGAGTTCAATGCTCGCTTCCCCCCTTCCCCAGGCACTCAATGCCTCGAGTAACAGTTAAGAAAGAGTTGTACTGTAAACAGTGTTGTGCAATTGATTTGTGGTTTGTGAAAGGGGTGAGATGATGGGAGGAAGATGGAAGTGAAAGACTCAAGTTTAGTTTTTAGTGGATATTGTCAAATCCAATTACCAGTACTCCCCCCCACCCCCCCCCCCCATCTAAATCAATTGCTTAGTAGAAAAGTAAGGAGTGGAGCACAGCCAAAAAGGAGCAAGGAGAGGAGCCAATTAATGCAAAGAAGTTTTAATGAAGTAACCAAAGCATAAAGAACCTCCTACGCGTTTCAAACTGCAAGTTCTTTATCCTTTACTCCTTGCTAAAGAACTTGTAGTTTGAAATGCGTAGGAGGTTATCCTCTATGCTCTGGTTACTTCATTAAAGATGTTTTGCATCAATTGGATCGTCTCCGCGCTACTTTTCTACCTGGATATTTCATCAGTAGCTGCACGTCTACCCAGCCTGGAGGAGGTGGTTGTGAGTACTATATTTTCCATATTTAGCGGACATTCCCAATGAGACTGAGGGTTGGTGACAACTTTACTTGCCCCCGGTTTTCAGGGACTAGCTATCATATGAAAGGGCTTTGTGGGTATACTCATTTACTGTATTGAATATCGATTCACCTATACCTTCAACGATCTGGACTTAATTCATTATTATTGGCCTTGTACTTGAGCATTCCTACCACGCTCCTCATCTAAACCCATTGCTTAGCCTGCTAATTCACTTGTATTTGTGTATGTGTGTATGTATGTAGGTATTTGTGTGTGTGTGTGTGTGTATGTGTGTATGTATGTATGTGTGTATGTGTGTATTTGTGTGGATGTATGTGTGTGTGTATGTGTGTATGTATGTGTGTATGTGTGTATTTGTGTGGATGTATGTGTGTGTATAAATGTCTGTGTGTGTGTGTCTGTGTGTGTGTGTGTGTCTGTGTGTCTGTGTGTGTGTCTGTGTGTGTGTCTGTGTGTGTGTCTGTGTGTGTGTGTCTGTGTGTGTGTGTGTGTGTCTGTGTGTGTGTGTCTGTGTGTGTGTGTCTGTGTGTGTGTGTGTGTGTATTTATTTATGTATAGCACCCACAGTGTACTCAGTGCTTTACAAATAAAGTACATGGAATTATAATACAATCAGTGGAACAAAGCCAGACAATAGGAAAGGAAATCCCTGCCCCGGAGAGCTTACAATCTAAGTGGTATGATGGCAGACTTACAGAGGCAGCAGGTGAGGGAATAAGTGCAGTAGATGGCAGGGCTTGGCCACGATGGTTGGTAGGAGTGACTGTGGGTGTGGGGCAGTAACCATGAGCCCAGGCTATTGGGATGCTTCATTTAAGAGGTGGGTTTTCAGGGTTGTCTTGAAGGTGGGGAGAGAAGGTGCTTAGCGTATACAGAGTGTGGGTCGTGCACAGGAGACAAACAGGGGCACAGCGAGAGGCCAAAGCCGATGTGGAGGAAGGAGCAGATACCTGGTAGTGGGGACCTTTAAAGGTAAGGAGGGGAACTTTGCAGCTGATCCAAAATTTGCTGGGAAGCCGGAGAGGGATTTGAGGAGGAGATGAGCGGATACTCTTATGGGAGAAAGTGACATGATTCTAGCAGCAGGAGTTTGGATTGCTTGCCGGGGAGAACGTTGTGAGGGGACGAGGCTGGTCGCATTAGTTTTAGCAGTAGAGTGACAGAGGAAGAAGTGACACATTTTGGACAGGCCATGAATGGAAAAGGAAAGGGAGGAAGGAAACATCACGTGTCACTGTTCGGGTCTTGTTGATTCTGGTAGCAGTTTGAAGCAGTTTGATGGACCAGCTCAATGTGAGCCCACTCCCCCCAGTCACGTCCAGGAGTCGGCTTCCATAGATATCCCATCAGCACTTTCCTTGTAGAGGTCAGAGGGTCGTTGCATGACCTGTTCCTGTCAGTCTTGCAATGGTACATAGCATGACAACACAATACATTAATTGCATACTTCCAGTAGCGATCAGTTGTGAAACGACTGGAAAGCTCAGTACATTGTTATAGCATATACGACTGAGTAAACAGGAAGTCACTAAAGTATATATTATTGGAAGTTGCCTATGTCATCATCGCGTCTGTCATAAAGGGAAAGTCTTGTAAAGCAATTCTTTACCGTTCCCTGCAGGCAACTCTCATTAGGCTTCCCTATTGATGGTAACGCAACTCCTGCAGTTTACTGCTCTCTGGTACAGACATTTTAATGTTTACACTGCATTGTCTAATGCACTGGTTTGCAACCTTTTATTGGTTATGGAACCCTATAATTATACAGCTCAACCCCGTTATAGCGCGATCCGTTACAACGCGAATCCGCTTATAACGCGATACAAGCGTGGCTCCCAATTTTTGTATTTATGAATACTTTACAACACGATTATTGGTATCCTAAATACTTTATTGTACATTGCATACAATTGTACATTATTTCTAACACGATCCGCTTATAACGCAATGTAATTCTTTGGACCTAAAGCACAGCGTTATAAGGGGGTTGAGCTGTATTGTGAAATTCTGCAGAACCCCGACCCCTCTAATAGCGCGTCTGAGATCAGACGCATTGTAAGGAACCCCGACCCCTCTAATAGCGCGTCTGAGATCAGACGCATTGTAAGGGACCCCAACCCTTTCTAATAGCGCGTCTGGGATTAGATGCATTGTAAGGAACCCCAACCCTCTCTAATAGCGCGTCTGGGATTAGATGCATTGTAAGGAACCCCAACCCTCTCTAATAGCGCGTCTGAGATCAGATGCATTGTAAGGAACCCCAACCCTCTCTAATAGCGTGTGTGATGGGCAAGGGTAACCAAGCTATACAATAAAGGTTAAGCCCTCTGGTTTCCCTTGGGTCCCTGG
The DNA here is from genome assembly GCF_040206685.1 of Ascaphus truei. Lineage (NCBI taxonomy): Eukaryota > Metazoa > Chordata > Amphibia > Anura > Ascaphidae > Ascaphus > Ascaphus truei. The sequence continues at coordinate 129,785,494 of NC_134488.1, forward strand.
CAGCTACCAAGCACTATAAGCCGGGGGCCAGGTATCATTGCATGAAAAGTTAAAGGGACCCCTGCATTTCCACTTTCCATGTTCCCTTTGCCTCAGACTCATGAAACTTTCTGAGTGTAAGTTTTAGGTGGAATATTTGGGTAAGAATGCAATTCTTTTGTTTGCAGGAGTTCGGGGGCCGGAGCTACCGGTAGTCCCTTAATTCTACCCGGCGAGCAGGCATGATTTGCCGGTACGCGAGTGGAATTACACCGGAGCTGTCCAGTGTCTCCCAGATTCCTAGTTTTCAAGCCCAGATATCTCAGTCATATTTACCTTACAGCCATTAGTCTCCATAAAGTCCCCTATGTATTAAAATATGTTTTCTGTGTTTTATACATTTATTATAAGGCTCTATGCAGTCAGCCAGGGCATCTGCTTGAGGTGCCAGCAAGTCTGCATAGAATCCGTAGTTCAAAGAGGAGACGGGATGTCCAGGGATTAGAAAACCATTTGGTGGGTGAGGAAGGGTGATTGTCCAGGTCCGAAGAACAAAGGGCACCCTGTGGGGACACCTTTTGAGTCTTCTAGACTTGGCAGGGCCTATCCAATGGATGACAATGATTTAAAGCCTAGATTTTTGCCCCAGACCCCCAGTAGGTGTGCTTTTATCTGTCTATTGTGTAATTCTTCTTGTTGTACGCGAGTTTACCGAATGTAGATCCCGGTACAAATATATAAGGTGTTAACAGTCCTGGTCTGTCTGGGATCAGATGCATTGTAAGGAACCCCAACCCTCTCTAATAGCACATCTGAGATCAGATGCATTGTAAGGAACCCCAACCCTCTCTAATAGCACGTCTCAGATAAGATACATTGTAAGGAACCCCAACCCTCTCTAATAGCACGTCTGGGATCAGATGCATTGTAAGGAACCCCAACCCTCTCTAATAGCGCGTCTGAGATCAGATGAATTGTACGGAACCCCAACCCTCTCTAATAGCGCGTCTCAGATTAGATGCATTGTAAGGAACCCCAACCCTCTCTAATAGCATGTCTGAGATCAGATGCATTGTAAGGAACCCCAACCCTCTCTAATAGCGCGTCTCAGATTAGATGCATTGTAAGGAACCCCAACCCTCTCTAATAGCGTGTCTGAGATCAGATGCATTGTAAGGAACCCCAACCCTCTCTAATAGCGCGTCTCAGATTAGATGTATTGTAAGGAACCCCAACCCTCTCTAATAGCGCGTCTCAGATCAGATACATTGTAAGGAACCCCAACCCTCTCTAATAGCGCGTCTGGGATCAGATACATTGTAAGGAACCCCAAACCTCTCTAATGGCGCGTCTGAGATCAGATGCATTGTAAGGAACCCCAACCATCTCTAATAGCTTGTCTGAGATCAGATGCATTGTAAATTCTTCTGTATTTGGTACTATTTTCAAATGACCTGAAAATTGCAAGAACCCTTTAGTGATGCCCCGGGGAACCCAAGGATTCCTAGGAACCCCTGTTGAAAAAACACTGGTCTAATGATACTGAGAACCTGTACTGTATGTCCTTCTCAAAGCTCCTACCCTACTGACAATATATACAATGTTACCCTAACACAAAGATACTTTTTCAGGTCTCACATAGTAACCAGTAAACTGAACTCTAAAACAGAATATTAACCATCTTTCTTCACACTGAGACATTTATTGATGTATGTTATAGTTTTTTTTATATAGGATACCACCCTGAGTACTAGTACTGTATCACTTATTCCAAACAAGACTCACTTTGCAAAGTGCCTAAGGCCACGCTTATAGTGCTGCCGACGGCGACACGACCGATGACGTCACCCGTCACCGTCGCCACCAGCGAAAGTTGTAATTTGATTTGAAGCGACGTCACCAAAGGGGGCGGGCCGCGGTCTCTGATTGGTTTAGAGACAGTCACATGTGGCGATTGTCTCTAAAAAATGAAATAGACCCGACTTCCAAATTTTCAGACGCAACGTCGTTCCGTTGCTCCGTCGCGCTTACTATAAGCGCTGGCGACGGAGTCAATTGATTTTTTTTGGAGCGACGTCGCGCATCACACTATAAGCGCAGCCCAAGTTACACAGTGACGACTGATTGAAGAATATTTCTGGAAACTACTTTCAGGAGCCCTGATTAGAACACAGAATAGGCTTTTCTTAATTGGTTTAAATGATCCAATGTGGCTGGACAGGAAATGATATGGCGGCCATGTCTGATTTCTGTAAGAATGGGTAAGCTTTAGAAACCCTTTGCTACCAGAGGATTCATCAGCCTAACACTGAGTGCAGTGAAGGGGATTAACTGTATTTAATATGAAAAGTAAGGCTTGCGCTTCTTAAATATGAACACACCAGGATACAGGGTAGTCTATATTACCTAGAATAAGATAAATGAAGACGCAGTCACCATACTTTAGATTACCCTTAAAGAGGTACACACCAGCTGATCCTTTATTCATATTAGTATTATCTGAGTGATATCTCCCAGTTATGTGATCATCTGGATATGTTGATCTCTGATGAAGATATATACCCGACTTAGGTTATTGATATATTCTAGCCCTAATACCTAGAGATCCGTTGCTAATCTGATTAATTACTTATATTGAGACCTTGGATGTTTATAATGAGTTTTTTTGGGTATTAGCTATTTAGGCATACCTATTTGGATGATAAACTCTTTGTGCCACACTAGTATGGGGACTTTTAATAATGTATATGTGTGTAACGGGTATTCCCTCTGAATACCGCCGCTACTACCTGCTGTGCAACCTGTGTGGCTCTCAGGAGCCTAAGCCTCCGCTTGGGGAACCTGGGGTACATGCATGTTATACATCTCTGGGTGCAACGCCTCCACCTGGGAGGGATCCCAACGGAGTGGGAGGAGGCCCTCACAGGAAACAACCACACAAAGCGAGCAATTATAAAACAGGACTGGCTTTACTGCATAGCAAAACATATATTACATAACAACACAACCTTCATGCGCCACGGCAGACGCTAACCACACTGCGCGTCACGGCGGACGCTAACCACACTGGGCGTCACGGCGGACGCTACCACCTCTAGTCGTCACGGCGGACGCTAACCTCCCACAGTGTGACCCCACCCTGTGTCCAGTAACCCCCACCCAAATGTCTCGCACTCCCAAATGTCAAACACCAATGTCCGTATATATGTGTGACTGCGCAGCCACTATGTCTGGTGATTAGGCCTTGTTGGTGCACGTGAATGGTAGGTTACCTGCCCGGGGCTCCAGCCACGGGTACCGCGATATCACTGGAGATCCGCCCGATCCGACGTTGTCCTCCACACCGCGTTGGGTGAATTCCAGCGCGGATAATATCACCTTAGTCCCAGGGTCGGCGGTGGTGTTCTGAGCCCAGAACCCACCTCGCAGGGCCGCACGGATATAGCACTGTGTCCCTGACTAAGCTACCAATTAATGGGGCAGTGTCCCTATCTAGGGCCTGTCCCTAAGCTCCACAAGCTACTAGGTGGCTCAGGACCTAACTGGGACCTTGGGGGCTGCTGGCCTAATGCAGAGGGTCACTGACCCCTGCATCCACCTCTTACCCCTAGCTGGTCCGGATCTTGACTGCCTGCGTGGCTGCAAAACCCCGCGAAATGTATCTATCTATTCCCAGGCAAATCCCTCAGCCCTATTGGCTCCCTGGCGTCAGGTGTCTCTGCCCCTATGCACCCTGGGGGCTGGCAGACTCATCTCGCGCATGCGCGAGCTATCTGGGGCCTCCCACGCTGTGCTCTACCACTGCGCATGCGCAACAGCCCTAACATGGCGGCGCCCTGCTCCCCGAGCCGCCGGGCCGGTGGCAACGCGATCGCGGCCTTAGCGACGGCCCGATCGCGTCCCCGGCAACCGGCCTGCTCGCCGCTCGCGTCCCTAGCTACCAGGGATCTCTCTCCTCGCGCGCCGGCCCCCCCTCACTCCCTCGCACACAGCGTCTGGCGAACAGGGAGGAGGGGGTCAGCCATGACAGGGGGGACCTGGCTACATGTGTTTTTAATTTCTATGTAGAAGTAATAAAATTTTATTATTTTTTCTGGTTTTTCCGGTGATTCTGGGTCATTAGACCTGATTTGCAGTAATTCACTGCTGGACTATCAAGTCCATCTATAGACATTATATATGGCATAGAGTGCTTACTATAGGGGGAAACGTTCTGATCTTTCTTTTGATCAACACTGTTATTATAGTCTATATTACCTAAATAATTCTGTATAAGAAAGGGGTGGGGTTTAGGGTGACTAGACATCACGGTTTTTAAGTTACTGTCCCAATGTTCGACAATATGTCACGGCACCCCAAACTTACCTTAGCGAACTAGACACCCTCTACAACTCAATATGCCGCTTTGTTCTCCAATGTAACTACAACACACATCACTGCGAAATGCTCAAAGAACTAGATTGGTCATCATCAAAGTTCATCTCTCCTGTCTTGCCTTCAAATACTTTTTGGGCAAGCTCCTCACCCCTACCACACGCAGCACTTACAGTATCACCTGAGATCTGACTCCAAACAATTGTTTGCGATCCCAAAGTTCAACAAAGTATCCGTCGGCTCCTCCTCTTACCGTGGACCCCACACCTGGAACAATCTACAGGAGACTCTCACAGACACCACCAGTCTAAGTTCTTTCATCACTAAAGATGCTCACATTTTAATCTGGTCTGTAACTGTGTCATACGCCTATAACATATTTAACTGTTCATGTAATGTCTTTATAGATAATGTATAACCCTGTTCACCTAATGTACCCATATATTTGTAACCATGTAGCTGTCATCATAACTCTGTGCCCAGGACATACTTGGAAATGAGAGGTAACTCTCAATATGTTACTTCCTGGTAAAACATTTTATAAATATGGAGCCTAGCCTCCGGCCGCTACTTCTTCTCCTGGACTTTTCCAGTGTAAGTCCTGTTAGGTGCAGGCAGTGGAGGGGTTAATTGCTTCAACAAGGCCTGTGTGCTTTTGCAGCCTTGGATGTATCAGCAGTATCCACGGGCGGGCCATAGCAACAGCCAGAGAGTGCCAGCCTGAGGGAAGGATACTAATTGGTTCATCAGTAATGTGTGATGACCAATGAGTATTCAACCTGCTCTGTTAAGGGGCAGGGTTACAATCACCAACCCCAGGTTATAAATTCTGGGACCTTCCTAAATTCTGTGTGTGATTAAGTGATGGAATCGTTTCCTCCCCTGCGGAGTGAATACATCTACCCTCTATCTCACTGGTAGGCAGAGGTGGATTCCATAAAGCATGGTCTGGGCCTCAAGCCTTAACCATGGCCTTGCAAGAAGGGAAAGGCAGAAAAGGATGCATCTGATCGGTTGTAACATCTGCCTGCAATAAAGATTCAGTTGTAGAGACAACAGAAGGATAGGGAGTGATCACAGGACCATACTAATTGAATAAAGTGATTATGTACATGTAGCCCTTTTTGTGAATCCCTGCACTAAGGAACTACTGGTGTTGTGTGTTACCTGTGGCTTCAGGAGCTCTAAGCCTCCGCTGTTGGGGAGCCTGGGGTCATACCCTCACTTATCATGGTGCAGCGCCTCCACTTACCCAGGATCCCCATAGGAGAGGATCTACCCTGAGCAAGAAAACATAACAATCGTATTGTGCAACAAGCAACCTTTTACTATTGATACTAACTAATGGAATCATGCAGAGTACACATAACATGCATAAGACCCTTATACTCTACAATCACAACATAACACACTGTGGCTCGGCCACACCTTGATAGGGATAATGTTCGTTACACAGGTGGCTCTGCCACTCTCCCAAGGAGTATGTCCTCCAACTATTATCTGTATGGAATAGTTTGCTGGCACACTAGTGCCCCCAATTAGTTAGTGGGAGGCGGGATCAGCGCCTGGTGACCGGTGTAGGTGCACTTGTGACTAATGATACCTCCCGGTCACTACGGTGACCACTCCACTTCACAAAGGGTCCGTAGTGTTGCTCCAGCCTTGCGCCGACACTCCGCTATGCTGTGTGGTCTGTTCTCCAGACCAAGATGGCGTCCGCGACTCCAGCAGCTGAACCCGCACTAATGGGATACGTCCCTAACTGCTACGGCCGTCCCTACAAAAGCGGCACCCTACGATGACAGGGGTAATACTCCTGGGGACTGGGGAATGTATCTGACCTAAGCGGAAGGGTCACTGACCCTCCGCTTGCGCACACGAGGTTCCGCCACCTTCCTCCTTCACCTCTCACTCGTGTCTCCCACCGCCCACACGCTTCCTGTGTCTCTCTATCCAGAGTCTCGCACCCTATTGGTCCTCAGCCTCAGCTGACTCTCCCACAGTTCAGAGTTCAGAGTGCAACCCCCAAAGTCCCTCCAGATTGGTTGCCTTTCGCGCGCTTCCCTCACGCATGCGCAGCCTGACTATTCACACAGTGACCTTACTGGCAAAAGAACAGTATGGCGCTTCCTTTATTAGTGACAGCGCGGAACCCTCATATATATGTATACACATCCTTACATTCTCCCCTCTCCAGAATCCAACGTCCCCGCTGGACTACCTAAACAACATATATGAACTTATTTACACAGCCCTCTCTTCCCTAGATTAGGTTACACATTTCGTTGAACAGTACCACCATAGATTGCATTCTATGCCGAGCCCACTGCTGAGCCTCATAATGGGGTGCCCCAAATTGATCGTATGCCATTCGCATGGGAGGCTGACTGGTTCTTTGACTTCGCCGAGGTTGATTCTCCTCGGCTTCCTCTGCCGAGTATCCAGTCTCAACTGGTGTTTCCATCTCTACCCTTGAGGGGTATTCATCATTAGTAAAGTCTCTCTGGGGTGTGAAACATGGGCTTTGTGGATCTAAGGACTGACTCACTGGAGTCAGATTGTCAATGTTCAGGCCAAGAGGCTCTTTACCCGTGGCTCCTTCGGGAGATGCCCCCGCGGCCGGAAGGCCCCTTTGAGAGGTTCCCTCCATCGGATCCTCAGAGGTGGCAAATTTTACAGTCTCTAGGCCATCCTCTGGGTTTTCAACTTCTCCATCTATTGGCGTAGCGGGTAATTCCAACTCGTCGTTCCCTACTTGAGGTATGGGAAGCAGGTGATTCCTATGCCACACTTTTACGCGGCCTTCGGAGTCTTTGATCCGATACACGGGAAGGCCAGGCATCTGTGACTCCACCTCGTACACACCTTCCCGCCACCGGTCCGCCAATTTATGTTTCCCAGGAACACCTAAGTTGCGTAAGAGGACCGCGTCCCCGGGGTGAATTTCCTTGTGACGTACTTTGTGATCGTAGCGTCTTTTATTTCCCGCATTCAATTGCGCTGCCGTTCGTTCAGCCAATTTATAGGCCTGATGCAGACTGTCCCTTAGCCGCTGTACGTATCGTAAATGCGTTCTATTGGATACCCCATCGGTAGATATCCGCAGTCGCACATCCACCGGTAATCGTGCTTCTCTTCCGAACATCAAAAAGTACGGGGTGTACCCGGTGGACTCATGCCGGGTGCAATTATAAGCATGTACCAATGTCTCCACGTGCTTACTCCACTCCGTCTTTTGTGGGCTTGTCAGAGTTCCTAACATATCTAACAAAGTGCGATTGAACCGTTCGGGCAAAGCATCCCCTTCAGGGTGGTACGGGGTGGTACGTGACTTGGCAATGTTCAGTAGTGTAAGCAATTCCTTTATCAGTGTACTCTCAAAGTCCCTGCCCTGATCAGAGTGAAGACGATTTGGTAATCCATAATGAATGAAATACTTTTCCCATAGGACTCGGGCCACCGTTACGGCCTTCTGATCTTTCGTAGGGAACGCTTGGGCATACCTGGTGTAGTGGTCGGTGATCACGAGAACATTGCTAATGCCCCGGCTGTCGGGCTCAATACAGAGAAAATCCATACACACCAAATCCATGGGACCCGAACTTTTCAAGTGTGCCATGGGAGCCGCCCTGGTGGGCAGTGTTTTCCTTTGTAAGCAGCGATTACACCTTCGACAATGCTGCTCCACAGACTCTCTCATCCTAGGCCAGTAGAACCTATCCTGTAGTAGCCCAAATGTCTTATCAATGCCCAGATGGCCATGGTCATCGTGAAGGGCCCGAAGGACCATAGTCCTCAAGCGTTCCGGTAGAAACAGCTGACGCCGATCGGGATGGTTATGATATGGGATCACCCGATATAACAAACAATTGTCCATTTCGAACATCCCAAACTCATTCAACAGGAGTTTCACCAAGTTTTTGGGGGCTTGCTTAAGTATAGAAGGATTATCTTGTTGTACCGCTTGACGGGCCAGCTCCACTATGGGGTCTTGAGTTTGGTAATGCACTAGATCCCTCCACGAGATGATATTATCTTCCGTGATATTCATCCCTTCTCGACCTTGATAGGCCCGGGGAATGGCTCGCGAGTGGCATCCCAAAGAGTCAGCAACCCGTAATTCTGAGAATGCTACCTGATTATCAACTACCGCAGCCACGGAGCAGAGAGCACGGATCCCGGGACCCGGTATTTCTTCCCATACTTCCTCATCAGGGGTAGATTGAAGGCCAGGTCGACGAGACAGGGCGTCGGCACCTATGTTGGTGGGTCCTGGTTTGTATTTAAGGTTGAAACTGTAGTTGGCCAGGGCAGCTAACCAACGGTGTCCCGTGGCGTCCAATTTGGCGGACGTATTTATATATGTCATGGGGTTATTGTCAGTGCGTACTTTGAACTGTACCCCATACAGGTAGTCGTGCAGTTTGTCCACCACTGCCCATTTTAGGGCCAAGAATTCCAGTTTATGGACCGGATAGTTCTGCTCACTAGGTGTCAAGCTTCGGCTCGCATAGGCCACTGGACGTAGACCCGTCTCATACTTCTGATGCAATACAGCTCCCAGCCCGCTAAGGCTAGCATCTACATGTAGGACATATTCCCGTTCTGGATCCGCATAGGCCAAGACCGGGGCCTGAGTGAGGCTAGTCTTTAAGTTCAGGAAGGCCTGTTCACATTCTGGGGTCCATTTCTCCCCAAAGGGTGTTTGTGCCGTGACCCCCTTTCTCTCGGTTTCTCCTGGGTATACCTTTAGAATATCGTTCAACAGCTTGGCTTTGCTGGAGTAGCCTTCCACGAACCGCCGGTAATAGCCACAAAATCCCAAGAACGACCGCAACTCTTGGATATTATGAGGCCTAGGCCAGTTCACCACAGCCTCTATCTTCCCTGGATCGGTGGACACCCCTTCGGCCGATACGATGTGGCCCACATACGTCACTGAGGACCGACAGAATTTACATTTGTCCAGAGACAGTTTGAGGCCCTCCTCCTGAAGTCTATCCAGTACCTTCATTAGTCTCTTGGAGTGTTCTTCTAGAGTTCGCCCGAACACTATAATGTCATCCAGGTACACTAAGCATTCTTGCGGGTTCAGGTCTCCGAGAGTCTTTTCCATTAATCGCTGGAACGTGGCGGGTGCCCCACAGATCCCTTGCGGCATGCGGGTGAACTGATAAAACCCTAATGGGCAGATGAATGCCGTCTTTTCTTGGTCTTCCTGGCCCATGGGTACCTGGTAGTACCCTGACCTGAGATCGAGTACACTGAACCATGTACTTCCCGTCAGAGCGTTCAGTAGATCCTCGATTCGGGGCAGCGTGTACTGGTCGGGAATGGTGCGGGTATTTAGGGTTCTGTAGTCCACGCATAGACGTACGGTCCCGTTCTTTTTGCGGACTACCACGATGGGTGATGCGTAAGGACTTCGGGATCCTTGCACGATCCCAGCCCTCTCCATTTCGGCGAGTAACCTCCTCACTTCATCTACGTCCCGTGGTGCGAGCCGTCGGGAACGTTCCAGGAAGGGAGTAGCATCGCTCATTCGGATGGTGTGGCGGGCACTGCGGCTGCACCCCACATCCATATCACTGGTGGAGAACACATGTCGGCGCTTTTGTAACTCGATCCGCAGCCTTTCCATCCATTCCTCTGGGAGCGGAGAATCTCCAAAGTCGAATTCTAGCCGGGATCCGGAGGTAGGACCATAGTTACGAGGACGCCCCGTTACGCCCTTCTCTTCGGGGGTCACGGGGTATATTCTGCCCAGCGGCTGGCGCCGATCAATGCTCATGGGATATGGAGAGAGGTTCCGCACGTATACCCAGGTGCGCTCCGGGATTTTTCCAGGCCACTTCTTGACGGAGGCCAGCACCTCGTAGCCCAGCCGGTGCTCATCCTGGGCCACACTTTCTAGGGAGAAGAGCTGATCCTCCGGGCGTCGGTCCGGGTAGTGACATGCGGCGACCATCATTCTTCCTTCCCCCGGGGGAATTTGAGTCAGTCCCCACTCTTGGCTATAGAGCATCCCATGCTCCTCTTCAGTCGCAATTTTGCCGCAGACCTCTTGGAGAGCGGGGCAGGCGGCTAGGGCCAGCAGCGGGGCTTCTCCCGCTTCTTGCAAATACATGCGGAACACCGCGCACACAATGTCAGCGTTAGTCCCCAAGATGATTGGAGCGCTGGGGTGATCCTGAGGTTCCGGGCACACTAAGGCCTCCACTTCCATGGGATGATGTTTACCAGTGTTCAGTTGGGGAATGTCTAACTGCACCTTTACTACGCCGTCTATGGGGTAATCCTCATGACTCAATCCCCTTAGTCGCAAGGCATCCGCAGAGAGCAACGGTAATCGATGTAGGTGTTGGTCGTAGAAGGGCCGGTATACGATGGTCACCTGAGATCCCGTGTCCAGCAATGCGGCGGCGTAGATGCCCTCGATAACTACCCGAATAATGGCGGCGGGGCCGATTCGGCTGCTTGGGGAGGACGGCGACGCCTCTCCATCCTCCAGGGTCTTGCACGGCATCGACTGCGCGGGCCGGGATGCCGTTTTCCGTAAGGTGGGGCAACGGGCACGCAGATGTCCCATCTTTCCACACGTGTAGCACTGAATTTGGCTGAGGAAATTCTCGCTTCTCCCGGTTGGTGAATTCCGCCCGGTCGGGAGACGAGGCCTGGGCGTCACTGGTGCGCTGGCATCCTCGGGGTCGGGATCCCCAGGTTCGGGCACGTCGGCCTTGGGTTCCACTTTCTTGACTTCCTTACTTCCGGGCGGGGGCTTTTTCCCAGGGGCCAGGTCACGTCCTAACAACACCGTCTCGTGCGCTTGGACCCGATCCATTAGGTCGTGAAACGATAAGGCTTGCCCGGGCGTTAGGCAGCTACTGACCCGCACCGACACGGGGTGTAGGGGTAGGAGCCCCCTCAACAGCTGAGTGGTGCGCAGTCCATTGGCTTCTATCCTTGGCAACACGCCCTTCCTCACCAGATTCCATAAGTCCAAGTGTAGTAGCCTGAGGAAGTCGGATACCATTTCCCCTTCCTTCTGGGCTAACGCATGGAATTTGGCCATCAACGCATAAGTATCCACCGGAGCTCCATACGCCTTCGTCAGGCAGTAGATGAGATCTGCTGCATCAGCCTCCGGATTGTCATCTCGGTAATAGTGCACCATGTGGGACGCGGGGGGCCGTAAGCACTCAACGATGCGCTGTCTTCGGACCGCGTCCGTGCAGGTCCATTCAGGCAGTACCTGTTCTGTATGATCCAACCAGTCCTCTATCCCTACTTCCCCTTGGGGCGTGGGTTTCTCACCGGAGAAGGCCTTTAACTTCCTATACTGGAGCGACTGGGAGGTGTTGTGGAGAGCGGCTGCTATTGCGGGAATAGAGGTGTCTCCCGGTAAGCTATCCCCGACTGCGGGGTAAGTGTCCAGTCTTGATAGGCTAAGTCGGTTGAGACCAGACCGCAGGCCGGGCGGGGTGGACGAGGAGCCTAGGCTCAGGGCTGCCGGCCAGCGAGGTTGCAGGCCACGGTGAGGGGAGTGGTCTGGGCCCCCAGTCGCGGCACCTACTGTGGGTGTATACTCTCTCTGTGGGGTGGAAGTGGCCAGGGGCGCAGGGGTGTCCACCTGGACTATGGGGCAGCGTACCCCCGGGGCCTCGGGCAGCAGCAGTATACGGGGCAAGGCCTCGGGGCATATATCTTGTTCAGTGGCATACAAGACCCGGCGCCAGGCCTGGTCGCGGTCATAGAAATGGTCTTGTACTTGGGCATTGTCCAGGAGCGGGAGCTTTCGGACCTGCTCGGTCACAGTACCTAACGAGATCGTGGCGGGGACATGGCCCAGCGCGAAAGCACGATTCAAGGGAATCCCACACCGCTGGGCCCACTTGCGCACCTCGAGCGCCGAGGGCACCGACATGATGTGGGTTGGTTGCACAATAGAGAAAAAAAATGTGGGGGCACCCCAGGTCTAAGTCTCTCAGCAGCGCCTCCAAATGTAGCCCTTTTTGTGAATCCCTGCACTAAGGAACTACTGGTGTTGTGTGTTACCTGCGGCTTCAGGAGCTCTAAGCCTCCGCTGTTGGGGAGCCTGGGGTCATACCCTCACTTATCATGGTGCAGCACCTCCACTTACCCAGGATCCCCATAGGAGAGGATCTACCCTGAGCAAGAAAACATAACAATCGTATTGTGCAACAAGCAACCTTTTACTATTGATACTAACTAATGGAATCATGCAGAGTACACATAACATGCATAAGACCCTTATACTCTACAATCACAACATAACACACTGTGGCTCGGCCACACCTTGATAGGGATAATGTTCTGTACACCCGGTGGCTCTGCCACTCTCCCAAGGAGTATGTCCTCCAACTATTATCTGTATGGAATAGTTTGCTGGCACACTAGTGCCCCCAATTAGTTAGTGGGAGGCGGGATCAGCGCCTGGTGACCGGTGTAGGTGCACTTGTGACTAATGATACCTCCCGGTCACTACGGTGACCACTCCACTTCACAAAGGGTCCGTAGTGTTGCTCCAGCCTTGCGCCGACACTCCGCTATGCTGTGTGGTCTGTTCTCCAGACCAAGATGGCGTCCGCGACTCCAGCAGCTGAACCCGCACTAATGGGATACGTCCCTAACTGCTACGGCCGTCCCTACAAAAGCGGCACCCTACGATGACAGGGGTAATACTCCTGGGGACTGGGGAATGTATCTGACCTAAGCGGAAGGGTCACTGACCCTCCGCTCGCGCACACGAGGTTCCGCCACCTTCCTCCTTCACCTCTCACTCGTGTCTCCCACCGCCCACACGCTTCCTGTGTCTCTCTATCCAGAGTCTCGCACCCTATTGGTCCTCAGCCTCAGCTGACTCTCCCACAGTTCAGAGTTCAGAGTGCAACCCCCAAAGTCCCTCCAGATTGGTTGCCTTTCGCGCGCTTCCCTCACGCATGCGCAGCCTGACTATTCACACAGTGACCTTACTGGCAAAAGAACAGTATGGCGCTTCCTTTATTAGTGACAGCGCGGAACCCTCATATATATGTATACACATCCTTACATACATAAATAAGGTAATCAAATGATGGGTGCAAACTGTGAACTGAAAAGTGAATCAGAAAAGGTGAAGGGGAAACACAAATTGGATGTGCCCCCTAAAAGAATTCACTTAAATGCACACCACCAGGTATAAAAGTTTACTTTTAATAAATTTACTTGAAACATATATTACCAAAGTAATGTGTAATGTGAATTAAAATTATATTAAACTAGCTGAGAGACCCGGCGTTGCCCGGGATGTAAATGCGTAATAGGTAGTATTATTTATAAATCGTGGAACAATAGATGACTATTTGTTGGAAAGGTTGGATAATAATGTTGAAAAGAAAGATGGAATAAAATGTAATACGATGTTGTTTAAAAATGGTTTATTGTAAACACACCACAGTACAATGTATATTTTGGTGACATAACAGATGTAAAAATGTGAGGCGTGTGTCCTGCTAGGGTGTGAGGCGGCGGGTGGCACATGGGTTGTGAGTGCTGTCTGTGAGTGGGGGTCCTGCTATGGGTGGGGGGGGGGAAGGGGAGTGGGGGGGGGAAAGGGGAGTGGGGGGGGGAAGGGGAGTGGGGGGGGGAAGGGGAGTGGGGGGGGGAAGGGGAGTGGGGGGGGAAGGGGAGTGGGGGGGGGAAAGGGGAGTGGGGGGGGAGGAGGGGAGTGGGGGGGGGGAGGAGGGGAGTGGGGGGGGGAGGAGAGGAGTGGGGGGGGAGGAGAGGAGTGGGGGGGAGGAGGGGAGTGGGGGGGAGGAGGGGAGAGGGGGGGGAGGAGGGGGGGAGGAGGGGGGGAGGAGGGGAGAGGGGGGGGAGGAGGGGGGGAGGAGGGGAGAGGGGGGGGAGGAGGGGGGGAGGAGGGGGGGAGGAGGGGAGTGAGGGAGGAGGGGAGTGAGGGGGGGAGGAGGGGAGTGAGGAGGAGGGGAGTGAGGGAGGAGGGGAGTGAGGGGGGAGGAGGGGAGTGAGGGGGGGAGGAGGGGAGTGAGGGGGGGAGGAGGGGAGTGAGGGGGGAGGAGGGGAGTGAGGGGGGGAGGAGGGGAGTGAGGGAGGAGGGGAGTGAGGGGGGAGGAGGGGAGTGAGGGGGGGAGGAGGGGAGTGAGGGGGGGAGGAGGGGAGTGAGGGGAGTGAGGGGGGAGGAGGGGAGTGAGGAGGGGGGAGGGGAGTGGGGAGTGAGGGGGGGAGGAGGGGAGTGAGGGGGGGAGGAGGGGGAGTGGGGGGGGAGGAGGGGAGTTGGGGGGGAGGAGGGGAGTGGGGGGGGGGGGGAGGGGAGTGGGGGGGGGAGGGGAGTGGGGGGGGGGAGGAGGGGAGTGGGGGGGGGAGGAGGGGAGTGGGGGGGGAGGGGAGGAGTGGGGGGGGGGGGAGGAGGGGAGTGGGGGGGGAGGAGGGGAGTGGGGGGGGAGGGGGAGGAGTGGGGGGGGGAGGAGGGGAGTGGGGGGGGAGGGGGAGGAGTGGGGGGGGGGGAGGAGTGGGGGGGGGGGGAGGGGGAGGAGTGGGGGGGGGAGGAGGGGAGTGGGGGGGGAGGGGGAGGAGTTGGGGGGGGAGGGGGAGGAGTGGGGGGGAGGGGGAGGAGTGGGGGGGGGAGGGGGGAGGAGTGGGGGGGGAGGAGGGGAGTGGGGGGGGGGGAGGAGGGGAGTGGGGGGGGAGGAGGGGGGAGGGGGGAGGAGGGAGTGGGGGGGAGGAGGGGAGGGGGGGGGGAGGGGAGTGGGGGGGGGGAGGAGTGGGGGGGGGAGGAGGGAGTGGGGGGGGGGGAGGAGTGGGGGGGGAGGAGGGGAGTGGGGGGGGGGAGGAGGGGGGGGAGGGGGGGAGGAGGGGAGTGGGGGGGAGGAGGGGAGGGGGGGGGGGAGGGGAGTGGGGGGGGGGAGGAGGGGAGTGGGGGGGGGGAGGAGGGGAGGGGGGGGGGAGGGGAGTGGGGGGGGAGGAGGGGAGTGGGGGGGGGGAGGAGGGGAGTGGGGGGGGAGGGGGAGGAGTGGGGGGGGGAGGGGGAGGAGTGGGGGGGGGAGGAGGGGAGTGGGGGGGGGAGGAGGGGAGTGGGGGGGGGAGGAGGGGAGTGGGGGGGGAGGGGGAGGAGTGGGGGGGGAGGGGGAGGAGTGGGGGGGAGGAGGGGAGTGGGGGGGGGAGGAGGGGAGTGGGGGGGGAGGGGAGGAGTGGGGGGGGGAGGGGGAGGAGTGGGGGGGGGAGGGGGAGGAGTGGGGGGGAGGGGGAGGAGTGGGGGGGGGAGGGGGAGGAGTGGGGGGAGGGGAGGAGTGGAGTGGGGGGGGGAGGAGGGGAGTGGGGGGGGGGGAGGAGGGGGGGAGGGGGGGAGGAGGGAGTGGGGGGGAGGAGGGGAGGGGGGGGGGAGGGAGGGGAGTGGGGGGGAGGGTGGGGGGAGGAGGGGAGGGGGGGGGAGGAGGGAGGGGAGTGGGGGGGAGGGTGGGGGGAGGGGGGGAGGGAGGGGAGGGGGGGGGGAGGGTGGGGGGAGGGGGGGAGGAGGGGAGGGGGGGGAGGAGGGGAGTGGGGGGGAGGGGGGGAGGAGGGGAGGGGGGGGAGGGACGGGAGTGGGGGGAGGGGGGGAGGAGGGGAGGAGGGGAGGGGAGGGGAGGGGGGTGGGGGGGAGGGGGGGAGGGGGGGAGGAGGGGAGTGGGGGGAGGGGGGGAGTGGAGTGGGGGGGAGGGGGGGAGGAGGGGAGTTGAGGGGAGTGGGGGGGAGGGGGGGAGGAGGGGGAGAGGGGAGTGGGGGGAGGGGGAGGAGGGGAGTGGGGGGGGAGGAGGGGAGTTGGGAGGGGGAGGAGGGGAGTGGGGGGGGTAGGAGGGGAGTGGGGGAGGGAGGAGGGGAGTGGGGGGGGAGGAGGGGAGTGGGGGAGGGGAGGAGGGAGTGGGGGGGGAGGAGGGGAGTGGGGGGGAGGGGGGAGGAGGGGAGTGGGGGGGGAGGAGGGGGAGGAGGGGAGTGGGGGGGAGGAGGGGAGTGGGGGGGGAGGAGGGGAGTGGGGGGGAGGAGTGGGGATGAGGGGAGTGGGGGGGGGGAGGAGGGGAGTGGGGGGGGAGGAGGGGAGTGGGGAGGAGGGGAGTGGGGGGGAGGAGGGGAGTGGGGGGGAGGAGGGGAGTGGGGAGGAGGGGAGTGGGAGGGAGGAGGGAGTGGGGGGGAGGAGGGGAGTGGGGAGGAGGGGAGTGGGGGGGGAGGAGGGGAGTGGGGAGGAGGGGAGTGGGGGGGGAGGAGGGAGTGGGAGGGAGTGGGGGGGGAGGAGGGGAGTGGGGGGGAGGAGGGGAGTGGGAGGGGAGTGGGGGGGGGAGGAGGGGAGTGGGGGGGAGGAGGGGAGTGGGGAGGGGAGTGGGGGGAGGGAGGGAGTGGGGGGGAGGGAGGGGAGTGGGGGGGAGGGGGGGAGGGGGGGGAGGAGGGGAGGGGGAGGGGAGTGGGGGGGAGGGGGGGAGGAGGGAGGGGGAGGGAGTGGGGGGGAGGGGGGGAGGAGGGGAGGGGGGAGGAGGGGAGGGGGGGGGAGGAGGGGAGGGGGAGGGGAGTGGGGGGGGGGGGAGAGGGGAGGGGGGGGGGGGAGGAGGGAAGGGTGGGGGGGGGGGGGGGGGGAGGAGGGGAGTGGGGGGAGGGGGGGAGGAGGGGAGTTGAGGGGAGTGGGGGAGGGGGGGAGGAGGGGGAGAGGGGAGTGGGGGAGGGGAGGAGGGGAGTGGGGGGGAGGAAGGGAGTGGGGGAGGAAGGAGGGTAGTGGGGGGGAGGAGGGGAGGGGAGGGGAGGAGGGGAGTGGGGGGGGAGGAGGGGAGTGGGGGGAGGAGGGGGAGGATGGGAGTGTGGGGGGAGGAGGGGAGTGGGGGTGGCAGGAGGGGAGTGGGGGGGAGGAGTGGGGGAGAGGGGAGTGGGGGGAGGAGGGGAGTGGGGAGGAGGGAGTGGGGGGGGAGGGGAGGGGCGTGGGGGGGAGGAGGGGAGTGAGTGGGAGGAGGGGTTGTTGGGGGGGAGGAGGGGAGTGGGAGGAGGGGAGTGGGGGGGAGGAGGGGAGTGGGGGGGAGGAGGGAGTGAGTGGGAGGAGGGGAGTTGGGGGGAGGAGGGGAGTGGGGGGGGAGGAGGGGAGTGGGGAGGGAGTGGGGGGGGAGGAGGGGAGTGGGGGGGGAGGAGGGGAGGGAGGGGAGGAGGGGAGTGGGTGGAGGAGGGGAGTGGGGGGGGGAGGAGGGAGTGGGGGGGGGGAGGAGGGGAGTGGGGAGGAGGAGGGGAGTGGGGGGGGGAGGAGGAGGGGAGTGGGGGGGAGGAGGAGGGGAGTGGGAGGAGGAGGGGAGTGGGGAGGAGGAGGGGAGTGGAGGGAGTGGGGGAGGGGGGGGAGGAGGGGATTGGGGGGGAGGAGGGGAGTGGGGGGGAGGGGGGAGGAGGGGAGTGGGGGGGGGAGGGGGGAGGAGGGGAGTGGGGGGGGAGGGGGGAGGAGGGGAGTGGGGGGGGAGGTGGGAGGAGGGGAGTGGGGGGGAGGAGGGGAGTGGGGGGGAGGAGGGGAGTGGGGGGGAGGGGGAGGAGGGAGTGGGGGGGAGGGGGAGGAGGGGAGTGGGGGGGGAGGAGGGGAGTGGGGGGAGGAGGGGGGGAGGAGGGGAGTGGGGGGGGAGAGGGGAGTGGGGGAGGAGGGGAGTGGGGGGGAGGAGGGGGAGTGGGGGAGGGGAGTGGGGGGGAGGAGGGAGGAGGGAGTGGGGGGGAGGAGGGAGGAGGGGAGTGGGGGGAGGAGGGGAGTGGGGGGAGGGGGAGGAGGAGAGTGGGGGGGGGAGGGGGGAGGAGGGGAGTGGGGGGGAGGAGGGGAGTGGGGGGGGAGGAGGGGAGTGGGGGGAGGAGGGGGAGGAGGGAGTGGGGGAGGAGGGGAGTGGGGGAGGAGGGGAGTGGGGGGGAGGAGGGGAGTGGGGGGAGGAGGGGAGTGGGGGGGGGAGGAGGGGAGTGGGGGGGGAGGAGGGGAGTGGGGGGGGGAGGAGGGGGGAGGAGGGGAGTGGGGGGGGAGGAGGGGAGTGGGGGGAGGAGGGGAGGAGGGGAGTGGGGGGGAGGAAGGGAGTGGGGGGGAGGAGGGGAGTGGGGGGGAGGAGGGGAGTTGGGAGGGGAGGAGGGGAGTTGGGAGGGGAGGAGGGGAGTGGGGGGGGAGGAGTGGAGTGGGGGGAGTGGGGGGGAGGAGGGGAGTGGGGGGGGAGGAGGGGGAGGAGGGAGTGGGGGGGGAGGAGGGGGGAGGAGGGGAGTGGGGGGGGAGGAGGGGGAGGAGGGGAGTGGGGGGGGAGGAGAGGAGTGGGGGGGAGAGGGGAGTGGGGGGGGGAGGAGGGGAGTGGGGAGGAGGGGAGTGGGGGGGTATGAGGGGAGTGGGGGGAGGGGGAGGGAGTGGGGGAGGGGAGGAGGGGAGGGGGGAGGAGGGGAGGAGGGGAGGGGGGAGAGGGGAGGAGGGAGGGGGGGGAGAGGGGAGTGGGGGGGGGGAGGAGGGGAGTGTGGGGGGGGTGGAGAGACAGTGGGCATATGTATTGTCATAATTAATGTATGTTCATGTGTCCCCCCCTCCGTGCGTCCGTCCCCCATGCTGGTTCGGCTGGTGCCCCCCCCCGTACTCCGTGACTCCCCCCCCCTCCCCGTGACTCGCCCCCCCCCCGGCGGCCGCTTGTGTCCCCCGATGTGCCGTCCGGCTGAGTGAGGCGCGTGCAGGTAGCGCCCTGTGTGGGCCTGAGGCGCGAGGCTGCGCGGGTGGGCCTGAGGCGCGAGGCTGCGCGGGTGGGCCTGAGGCGCGAGGCTGCGCGGGTGGGCCTGAGGCGCGAGGCTGTTACTGGCGCCATACGCTGAGGCGGGACGTGACTTACCTGAGCGGGAGGTAGCGCCGGGGAGGTAAGGGAGCGGCTAGGGTAGGAGGGCCGCGCTTCCCGTCCGGAGCCGGTGCAGGGCGGCGCACGTGATGGGTGGGGGGGGGTGAGGGGCTCCGGAGCAGCATCGTGCGGTGGATGTTCGGGTGCGTGTGGGGGGGGGGGGGTGAGGGGCTCCGGAGCAGCATCGTGCGGTGGATGTTCGGGTGCGTGTGGGGGGGGGGGGGGGGGGTGAGGGGTCTCCAGAGCAGCATCGTGAGGTGGCATCGTGCGTTGGATGGTGGGGGTGGGGGGGTGATGGGCTCCGGAGCAGCATCGTGCGTTGGATGGTCGGCATCGTGCGTTGGATGTTGGGGGGGGGGGGGGGGTGAGGGGCTCCGGAGCAGCATCGTGCGTTGGATGGTCTGCAGCGTGAGTTTTGTGTTGGGGTGAGGGGGGGGGGGGTTTTGAGGTGCTCCGGAGGAGCATCGTGCTGTGGATGTATGGGTGAGGGGGGTGGTTTTGGGTGTGCTCCGGGGATGTTCGGGTGAGGGGGGGGGGTGTGATGGAGCATCGTGCGTTGTATGTTCAGCAGCGTGCGTTTGCTGTTCGTGTGAGGGGGGGGGGTGATGGAGCATCGTGCGTTGTATGTTTGGGTGAGGGGGGTTGGTGATGGGCTGCAGTAGCGGGAGAGCTGTGGCGTGCGTTCGTAGTGTGCATGAGGTTGGGGGGGGTGGTGGTGGAGGGGGGTGCATGAGGTTGGGGGGTGGTGGTGGTGGAGGGGGGTGGGGGTGGTGGTGGAGGGGGGTGCATGAGGTTGGGGGGGGGTTGGTGGTGGAGGGGGGTGTTTGTAAGAGGCAGTGTTGCGCTGCTTGTTCGTGCGGTGTGTGGAGGTGAATGCTGTGGTAGCAGGCGGTGAGGGTTTTGTGGGTTGAGAGGTCGCCCCAGAGCAGTGAGGATTGTCAGTGAGTGGTGGGACAGTGGGGTGAGGGGTGGGACAGTGTGGCAGTGGTGTTGGTCGAAGGCCAATGAGAGTCAGTGAGGGGTGGGACAGTGTGGTGAGGGGTGGGACAGTGTTGAGGTGGAGTGACAGGCCAAAGGTGCAATGCGATTGGCCCTAGGGACACAGGGCATGCAGACAAACATACAGACATTTCAGAAATATATAGTAGATCAACGCTATCAGGCATCCGTGTCGTCAATTATAAAGTCATACTATCCCAGTTGACCACTTAATGTTGGTGGGATATAGAGGACAGAGGATGCTAAGAGTCAGGGTATTAACCCCTCTGGAGCAACGGTGAGACCAAGTAGTAGGAGTATATAAATGTTCACAAGTGGGTGGCCAACGGATTAAATATCCAGCTTCCTTGCTAAATTACCAGCACTGCGCACTACAATAGAGACTTAAGTGTGTTGGAGTGAGAGTGCTTGAATGATAAAGCTGGCACATGTAGTGATAATATTAGTACACTAGCTGAGAGCCCCGGCGTTGCCCGGGATGTTTGTGGTGTGGGTGTGGCATTTGGGTGGGAGTGGTCCACGCGGCCCATGTGCGGTGGTACTGCTGCTGTGGCTGTACTGATGGTGATTGTATTGGTGTGCTGATTTGGGAGGGTTTGGTGCTGATGTGGGGGTGCGGATGTGGGTGTGCCGATGGGGGAGGTGCAAAGGTGGCGATGTGTGGGTGCTGATGGTGTTGATGGGGGCTGGAATGGTGGGGAGCCGAGAATGCCAGTGTGCTGGGGGGGCATGGGATACCGGTGTGCTGATGTGGTGGTGCTGGGGTGTGTGTGTGTATACACGTGTGTGTGTGTGTGTATACACGTGTGTGTGTATACACGTGTGTGTGTATACACGTGTGTGTGTGTGTATACACGTGTGTATACACGTGTGTGTGTGTATACACGTGTGTGTGTTTATACACGTGTGTGTATACACGTGTGTGTGTGTATACACGTGTGTGTGTGTATACACGTGTGTGTGTATACACATGTGTGTGTGTGTATACACGTGTGTGTATACACGTGTGTGTGTATACATTGTGTGTATGTATATATTGTGTGTGTGTATACGTGTGTGTGTATACACATGTGTGTATACACGTGTATACATGTTTGTGTGTGTGTATACATGTTTGTGTGTATACATTGTATGTGTGTGTGTGTATAAGTGTGTGTGTGTGTGTGTGTGTGTGTGTACACATGTTTGTGTGTGTATACACGTGTGTGTGTGTATACGTGTGTGTGTGTGTATACATGTGTGTGTGTGTATACATGTGTGTGTATATACATGTGTGTGTATACACATGTGTGTGTGTGTACACATGTGTGTGTGTACACATGTGTGTGTGTGTACACATGTGTGTGTGTGTACACATGTGTGTGTGTACACATGTGTGTGTGTGTGTACACATGTGTGTGTGTGTACACATGTGTGTGTGTGTACACATGTGTGTGTGTGTGTGTACACGTGTGTGTGTACACATGTGTGTGTGTATACACATGTGTGTGTGTGTATACACGTGTGTGTATACACGTGTGTGTGTGTGTGTATACATGTGTGTGTGTGTGTATACATGTGTGTGTGTATACATGTGTGTGTGTGTATACATGTGTGTGTATACATGTGTGTGTGTGTATACATTATGTGTATGTATACCTGTGTGTATACGTGTGTGAGTGTATACGTGTGTGTGTGTATGTGTACATGTGTGTGTGTGTATGTCTCCACGTACTGCACCGACACACTTTATTCGAGCAAATACCGGTATGTACCTGGCAGATACCTGGAATGCGCCACTCCTAACCTCTGACAAGCCCCGTTGCATTTGCCTTCCCAGCCTGGGTTCATGCCTGGCTGATGGGCGGCTGATCTGTTAAATGATAATGATTA